>NC_091749.1:31985893-32300893 GCF_043380555.1 Nothobranchius furzeri
CAACAGCAGAATTCTCTGCTTGGAGCCGGGATCGAACCTGCAACCTTCCGATTACTGGACAACCCGCTCAACCTGTTGAGCTACTGCTGCCCCCCAAATAAAGTTGGCTTGGCTTAAATAGGACAGAGAGGAGTCTTGCAGCGTCTTAGCCCTTATTTCTGTATTCATCATTTAGCTTCCTGTCCCTTCCTGCTACCGAGATGAAAAATGATGTGATAGCAAACCAAATACAGTTACTGGTTCATATAAAACTGTATGTATGATAAACTCAGCTCCTACCTGTACTTCCATTGGAGCCAACTGGTTTGTCAGAGGTCTGGCCTTTTCCCTCATCGTACAACAGCAGCTCTGTTCCCGGATGGATGTGCTGACACAGACGCAGACACACACCCACACACTCGGCCTCACACACCTCTCCACATGCACAATGCATGGTCACGTTCTGCTGGGCTCGGCAACGTGCCTGACAGGCAAAGCTAAGGGGGGAAAAAACAGCAATGACATACAGAATCTCAACATATCTGATCAGCAGGGAGCTAAGATTGCATTAGAGCAATCTGGGAATGAACCACAGCGGGGCGGGGGGTGGGGGGCAGCGGAGAATATAGAGCCCATAGCGTGTGTGGGGTTGGCTGCATGACAATCAGGATAAACAACCATTTGTTTGGTGAATTTGTGTGACTGCGTTTTCTCATTACCCATCGGAGGGAAGTAACAAGATGTTGCTTTTCTTTTCACAGTTTCACTCTGTGGGAGAGAAAACTGGGGCAGTGTTTAATCAGGACACCTAGAAGTACACAGCCTGGAGCAAGAGACAATGTTGTCACAGATGCAACCGTCAAGAAGAAAAAAAAAAGATAAAAGACAGACAAAATACACCATCAAGCCCACAGGGGGATTGGACCAGTCTGAAGACAACAGAAATAGGAGGAGTTTCTGATTTTAATTAAGACATCAGCTATTAAATGGCAGCTGAACATATTTCACCTTTAACAAAAAAGTCTGGATTTTTCAACATGAGTTTCTTTTGTTTTTCATTCACATTTTTAAATAAAAGATTAACAGACGAACAGCATTACAGAAAATACAGCTGCTGAAGTTTAGAGGAGAAATGTTACAGGTTGAGACAGCAAAGAGAGTCCGGCAGTTTCCCAGTCTGATAATTACACACCCACAGACTACGATAATAACGTCTGTGAAGAAGTTAAAACACTAAAGGACGTTTTCCCAAGGAAATGGGCTGTACCAGCAGCATACAGGAACTTCTACATGAATTTAAAAATTATAATTATTCAAAAACGTCACATAACGTGGCTCTGAGACAGAGGCAAAACGTAAAAATAAAAGTCTGATAAGAGTGTTGTCGACAAGTATGGGTTAGACTGTAAAAATCTTTTTTTTTTCTTTATCTTACTCTCTTTATGCCACTAACTTCACATAATGAGTTTATCGCCTTTTAGGAATCAACTCACACAAACACTCCCATGGCTCCATCCAAGGTTTTACTGTAATTCCAGTGATGCTGAACCCTTTAACAGTTACACATCGCCATCTGTAGGTCAAACCTTCAAACGTTTGTCTGAGATTTTAAATTGGACCGTCGCTAAGACTTTGATCAGCCTTGGATATAAAATAATTAAATGAACTCAGCATAAACCTTAACTTTGTGTGAACTTACTTGATCCAGGGGGCTCTTTGTAATGGAGCTTCTTGATTTGCTGACATCTCCATCAGTGTCTAAAAAAAACCAGACATTTGCATTATCTCCAAAAAGATTTTGTTAGCATCTGAATGCACAGGTTTTGTTTTCCTAGCAGGATAAAGTATGTACTTTCATATTTCTGGTAGTAATTATCGTCAGTGTTGGACTCAGATGGTAGATGGACAGGTTGAGCTCAGATTGCAGAACCATTGGAAATCATTTCACATGAGAAGCGCCTCGCTGGTTCTCCTCATAATTTTTCCTCGGTGGAATATTTGGTGAAAATTACAAGGACAGATTCATTATGGGCAGCAGTAGTTCAGAAGGGAGAGTGGGTTGTCCAGTAATCGGAGGGTTGAACGATCATCTCTGTTGTGTCCTGGGGCAAGACAGACCTTGGCGGTTGGAGGGACCGGTGGCACAAGTGTTTGGCAGCCTTGCTTCCGTCAGAGCACCCCAGGGCAGCTGTGGCTACATTATAGCTCATCATCACCAGCGTGTGAATGTGTGTGTGAATGCATGAATGACTGACTGCATTGTGAAGTGCCTTGGGGGGGGGGTTGTAGGACCCTAGAAGGCACTATGCAAATACATTTACCATTATCTTCCCATGGGGTCAGCGCTTCATTAAATGGTTATACAGTCTCACTAGACAGAGACAGGTTGCGAAGGATTTCCAGGCTGATGAAACAAACGTTAAGTCAGTCAGACACGATGGACTCAGACAGTTTAATAGACGTATGCTCCATTATATTGCAATGCTTGTCCTAGTAGAGGTGCAGCATCAAACATGTGGAAGCTCCAGATGTTTGGAGGCTATATCTCAATCACATAATCAGCAGCATTTCAATTCTACTTTCTGGGGTATGGACAAGTGCAGATGATCAAATGAAGAAAATCAGTTAGAAAACAGCCCATGTGTTTGGTTTGTATGAACTCAACACAATGTTCAATAAGTGAAGCCGTTTTAAAAGTGTCTGCTGCATCGAGCAGGAACGAAGGTCTGAATTATGACTTTTATTAGCTGAAGGGGTAAAATGAAAAGAATGGGGAGACATATCCAGTCTATAAATATAATGTAGGTGATTGGTCTGTTGACTTCCTGTGAGGGTCTAACTAACACTGCTGTTGTTTGTTGTGAGTTTGCTGCATCAGTTGTAGGTTACCGGGTAACTCTTGGAGATCCAGTCTGTGTCGCCTTCTTTTCCCAGCAGAGTCCCGGCCTCCAGCGGGTGGCCGACCCACCAAAGCCCCACACTGCCTTCACAGAGCAGCGAAGGCCCCAAAGCAAAACCACGAGGAAGAACTGAGGACAGAAAGTAGGTGACATCAGAGGGGACAGGAGGAAAGTGACGAGCCATCAGCCTGTAGGAACAACATAAAAAACAAAGGTCATGGGTTACAATTATGCCTTTTTGGGAGACTTTATGAAATGTAGCATTCAGGATCTGTATGCTAGAGGCCCTAAACTGTGAAAAGAGTACAGTATTAATGGTTGGAAACTGTTTAATCAAAACTTAATTTATATGTATACAAATTTTATTTGTATGAAATATGACAAGTCTCTTAGATTATTTTAAGCAAAAAACTTGAAGAGAATACAATATACACTTTATAATTTGTTATTTATTGGGAAAGAAAATGCTGTTCCACAAACAAATCTCTTCGCTCAAATATAAAACCAAAGTGGCTGATTTACATGGGCTAAAAATCCACACTGGTCAAAGCACAGAAACTTTGAATCCATGTTTGATGAAAATTTGAAAAAATAAAGACGCAAAGAAATGTTCACACTAATATTAAAAGAACGTCGCTTTTATAATTGTCTGAGGTAACACTACATAATAAATAAGGATGCAATCTGCTTTAATTATATTAACAAAAATAACTGTAAACAAAAACATATTAATTGTATGCAGCCAACCAGACTCGTAACGCAGAGAAACTCATTGTTGGCCAATATATATTGAACCAGAGCTAATCGGTTAGCTGTAAGCTACACAGAATTAGTAACTAAGTTCCCGTGATAATATCGTTATGGTTAAAATACATGTATACAGACTGTTGCTAAATACGTCGCACAGGCCAGTGCTGACGGTAGATTTAGGTGTTTTTTAAACAAACAGCCCGAGAGCAGCGACTAGCTAAACAATAAGCAGATATCTGTGAGACATGAACCGTTTAAAAATCGCTTACAAAATAAAATTACTTTCTACATACACTGTATTTGTTCGGCGTTTTGAAAAGATTTGCTCTATCTTTTATTCCAGCAAAAACTCTGGGAAAGCTATCGTTATCCAGCCAGAATACATATAACCGGAAGTCCGGTAAGAAACATAGCTTGAAGACTTGGGTTCCGCAGAATTAAAGAGTAGGACCTGGCTGCACACCAGCTGGTGTGTCGAGAGCAAGATGGCGTGTCATTACTTTTACCGGTGTCCGACACCGGAAAATCGACGAGCGAAAGACCTCGGCAGGAAGTTGGTCTTTTTTTGGCGGCCGCTACGTTGTTTTTGTTTCAACCATACTCGGCGGGTTTCAATTGAGGAAAGGTAAGGATAAGGATGATAGATAAAGAAAGAAGGATAAGGATGAAATTAACTAATTGTTGCAATCGTTCTTAGTTCTTAAATGTAGGCACTGTAGCTTTTAAAGCTTTACCAGAGAATTACTGCAAAGGCACCGTGTTTCATAGCTAATTGTATCAATATAAACACGCAGTCTTAAAACTAATGCAGGGAGATCACAAGCTAGCTAACACAAAAGATACATAAATAAAGCTATCAGCAATTGTAGCTTAGCTTTAACTTAGCTATTTGAATTTCTGGTCTCCCTGTTTGTTAAAACAGTTAAAGTAATAATATTAACTTTATATATAATTTAGATATGATATAAAGACCACGATTTCTAATACTGACTTGACTGAAACGTTATTAATACCCTTTTTTAATTAAAAAGCGTAGATTTTCAGAGATTTGTTAGTGGTTTCAATCACTAGTTTTCATACGAGGCTAAAGTTAGCTTCCGATTCGGGAAATGGCTAAAGGGCTAATACACCCAATTTTTCTCTACTCTGACCATTTTTATTCTGCTCTAGCTCAAAACCTACAATACATACACTCTTCAAACCTGTTTTAGATTATTCTGGGCTTGTAGGAATGCATAAAACATAGTTTGTGATTTGTGAAACCTTCCTCTGATTTGTGAAACTTCAAAAAGACAGATTTATGAATTTATTTTTCAGCATCTGGCCCACACTGGAACTGGTCCTGTGCACCCAGAAATAAAATGTATTTTCTGGACAAGCTTAGCTTTCAATATCTCTAAATATTTTTCAGTTATTGTGTGTGGTGTGCTGGGTCATTCTACTGTGGTTGCACAAATCAGGTGTCCTGCAACAGGTACAATAACTTTGAAATAGTAGCCACTTCTTTAATTAATGCCGCCCTCCTTCTGATTCTGTTTCAGAATAATCCTAACCTTATAAAAAATAGATATTTTTGTCGACTGACTGCTTTGATCGGGTTTGGTTTATATTAATATTACCGGATTTAAGCACATGTAGCTGCAAATCATTCAGGAGTTAGAGGCCTTAAATATAGATCTAAAATGAATATCGGACTTCTTCAAGTGACACTGACAAAACTCCTTACATGTGCTTGTATTCTTCATTTGCTAATAAGATGTATTTTTATCTAAATTACAGGACAATCGAGGCTTTGAAAAATGGAACACAGGCAGTGATTTCAGATGGGGAAATCAAGGTAATGTTTAATTATAATAAATTAAGACTCTAAAATTGGACATAGGTTAATGCAATCCCTTGTTTTCTGTGGTAATGTTGCTTATTTTTAACTCTTGTCTCTACTCAGACTGTGTATAAGGATCTCTGCAGCGGTGGAGTGAAGTCTGGCCTCATGTATCTGTGGCACAATCCAGGTGTCTCGCTTAAATTAAAGCAAAGACTAAAGCCACTGATGTTCCACTTTGCTGATGCACAGGTAAATGTATACTGACTTACAATAAGCTGCATCACATTTATTTATGTGGATGCATGGTTAGTGGGCCACCTGGGTCCGTTGTCTAATGCTGAGAGGAACGTTTTGTTCATTTTTATGTTAACGTGTTTTATAGGTTGACGAGCTGACAGAGCGGATTGGTTCATGCTCAGGAATAGATAAACTAATGAAGAAGGGAGAGTTCCAGTTTCTGGACTTGGTGTTTGATGTCCTTGTTCCAGAGGTACAACGCAGTCTTCAGCAGTGATTGGTATAAAAGTTACTTTTCGACATTTGACAGTGTATGAAGTAATCCTTAACAGAGTTTGGTGGCAGGAGAATCTCGTCTATGCTTTTTGTGGATGATGTGGTCCTCCTAGCTTCACCCAGCTCTGACCTTCAGCTCTTGCTGGATAGGTTCGCGGCCGAGTGTAAAGCAGCTGGGATGAGGGTCAGCACCTCCAAATCCATGGTTCTCGACCGGAAAAGGGTGGCTTGCCAACTCCGGGTCGGGGGAGAGGTCCTACCTCAAGTGGAGGAGTTTAAGTATCTCGGGGTCTTGTTCACGAGTGACGGTAGGAGGGATCGGGAGATCGACAGGCGGATTGGTTCAGCGTCTGCAGTGATGCGGACGCTGAACCGATCTGTCGTGGTGAAGAGGGAGCTGAGCCAGAAAGCCAGGCTCTCGATTTACCGCTCGATCTACGTCCCAATCCTCACCTATGGTCATGAGCTTTGGGTAATGACTGAAAGAACGAGATCGCGGATACAAGCGGCCGAAATGAGTTTCCTCCGCAGGGTTGCCGGGCTCAGCCTTAGAGATAGGGTGAGGAGCTCGGACATCCGGGGGGGACTCGGAGTAGAACCGCTGCTCCTCCGGATCGAAAGGAGCTAGTTGAGGTGGTTTGGGCATCTGGTCAGGATGCCTCCTGGACGCCTCCCCAGGGAGGTGTTTTGGGCATGTCCTGCCGGCAGGAGGCCCCCGGGTCGACCCAGGACACGTTGGAGAGGTTACATCTCCAATCTGGTCCGGGAACGCCTTGGGGTCCTGCCGGAGGAGCTGGTGGAGGTGGCCGGGGAGAGGACGGTCTGGAGCTCCCTAGTTGGGATGCTGCCCCCACGACCTGGACCCGGACAAGCGGAGGAAGACGACGACGACGACGTTGAAGTAATCCTGCATGTTTTTCAGGTAACAAAAGTGTTGGAAAAATGGGAGGGGATGAATCGATATGCAGTTGAGAAAGCCATGCTTCAGCAAATTCATTTGTACCCAAAATAAAATGGTTGTGAAATCAAGTGTTTCTTTGGTTTTATTGTTTTTCACTCAAAATAAATACCAACTAGCTAAATAGTTATCAGCTGTAGTAGTTAAATTCTGTTGCAATGAGCTGCTGTGATACACAATAGGACAGTGTTATGGATATTTAATAACTAATTTTTGTTGCTGGTGAGCGAGGAGTGTTGCTGATTTCACTGCTTCTGGGAGTCCTGTACTTTAGCAATTGGTGTAGGTCAAAAGTTCATCTTGGGCTTAACAATAAAACTGAATATTTAGCCAGTACTATTTTGTTTGCACATTTTGAAAAGTCTTAGTTTAACGTGTTCTCATTTTATCCATATGTTTTTTAATTCACTTTACAGCCTTTTATTGTGTGTGTGTGTATATATACATATATGTGTGTGTGTGTGTATTAGGGATGAGTACCGAATTCGGTACTTTTTAAGGTACCGACCGAATTCCATAGTACCGACCGAACACCGATTCACGTCATTTCAAACGGTGCCTCGTTTCGGTACTGCCAAGACAGTTGCGCATGCGCAAGAGCGTTATGTTGCCGGTCCCTGCGAGCCCGTTGTAAACAGAGCAAGCATGGTAGAAAGAACGCACGCTAAAGCTTGGGTCCACTTCACTAAATGTGATGGGTAACTGGGTGATGAAACTAGCGACAGACAACGATCTAAGTGAGACATCCTCATCTTAATCTGCTCCAGTAGGTAAATAAAATGTTTAAGATAACGTTACCTTGATTTGTTAGCTTCCGTTTCGCTAATGGTGCGTTCGCTTTCTCCTCGGAACTCCGAATTTCCGACTAGAAGAACATGAACGCGCTCTAAAGTTTGGCTTTACTTTACTAAATGCGACGGGTGAATGGATGAAGGTAAAACCAGCGACAACGATCTAAGTTTGAGGCATCATCGTTTTAATCTGCTCCAGCAGCTAAATAAACTGTTAAAGATAACGTTAGCTTGATATGTTAGCTTCCATTGCCACCGTTGTTACCAGCTAATGGTGCGTTCGCTTTCTCCTCGGAAATTCTAACTTCCCAGTAGGAAAAATCAAATGAAAAAGGACGGCAAAAGGAATGAAGATACACAGTAAATTTAGTTCACAGTAAAGATGTTTGCTTCAGTTTAATTATCAGCTTATAAAACTACAAGGACGATGTTAAAATACAAACTTGTATGTTATTTATCGTGATATTTATCAAATATGGTTATATATATATATATTGAGAAAAATATATATTTAATTATAAAAGAGAATTAAAATAATAAACACTCAAAAGTATCGAAAATTGGTACCGTTAAGTACCGGTATCGACTCGTAGGTACCGGGAATTAGTACCGGATCGATTCAAATGTCAAAGGTACCCATCCCTAGTGTGTATATATATATATATATATATATATATATATATATATATATATATATATATATATATATATATATATATATATATATATATAATGTATATGTATGTACTACTGTCATTAAAATTTCCTGTCTGAAGAACAAAGGGATTTAATATTCAATTTTCATGCAACGCAGGTAACAACGTTACTTAAGTTTGCCGGTCCAGATCTGAAGAGAAAAAAAAATCCGAAATAAAAAGCTTTATCCGGTAAGTTTTGTTTTTTAAAAAACTACTTCCAGTGAAAGTAATGACTTCTGGTTAAGGTAATGACCCACCGTGTAATTTTTCTCTTAAATGTGTACAAATCGAAGAGAAAAACGACACGGTATGGTTTTGACAAATCCAAACAATTCTGTGCTTTGTCAATAAAGCGTATTCAAGAAAAAAAAACTACTTCCAGCAAAGGTAATGACCCGAAAAAAAACTACTTCCGGCAAAGGTAATGACTTCCGGCGAAGGTAATGACACTTGTTTTTCCGGATACGTCATTTCCTGTCACGGCAAAGACGCCAGCTGATGTCTGCAGCCAGATGCTCTTGGAATTAAACCCCAATACGGATGCATAAGAAGTCTGATTTAATTTAGGCTTGATTATCTGTAAAGATCAAAAAACCAGAATTACCTCTAATTTCTCTCCAATAATTAAAAAAACTCAATCTAAGTTAAATCAGTGGTAACAAAGAGATTTAGGTTTAAGAGGACGAGTGTTGCTCTCCAAAGCAGAAGGTTTGTCTCGCCTGACTTATGCTGCCATATCTCTGCATGTGGACAACAGAACTTGTGGGGAAATTGACCGAATACTCTTCAACTTCTTGTGGAAAAACAAAACACATTACATTAGAAAGAGTGTAATAATGAACGACTATCAACATGGAGGACTCAATATCTTGGACTTCACTACCTTAAACAACACGTTTAAAATTAACTGGGCAAAACATTTTCTTAAAAATCCTGTCTCCATTTGGAATTTTATTCCTCACTATATCTTCTCTAAATTTGGTGGTCTAACTTTTATCCTGGGTTGTGACTACAATGTAGGAAAGCTTCCAGAAAAACTTTCAATGTTTCACAAACAAGTTCTATTAGCCTGGTCACTGATTTATAAACATAATTTTACTCCCCATACATACTTGATCTGGAATAACAGGAACATAGTGTATAAAAATAAATCATTGTTTTTCTCTAATTGGGTTGAGAAACAGATCATTTTTGTGAATCATTTGTATAATACTAATGGACAGCTTATGTCTTACACAGAACTCCTAAACACATATAAATTTCCAGCAACTCCCAAAGAATATGCCATACTGTTTGCTGCAATACCTAAGCTTTGTCAGGCTTATGTTGAATAAACAAATGCACATTTTATTAGCTTAAACAACCCGCTTTAATTTTTACACCCACTTTATGCTCACGAGGAAGTTATAAGATCTAATTAAAAAAACAAAATTAATTTTGTTTATTCTAATAATCTACAAGGTAATAATGCTCTATAGTAACGTGTACATGGAACCAGCAGTCATTCCGTTGTTTAAGGTAAAAAAAATCCATGAAACAATCTGAGATTACCACGTGATTCCTTAAGGTTTGTAAAGGAATTGGAGTCACCTGTATGATCTCACAAACGCTGAAGACCCACGTGATGCTGCCTGATTAGCTTGTTGTCTGCGTTTGCGTCCTCCTCTCTACGTTTCGACGTTATTACGTCGCTTTGTGACGTCATACTGCCAGCCTATAAATAGGGCTCTAGAACCCGCTTCGTCAGTCAGTCGAGCTAAGGTTAGCTGGAAGGGTGAGTGCATTCGGGTATCTCTTGTCAACACTCAGAAATTTCTGTAAATTTACGGCAGAATTCCAACAGTAACATATCGTTTTTCCAAATTACGGTGGGATAATGTTAAATCTGATGTTTTTTTTGTTGAATTATGACAGCCGGAAAATTACGGCCAAAAAACGGTCTAATACAGTATTTCTTTTGAAGCACATTTTTGAAGTTCTGTTCTTGAACAGTCAGCAGTCAGCTACGTTGAAGAAGAAGAAAAAGAAGACAATCACTGTTCATCCTCCAACTTGAAAGCTTCTAAAAGGTAAGTTTATCACTCTTAAGAATGTAAATTGTGGTTTTGGTTAGTGTTAAGTCAATCTATAGATCACCAGAAACCCACTTGTCAAAGTTTAGCTTACAAAACATGACACGAAATGAAACATCACTTGCACCATAGTAATTTTGGGAGTTTTATGGTGGAAAGTTAAATATTTATTTTTAATGACTGGAATTATAGATTTGTCATGTAGGACCACGTTTTTGTTTTTCAACTTTGTACATTCTTGCTAGCGTTAGCATCTGAACTGTAGGCTCTTTATTGCGATATTTCATTAATAACTATTAATGTGCATCCGTGCCACCGCTGGGCTCTCTATCAGGCGTACAGTGGTTGGTGGACATTCTTTTTGGGCCAACAGTACCGACGCTTTTTATGCCGACTTCGTACTGGTCCATAATAGCAGTAAGCTATTAGTGGCCCTATTAACATTTGGACTGTCTCATTTTTCTAACCAAGCTGTATTCGCTCTGGTCCTGCATTTTGCAAAAATAATAAAAAGCAGAGGTGGAAAGTAACGAATTAGCAGGGGGGTACACTTTAGATAATGCGGACAAACAGCCATTTTACCGCAGTTTTGCTCAAACATCAGTTCAGTCCCTGTGATCCACTCGCTTTTTACCTACTCTCTCCCTCTCCTGTGGGTTGGATCCCGCACCTTCGCGCATCGGTGTGACGTCATCAGAATTCTGCTCGGTTCGGTAACCAGACTCGGTTCCGTGTTTGAGATGTGTTTCCCTACCATTCCGCACGGCAGCGGCAAAATAACGTTTAGCGCTCATAACAAGCGGATTCTCAGTACTTTGCTAATTAAACAGAAGACCTGCAGGCCTCTGTGAGTTAAAACATCCTGATACTCTTTCAGGTGTAAACATTGTGCTCCATCCCTGTGTTTGAGCTCAAGATGCTCCTTGATGCAGCAGATATGTGATGATTTAGCTTGTTTTACTCGAGAATAAGAGATTACATTATTACAAAAGCAGTTCAATGTAGTTAAATTAGTCATTCAGATGATTCTAACATGCTGCTGCTGGTGTGTGTGTGTGTGTGTGTGTGTGTGTGTGTGTGTGTGTGTGTGTGTGTGTGTGTGTGTTAGGGCTGTCGCGGTAACCGCAAAAATGAAATATCGCAATATGAAGAAGCCCACCGCGCTGCATCATGGGCCACCGCGATTACTGACCTTGGTTCAACTCAATGATGCATGTTGAGAAGGATGGCTGCACTGGTATCAAAACGAAACGTTACTTCGCTCCTTTGGGAGCACTTTGGTTTTCAGTACGTCAGCTGCTGCGCAGCCAGAGTCCTTCCCGAGACAGAGCTGCCACCAGCAGCAAACAAATAAATAAATAAATAAACGCTCGGAGACCTGCTGAAGTCCCGGACAAGCACTGCTTCTGCAACCGTCCCGAAGAGAGTTTGAGCCGAGCTGGAGCTCACTCGCCTGCAGGAGGAATGCATCCACCCTAAAGAAACCCCCTGACATGGTGGAGCAACAAGCGGGAGAGATTCCCTTTACTCGCACGCAAGTAAGTGTGCCTTAGTGCAACGAGCGCACCATCCGAGAGGGTTTTCAGTGTTGCTGGAAATGTTGCCACCTCTCTCAGGTCCTCTCTCAAACCGTATATGGTTAACATGCTGGTTTTCCTTGTGGGTAACAAGGACGTGACCGAGCTATAAATCACCGTCATTCGTGTGTGTGAAAGTGAAATGATAGTGTGCCCGCCCCCCGGCGCGCGCGCGCCCGGTACATGTTATTTTTTATGCTTGATTTTAAACAACTAAACAAAATGGGGACTTGTTTCTTATTTGTTAGATGCTGCAGCCAAATTTGCATTTAAAAGTTTAACCTTCTCCTGAATTTTGTTGTTTTTAAGTTCAGTCGGACTGACTGTCGGAGAAACAAACGTTACTGCGATCTGTGTTGTTACTGCCCTTTGATCTGCATTCAGTAAAGTGTTATAAAAGAAGGCACGGCAATTTTTAACCTTTTTTAAATGTGTAAACATTATGTTTAGATAGTACTGCAATAAAAAAGGGCTGCAATAATATCGCACACCGCAATATTAAGCCACCCTGAATCACCGCAGGGGGAATTCCTCAACCGCGACAGCCCTAGTGTGTGTGTGTGTGTGTGTGTGTGTGTGTGTGTGTGTGTGTGTGTGTGTGTGTGTGTGTGTGTGTGTGTGTTAGTTAGTTAATTAGTTACACATATAGGACTGCATGAGACAGCATGGTTTCATCAAATCCATGCATCTTATTTCTTGGCTGAAGTAATGGCTCAGGAAAATAACTTATATTTCATGAATAATGACGTCTCTGCAGTGTTTATGATAATGTTTTATCTTATATTGGACCTATCTTTGGTCTGAGAGGTTTCGACGTTATTACGTCGCTTTGTGACGTCATCCTGCCAGCCTATAAATAGGGCTCTAGAACCCGCTTTGTCAGTCAGTCGAGCTAAGGTTAGCTGGAAGGGTGAGTGCATTCGGGTATCTCTTATCAACACTCAGAAATTTCTGTAAATTTACGGCAGAATTCCAACAGTAACATACCGTTTTTCCAAATGACGGTGGGATAATGTTAAATCTGATGTTTTTTTGTTGAATTATGACAGCCGGAAAATTACGGCCAAAAAACGGTCTAATACAGTATTTCTTTTGAAGCACATTTTTGAAGTTCTGTTCTTGAACAGTCAGCAGTCAGCTACGTTGAAGAAGAAGAAAAAGAAGACCATCACTGTTCATCCTCCAACTTGAAAGCTTCTAAAAGGTAAGTTTATCACTCTTAAGAATGTAAATTGTGGTTTTGGTTAGTGTTAGGTCAATCTATAGATCACCAGAAACCCACTTGTCAAAGTTTAGCTTACAAAACATGACACGAAATGAAACATCACTTGCACCATAGTAATTTTGGGAGTTTTATGGTGGAAAGTTAAATATTTATTTTTAATGACTGGAATTATAGATTTGTCATGTAGGACCACGTTTTTGTTTTTCAACTTTGTACATTCTTGCTAGCGTTAGCATCTGAACTGGAGGCTCTTTATTGCGATATTTCATTAATAACTATTAATGTGCATCCGTGCCACCGCTGGGCTCTCTATCAGGCGTATCGTGGTTTGTGGACATTCTTTTTGGGCCAACAGTACCGAAGCTTTTTATGCCGACTTCGGACTGGTCCATAATAGCAGTAAGCTATTAGTGTGGCCCTATTAACATTTGGACTGTCTCATTTTTCTAACCAAACTGTATTCGCTCTGGTCCTGCATTTTGCAAAAATAATAAAAAGCAGAGGTGGAAAGTAACGAATTAGCAGGGGGTACACTTTAGATAATGAGGACAAACAGCCATTTTACCGCAGTTTTGCTCAAACATCAGTTCAGTCCCTGTGATCCACTCGCTCTTTACCTCCTCTCTCCCTCCTCTCCTGTGGGTTGGATCCCACACCTTCGCGCATCGGTGTGACGTCATCAGAATTCTGCTCGGTTCGGTAACCAGACTCGGTTCCGTGTTTGAGATGTGTTTCCCTACCGTTCCGCACGGCAGCGGCAAAATAACGTTTAGCGCTCATAACAAGCGGATTCTCAGTACTTTGCTAATTAAACAGAAGACCTGCAGGCCTCTGTGAGTTAAAACATCCTGATGCTGTTTCAGGTGTAAACATTGTGCTCCATCCCTGTGTTTGAACTCAAGATGCTCCTTGATGCCACAGATATGTGATGATTTAGCTTGTTTTACTCCGGAATAAGAGATTACATTATTACAAAAGCAGTTCAATGTAGTTAAATTAGTCATTCAGATGATTCTAGTGTGTGTGTGTGTGTGTGTGTGTGTGTGTGTGTGTGTGTGTGTGTGTGTGTGTGTGTGTGTGTGTGTGTGTGTGTGTGTGTGTGTGTGTGGTAGTTACACATATAGGACTGCATGAGACAGCATGGTTTCATCAAATCCATGCATCTTATTTCTTGGCTGAAGTAATGGCTCAGGAAAATAACTCATATTTCATAAATAATGATGTCTCTGCAGTGTTTATGATAATGTTTTATCTTATATTGGACCTATCTTTGGTCTGGGAGGTGTAACATATCATGATGCAAGCCTTTTAAAAAATGTTAAAGTGTTACAAGAGGAGATAAATGCATGAATTTAAAGTTCATGTTTGGAGACCAACCTTCACAGTTTGGAGGCTCACGCTGGTGTGGAGACACCATTAGTTCTAGTAACACCTGGGCTCCCAAGGCCTATTCTGACAGGATGGACGTTACGGGACCCTTAAGGATTCCAGTTGGATGATTGGAGGATTATTTAGGAGGATTGGAAGGAGCAAAGTGATTTCAGTGGTGAAGGGTTAAAGGTATTGGCTCGGCATTAAAATTGTAGATATGCAAAATAACTACACTTTACCATCTATATAAACATGTACTGGGTTCAGTTTTTTATTTTGTTAAGGACTTTTGTCATAAATCATGACAGAAAATCCAAATCCTCTCCTCCAGACATTGAAGAACTGTGTTTCGCAAACGTCACTCCAGCACGTAAAACAAGGTAGCTGCTGATGCTAGTATTGTGAATCACCGTTATTTGTTTACTTTCATGCTCCTAATTATTACGTAAAATTGCGTTTACAGCTGCAGCAAAAGGTCTGAGCCATGTGTCTGTGTCCTACATGCATTTTAAATAACAGGTCTGATCTAAAATAATAAACTACATCTATAAATCCATCTAGAACCACACCGCTACTTCTGGACTCTAGACGAGTCCCGTTAGCATGACTGCAGCAAAACTGCTAACCGTGTTAGCTCTGGTAAGGAAAGAACAAGTTCTTTGGGAAAGCTACGACACAAACACACACACACACACACACACACACACACACACACACACACACACACAGATATAATCTAAAAGATGATCTCTATATTTCAACATTAGAACCTCCGTGACATCCTGGATTAGTGCAAACAACGAATTGAGCTAAGGAGTTACTCCAGCATCAGGAAGATTTATTCTGGTAAATTGTTGGTTAAATATTTTCCAGAGTTATATCAATAAATACACACAGCAGTAAAACTGTAGATTACTGAAATATATTGGGACACGTGATGGAACTAAGACCAGCTGAGAACTTGTCAGCTTAGAGCTCCCAGTGGAGCACAGAAATGACATATTTAAGAAAAGTAAACAAACTGTACCAATTTTGGTTTTGAAGATGAACAGAATCCTCCTATGTCCAAATCGGGTCGCAGGTCTTCTGAGTCAAACGGTCTAAAACATGTCTGCACCTCTGGTAGTGATATCCAGCCGGCGGGGTCTGAGTTCGGTTGAACTTCTCCGGTAATCCAATATTCGTCCTTGTCACCGTATCCCAGAGAAAAAACATATCTGACCGACTAGTAGAGGCTGCAGAAGCTACATCTGATTGATGACACATTGTTCTCTGCTATAATGCTAACGCAGAAACAGCGGAGTCAGGCATTTACTACAGCGGTTTCAGCAGAGCTCCTTGTGAAACGTCACCAGCTGCCCAAGGCTTAGACTGGAAGTTAGTTTGTTTTTCCCACGCCGGTCACAAACATCAGGTTTTCTTACAATTCCAGCCGTCAAAATCCAAAAATCTTTTTCATCTGAGATTTTAATACCCATTTGCACATGCTGTTCAAACGAATTTTGCCTCTGGCTGATATCTTTAAATGAGTGAGTGAACCCACTACCAAGGATGAACTCTGCTAACTTCAAAAATCAGCTGCTCTAAATAAGCATGAAGGTCAGAGGGGAGCTCTAGGATGGACATGGATAAAGGAACTGTAATGTAGAGGTAAAGTAGGGCAGGGCCAATGTTAACAGCTGTCATACAGTCCATTTGAAATGTTTGACTTTCATTTAGCTTGTTATGTGACAGGTTAGAGCACAGTCTCATGTTAGAGTTTTGTCATGAGAACATTGAGATACCTCACATACTGATGGCATCTAAAAATTAACATTTTTATTTTCAAAATAAAGAATAATTTTAATCACAATTGAAACGTACAATCCTAGAAAAACCTCGTCCAATCAATGTGCACGTCCTGTTCTCACTGATTGGATAGAAATCCTTCCATCAAACTGTTTGTGTGTGTCCGTGTGTGTGCGTGCACACACGAGCGTGTTGTGAACTGGTGTTGTGGTTTTGCACTGATGTAACCATTTTTACGCTGACAAAAATGTAACTAAGTAACTTTTACTTTGAGTACATTTTATTTACGATAATTTTTACTTTTACTTGAGTAAAAAATTTAGGCAAGTACTTTTACATGTACTTGAGTAAAAAACTATAAAAGTACTGGTACTCGTACTTAAGTAGGAAATTTTAGTAATCTTTCCACCTCTGATAAAAAGATGGCACCTTGATTGTGTCCGAATCACTTGCAAACGGGGACCAACTGATATGTATGGATGTACAAGATTCCAGCCAGAACTTCCTCCAGAGGAAACTGATGACACAGTGGAAGAGAAACGTCAAAGATTACAGAGCACTTACAGCAACCATGGCATTAACGGAGAGGATAGGCCCGAAGCGGCTGATTTGATGAACACCACATTTAGCCTTCAGCGCAAACATATAAACAGGATCCCTGCTCCCTCCTTAACTGATTTGCAAACCAGCTGGCCTTACCTGTTTACACAACGTGGAATTTTTTCTCACTTTGAGTTGCTGACTGATGTTGCTGTCCTCCATGCCTTGGAACTGTCAATTGAGGAGTTTGGTAATGCCATTGTGGAGTACTTCCGCACTAAAGTCAAGACTGCTAATGTCCAGACAATCCTGGCACAAGAAGAAACTGATGAACTAACATTCCTTGTTGTCCAGCTTTTGATGGCTCACTTCACTTTTTTTTGTATTTTTTATTTTTTTTTTCTCCTGGCACTCACAGAGCATAGTCGCTTCTGCTTTGCTCCCTTATCTTTTTTTCCCTAGGCTTTTTTGTCCTTGTCAGTGCTTATAAGTTTGAGGTGTTTTTTTCTGCATATTACAGCTACACCCTGTCGGGAGTAACTCTGGTATGCTTTTTTTCCCCTCCACCAACCTATCCTCATGTAATTCCTTTTCATCTATTAAGGTAGCGCGACTCATGTTGCGAATGACCGCAGGCACCGATTCTTGTCATGTGTCTTGCCCATGTATGTCTGATCTCTGAATTTCGTTTCTCTGTATGTCTTGCACATGTGGTAGAAATGACAATAAATGACTTCAAGGAGTCCCCTGATGGGCTGATTCTGACTACTGATGTAGGCTTATTGCACATAAATATTATGAGCTTCGTCCATTTTTGTATGTATATGCATACTGTCTTGTTAATGTACACTTGTCCATGTTTTACAGGAGTTTGCAACGGCAGCGGATGTCGAAACCAGCCTAAGTTTGCCAGCCAGTCCTCGTCTGATTTTGAGTGAGTTCAGAACTGATTAGCACTATTCACATGCCAAACAACCAACCTAACCAGCTCTATACACGTAAAACTAACCAGCTCTATACACGTAAAACTAACCAACCAACCAACAAAACAACCAACCAGCTCTATACACGTACAACTAACCAGCTCTATACACGTAAAACTAACCAACCAATCAACTAACCAGCTCTATACACATAAAACTAACCAACCAACCAACCAGCTCTATACACGTCCAACCAACCAACCCACCCTATACACGTAAAACTAACCAGCTCTATACACGTAAAACTAACCAACCAACCAACCAGCTCTATACACGCAAAACTAACCAGCTCTATACACGTAAAACTAACAAACCAACCAAACAACCAACCAGCTCTATACACGTAAAACTAACCAGCCCTATACACGTAAAACTAACCAGCCCTATACACGCAAAACTAACCAGCCATATACACGTAAAACTGACCAGCCCTATACACGTAAAAATGACCAGCCCTATACACGTAAAACTGACCAGCCCTATACACGTAAAACTGACCAGCCCTATACACGTAAAACTAACTAGCCCTATACACGTAAAACTAACAAGCTCTATACACATAAAACTAACCAACCAACCAACCAGCTCTATAATCGTAAAACTAACCAGCTCTATACACGTAAAACTAACCAACAAACAAGCAACCAACCAGCTCTATACACATAAAACCAACCAACCAACAAACCCACCCTATACACGTAACACTAACCAGCCCTATACAGGCAAAATTAACCAGCCCTATAAACGTAAAAGTAACCAGCCCTATAAACGTAAAAGTAACCAGCCCTATACACGTAAAACTGACCAGCCCTATCACGTAAAACTGACCAGCCCTATACACGTAAAACTGACCAGCCCTATACACGTAAAGCTGACCAGCCCTATACACGTAAAAGTAACCAGCCCTATACACGTAAAAGTAACCAGTCCTATACACGTAAAAGTAACCAGCCCTATACACGTAAAAGTAACCAGCCCTATACACGTAAAACTGACCAGCCCTATACACGTAAAACTGACCAGCCCTATACACGCAAAACTGACCAGCCCTATACACGTAAAACTAACCAGCCCTATACACGTAAAACTAACCAGCCCTATACACGTAAAACTACCCAACCAACCAAGCAACCAACCAGCTCTATACACATAAAACCAACCAACCAACCAACCAGCTCTATAAACGTAAAACTAACCAGCTCTATACACGTAAAACTACCCAACCAACCAAGCAACCAACCAGCTCTATACACATAAAACCAACCAACCAACCCACCCTATACACGTAACACTAACCAGCCCTATACACTCAAACTTAACCAGCCCTATACACGTAAAAGTAACCAGCCCTATACACGTAAAACTGACCAGCCCTATGCACGTATAACTGACCAGCCCTATGCACGTAAAACTAACCAGCTCTATACACATAAAACTAACAAGCCCTATACATGTAAAAGTAACCAGCCCTATACACGTAAAACTGACCAGCCATATACACGTAAAACTGACCAGCCCTATACATGTAAAACTAACGAGCCCTATACACGTAAAACTAACCAGCCCTATACACGTAAAACTAACCAGCTCTATACACGTAAAACTAACCAACAAGCAAGCAACCAACACGCTCTATACACATAAAACCAACCAACCAACAAACCCACCCTATACATGTAACACTAACCAGCCCTATACACGTAAAAGTAACCAGCACTATACACGTAAAACTGACCAGCCCTATACACGTAAAACTGACCAGCCCTATACACGTAAAACTGACCAGCCCTATACACGTAAAACTGACCAGCCCTATACACGTAAAACTGACCAGCCCTATACACGTAAAACTAACCAGCCCTATACACGTAAAACTGACCAGCCCTATACACGTAAAACTGACCAGCCCTATACACGAAAAAGTGACCAGCCCTATACACGTAAAACTGACCAGCCCTATACACGTAAAACTGACCAGCCCTATACACGTAAAACTAACCAGCTCTGTACATGTAAAACTAACCAGCTCTGTACACGTAAAACTAACCAGCTCTGTACACATAAAACTAACCAGCTCTATACACGTAAAACTAACCAACAACCAAGCAACCAACCAGCTCTATACACATAAAACTAACCAACCAACAAACCCACCCTATACACGTAACACTAACCAGCCCTATACACGCAAACTTAACCAGCCCTATACACGCAAACTTAACCAGCCCTATACACGTAAAAGTAACCAGCCCTATACACGTAAAAGTAACCAGCCCTATACACGTAAAAGTAACCAGCCCTATACACGTAAAAGTAACCAGCCCTATACACGTAAAAGTAACCAGCCCTATACACGTAAAAGTAACCAGCCCTATACACGTAAAACTGACCAGCCCTATACACGTAAAACTGACCAGCCCTATACACGTAAAACTGACCAGCCCTGTACACGTAAAACTGACCAGCCCTGTACACGTAAAACTGACCAGCCCTGTACACGTAAAACTGACCAGCCCTGTACACGTAAACCCTTACCAGCCCTGTACACGTAAAACTGACCAGCTCTGTACACGTAAAACTAACCAGCTCTATACACGTAAAACTAACCAGCTCTATACACGTAAAACTAACCAGCTCTATACACGTAAAACTAACCAGCTCCATACACGTAAAACCAACCAACCAACCAACCAACCCACCCTATACCTGTAAAACTAACCAGCCCTATACACGCAAACTTAACCAGCCCTATACACGCAAACTTAACCTGCCCTATACACGCAAACTTAACCAGCCCTATATACGTAAAAGTAACCAGCCCTATACACGTAAAAGTAACCAGCCCTATACACGTAAAAGTAACCAGCCCTATACACGTAAAACTAACCAGCCCTATACACGTAAAACTAACCAGCCCTATACACGTAAAACTAACCAGCCCTATACACGTAAAGCTAACCAGCCCTATACACGTAATACTAACCAGCCCTATACACGTAAAACTGACCAGCCCTATACACGTAAAACTGACCAGCCCTATGCACGTAAAACTGGCCAGCCCTATACACGTAAAACTAACCAGCTCTATACACGTAAAACTAACCAACAACCAAGCAACCAACCAGCTCCATACACATAAAACCAACCAACCAACAAACCCACCCTATACCCGTAAAACTAACCAGCCCTATACACGTAAAACTAACCAGCCATATACACGTAAAACTGACCAGCCCTATACACGTAAAAATGACCAGCCCTATACACGTAAAACTGACCAGCCCTATACACGTAAAACTGACCAGCCCTATACACGTAAAACTAACGAGCCCTATACACGTAAAACTAACCAGCTCTATACACATAAAACTAACCAACCAACCAACCAACCAGCTCTATAATCGTAAGACTAACCAGCTCTATACACGTAAAACTAACCAACAAACAAGCAACCAACCAGCTCTATACACATAAAACCAACCAACCAACAAACCCACCCTATACATGTAACACTAACCAGCCCTATACACACAAACTTAACCAGCCCTATACACGTAAAAGTAACCAGCCCTATACACGTAAAAGTAACCAGCCCTATACACGTAAAACTGACCAGCCCTATCACGTAAAACTGACCAGCCCTATCACGTAAAACTGACCAGCCCTATCACGTAAAACTGACCAGCCCTATACACGTAAAACTAACCAGCCCTATGCACGTAAAGCTGACCAGCCCTATACACGTAAAGCTGACCAGCCCTATACACGTAAAAGTAACCAGCCCTATACACGTAAAAGTAACCAGCCCTATACACGTAAAAGTAACCAGCCCTATACACGTAAAAGTAACCAGCCCTATACATGTAAAGCTGACCAGCCCTATACACGTAAAACTGACCAGCCCTATACACGTAAAACTGACCAGCCCTATACACGTAAAACTGACCAGCCCTATACACGTAAAAGTAACCAGCCCTATACACGTAAAACTGACCAGCCCTATACACGTAAAACTGACCAGCCCTATACACGTAAAACTAACCAGCTCCATACATGTAAAACTAACCAGCTCCATACACATAAAACCAACCAACCAACCAACAAACCCACCCTATAACCATAAAACTAACCAGCCCTATACACGCAAAACTAACCAGCCCTATACACGCAAAACTAACCAGCCCTATACACGTAAAACTAACCAGCCCTATACACGTAAAACTAACAAGCCCTATACACGTAAAACTAACAAGCTCTATACACATAAAAGTAACCAGCCCTATACACGTAAAAGTAACCAGCCCTATACACGTAAAAGTAACCAGCCCTATACACGTATAAGTAACCAGCCCTATACACGTATAAGTAACCAGCCCTATACACGTAAAACTGACCAGCCCTATACACGTAAAACTGACCAGCCCTATACACGTAAAACTGACCAGCCCTATACACGTAAAACTGACCAGCCCTATACACGTAAAACTGACCAGCCCTATACACGTAAAACTGACCAGCCCTATACAGGTAAAACTGACCAGCCCTATACACGTAAAACTGACCAGTCCTATACACGTAAAACTGACCAGCCCTATACATGTAAAACTGACCAGCCCTATATACGTAAAACTGACCAGCCCTATATACGTAAAACTGACCAGCCCTATTTACGTAAACCTGACCAGCCCTATACACGTAAAACTGACCAGCCCTATACACGTAAAACTAACCAGCTCTGTACACGTAAAACTAACCAGCTCTGTACACGTAAAAGTAACCAGCTCCATACACATAAAACCAACCAACCAACCAACAAACCCACCCTAAACCCGTAAAACTAACCAGCCCTATACACGCTAAACTAACCAGCCCTTTACACGTAAAACTAACAAGCCCTATACACTTAAAACTAACCAGCTCTATACACGTAAAACTAACCAGCTGTATACACGTAAAACTAACCAGCTCTATAGATGTAAAACTAACCAACCAACCAACCAGCTATATACACGTAAAACCAACCAACCAACCAACAAACCCACCCTATACACGTAAAACTAACCAGCCCTATACACGTAAAACTAACCAGCCCTATACACGTAAAACTAACCAGCCCTATACACGTAAAACTAACCAGCCCTATACACGTAAAACTAACCAGCCCTATACACGTATAACTAACCAGCTCTATACACGTAAAAGTAACCAACCAATCAGCTCTATACACATAAAACTAACCAACCAACCAACCAGCTCTATACACGTAAAACTAACCAGCTCTATACACGTAAAACTAACCAACAACCAAGCAATCAACCAGCTCTATACACATAAAACTAACCAACCAACAAACCCACCCTATACACGTAACACTAACCAGCCATATACACGCAAACTTAACCAGCCCTATACACGTAAAAGTAACCAGCCCTATACACGTAAAAGTAACCAGCCCTATACACGTAAAACTGACCAGCCCTATACACGTAAAACTGACCAGCCCTATACAAGTAAAACTGACCAGCCCTATACACGTAAAACTGACCAGCCCTATACACGTAAAACTGACCAGCCCTATACACGTAAAACTGACCAGCCCTATACACGTAAAACTGACCAGCCCTATACACGAAAAAGTGACCAGCCCTATACACGTAAAACTTACCAGCCCTATACACGTAAAACTGACCAGCCCTATACACGTAAAACTGACCAGCCCTATACACATAAAACTGACCAGCTCTGTACACGTAAAAGTAACCAGCCCTATACACGTAAAAGTAACCAGCCCTATACACGTAAAAGTAACCAGCCCTATACACGTAAAACTGACCAGCCCTATACACGTAAAACTGACCAGCCCTATACATGTAAAACTGACCAGCCCTATACATGTAAAACTGACCAGCCCTGTACACGTAAAACTGACCAGCCCTGTACACGTAAAACTGACCAGCCCTGTACACGTAAAACTGACCAGCTCTGTACACGTAAAACTGACCAGCTCTGTACACGTAAAACTAACCAGCTCTATACACGTAAAACTAACCAGCTCTATACACGTAAAACTAACCAGCTCCATACACGTAAAACCAACCAACCAACCAACCAACCAACCAACAAACCCACCCTATACCCGTAAAACTAACCAGCCCTATACACGCAAACTTAACCTGCCCTATACACGCAAACTTAACCTGCCCTATACACGTAAAAGTAACCAGCCCTATACACGTAAAAGTAACCAGCCCTAAACACGTAAAAGTAACCAGCCCTATACACGTAAAAGTAACCATCCCTATACACGTAAAACTAACCAGCCCTGTACACGTAAAACTAACCAGCCCTGTACACGTAAAACTAACCAGCCCTATACACGTAAAACTGACCAGCCCTATACACGTAAAACTGACCAGCCCTATACACGTAAAACTGACCAGCCCTATACACGTAAAACTAACCAGCTCTATACACTTAAAACTAACCAGCTCCATACACATAAAACCAACCAACCAACAAACCCACCCTATACCCGTAAAACTAACCAGCCCTATACACGCAAAACTAACCAGCCCTATACACGCAAAACTAACCAGCCCTATACACGTAAAACTAACCAGCCCTATACACGTAAAACTAACCAGCTCTATACACATAAAACTAACCAACCAACCAACCAGCTCTATACACGTATACCTAACCAGCTCTATACACGTAAAACTAACCAACCAACAAACCAACCCTATACACGTAAAACTAACCAGCCCTATACACGCAAACTTAACCAGCCCTATACACATAAAAGTAACCAGCCCTATACACGTAAAAGTAACCAGCCCTATACACGCAAAAGTAACCAGCCATATACACGTAAAAGTAACCAGCCCTATACATGTAAAACTGACCAGCCCTATACACGTAAAACTGACCAGCCCTATACACGTAAAACTGACCAGCCCTATACACGTAAAACTAACCAGCTCTATACTCGTAAAACTAACCAACCAACAAACCAGCTCTATACACATAAAACTAACCAGCTCCATACACATAAAACCAACCAACCAACAAACCAGCTCTATACACGTAAAACTAACGAACCAACAAACCAACCCTATACACGTAAAACTAACCAGCCCTATACACGCAAAAATAACCAGCCCTATACACATAAAAGTAACCAGCCCTATACACGTAAAAGTAACCAGCCCTATACACGTAAAAGTAACCAGCCCTATACACGTAAAAGTAACCAGCCCTATACATGTAAAACTAACCTGCTCTATACACATAAAACTAACCAGCTCAATACTCGTAAAACTAACCAACCAACAAACCAGCTCTATACACATAAAACTAACCAGCTCCATACACATAAAACCAACCAACCAACAAACCCACCCTTTACCCGTAAAACCAACCAGCCCTATACACGCAAAACTAACCAGCCCTATACACGTAAAACTAACGAGCCCTATACACGTAAAACTAACCAGCTCTATACACATAAAACTAACCAACCAACCAACCAGCTCTATACACGTAAAACTAACCAGCTCTATACACGTAAAACTAACCAACCAAGAAACCAACCCTATACACGTAAAACTAACCAGCCCTATACACGCAAACTTAACCAGCCCTATACACATAAAAGTAACCAGCCCTATACATGTAAAAGTAACCAGCCCTATACATGTAAAAGTAACCAGCCCTATACACGTAAAAGTAACCAGCCCTATATACGTAAAGTAACCAGCCCTACACATGTAAAACTGACCAGCCCTATACACGTTAAAGTAACCAGCCCTATACACGTTAAAGTAACCAGCCCTATACACGTAAAACTGACCAGCCCTATACACGTAAAACTGACCAGCCCTATACACATAAAACTAACCAGCCCTATACACGTAAAACTAACCAGCCCTATACACGTAAAACTAACCAGCCCTATACACGTAAAACTAACGAGCCCTATACACGTCAAACTAACCAGCTCTATACACATAAAACTAACCGACCAACCAACCAGCTCTATACACATAAAACCAACCAACCAACAAACCCACCCTATACACGTAAAACTAACCAGCCCTATAAACGTAAAACTAACCAGCCCTATACACGTAAAACTAATGGGTCATTTCCACCTGTACCGGGTCGGCCCGGGACGGGTAGCCTAGGTTGTTTACATATCTGGGTGGCCTGGTATTTTTCCGGGCCAACCAAGGCTCATTCTCAGCCCTCTTCTCGAGGGGGTCTGCTTCAGGCCGACCAGGGCCAACACACCCACTGCTGACAGCAAATTCACACCTTCCATTAGAGCAAGCCTCTGATTGGTGGGTAGAATCAGCCAACATGGGCTTAAGACAAGGATGTGTGGAATCAACCGGGCCAGGCTGGGGCCGACTGTGGCTACCCGGCCCGGGCCGACCCGGTACAGATGGGAATGGCCCATTACCAGCCCTATACACGTAAAACTAACCAGCCCTATACACGTAAAACTAACCAGCCCTATACACGTCAAACTAACCAGCCCTATACACGTCAAACTAACCAGCCCTATACACGCAAAACTAACCAGCCCTATACACGTAAAACTAACAGCCCTATACACGTAAAACTAACCAGCTCTATACACATAAAACTAACCAGCTCTATACACGTAAAACTAACCAACCAACAAACCAACCCTATACACGTAAAACTAACCAGCCCTATACACGCAAACTTAACCAGCCCTATACACATAAAAGTAACCAGCCCTATACACGTAAAAGTAACCAGCCCTATACACGCAAAAGTAACCAGCCATATACACGTAAAAGTAACCAGCCCTATACATGTAAAACTGACCAGCCCTATACACGTAAAACTGACCAGCCCTATACACGTAAAACTGACCAGCCCTATACACGTAAAACTAACCAGCTCTATACTCGTAAAACTAACCAACCAACAAACCAGCTCTATACACATAAAACTAACCAGCTCCATACACATAAAACCAACCAACCAACAAACCAGCTCTATACACGTAAAACTAACGAACCAACAAACCAACCCTATACACGTAAAACTAACCAGCCCTATACACGCAAAAATAACCAGCCCTATACACATAAAAGTAACCAGCCCTATACACGTAAAAGTAACCAGCCCTATACACGTAAAAGTAACCAGCCCTATACACGTAAAAGTAACCAGCCCTATACATGTAAAACTAACCTGCTCTATACACATAAAACTAACCAGCTCAATACTCGTAAAACTAACCAACCAACAAACCAGCTCTATACACATAAAACTAACCAGCTCCATACACATAAAACCAACCAACCAACAAACCCACCCTTTACCCGTAAAACCAACCAGCCCTATACACGCAAAACTAACCAGCCCTATACACGTAAAACTAACGAGCCCTATACACGTAAAACTAACCAGCTCTATACACATAAAACTAACCAACCAACCAACCAGCTCTATACACGTAAAACTAACCAGCTCTATACACGTAAAACTAACCAACCAAGAAACCAACCCTATACACGTAAAACTAACCAGCCCTATACACGCAAACTTAACCAGCCCTATACACATAAAAGTAACCAGCCCTATACATGTAAAAGTAACCAGCCCTATACATGTAAAAGTAACCAGCCCTATACACGTAAAAGTAACCAGCCCTATATACGTAAAGTAACCAGCCCTACACATGTAAAACTGACCAGCCCTATACACGTTAAAGTAACCAGCCCTATACACGTTAAAGTAACCAGCCCTATACACGTAAAACTGACCAGCCCTATACACGTAAAACTGACCAGCCCTATACACATAAAACTAACCAGCCCTA
The DNA here is from genome assembly GCF_043380555.1 of Nothobranchius furzeri. NCBI lineage: Eukaryota > Metazoa > Chordata > Actinopteri > Cyprinodontiformes > Nothobranchiidae > Nothobranchius > Nothobranchius furzeri. The sequence goes on from NC_091749.1 coordinate 32,013,726, forward strand.
TACACGTAAAACTAACCAGCCCTATACACGTAAAACTAACCAGCCCTATACACGTAAAACTAACGAGCCCTATACACGTCAAACTAACCAGCTCTATACACATAAAACTAACCGACCAACCAACCAGCTCTATACACATAAAACCAACCAACCAACAAACCCACCCTATACACGTAAAACTAACCAGCCCTATAAACGTAAAACTAACCAGCCCTATACACGTAAAACTAATGGGTCATTTCCACCTGTACCGGGTCGGCCCGGGACGGGTAGCCTAGGTTGTTTACATATCTGGGTGGCCTGGTATTTTTCCGGGCCAACCAAGGCTCATTCTCAGCCCTCTTCTCGAGGGGGTCTGCTTCAGGCCGACCAGGGCCAACACACCCACTGCTGACAGCAAATTCACACCTTCCATTAGAGCAAGCCTCTGATTGGTGGGTAGAATCAGCCAACATGGGCTTAAGACAAGGATGTGTGGAATCAACCGGGCCAGGCTGGGGCCGACTGTGGCTACCCGGCCCGGGCCGACCCGGTACAGATGGGAATGGCCCATTACCAGCCCTATACACGTAAAACTAACCAGCCCTATACACGTAAAACTAACCAGCCCTATACACGTCAAACTAACCAGCCCTATACAAGTCAAACTAACCAGCCCTATACACGCAAAACTAACCAGCCCTATACACGTAAAACTAACCAGCTCTATACACGTAAAACTAACCAGCTCTATACACGTAAAACTAACCAGCTCCATACACATAAAACCAACCAACCACCCAACCAACCAACAAACCCACCCTATACCCGTAAAACTAACCAGCCCTATACACGCAAAACTAAATAGCCCTATACACGTAAAACTAACCAGCCCTATACACGTAAAACTAACAAGCCCTATACATGTAAAACTAACCTGCTCTATACACGTAAAAGAAACCAGCCCTATACACGTAAAACTGACCAGCCCTACACACGTAAAACTGACCAGCCCTATACACGTAAAACTAACCAGCCCTATACACGTATAACTAACCAGCCCTATACACGTAAAACTAACCAGCTCTATACACGTAAAACTAACCAGGTCTATACACGTAAAACTAACCAACCAACCAGCTCTATACACGTAAAACTAACCAGCTCCATACACATAAAACCAACTAACCAACCAACCAACAAACCCACCCTATACCCGTAAAACTAACCAGCCCTATAGACGCAATACTAACCAGCCCTATACACGTAAAACTAACGAGCCCTATACACGTAAAACTAACCAGCTCTATACACATAAAACTAACAAACCAACCAACCTGCTCTATACACGTAAAACTAACCAGCTCTATACACGTAAAACTAACCAACTAACAAACCCACCCTATACACGTAAAGCTAACCAGCCCTATACACGCAAACTTAACCAACCCTATACACGAAAAAGTAACCAGCCCTATACACGTAAAAGTAACCAGCCCTATACACGTAAAAGTAACCAGCCCTATACATGTAAAACTGACCAGCCCTATACACGTAAAACTAACCAGCCCTATACATGTAAAACTAACCAGCCCTATACACGTAAAACTGACCAGCCCTATACACGTAAAACTAACCAGCCCTATACACGTAAAACTAACCAGCTCTATACACATAAAACTAACCAGCTCTATACACGTAAAACTAACCAGCTCTATACACATAAAACTAACCAACCAACCAACCAGCTCTATACACGTAAAACTAACCAACCAACAAACCAACCCTATACACGTAAAACTAACCAGCCCTATACACGCAAACTTAACCAGCCCTATACACATAAAAGTAACCAGCCCTATACACGTAAAAGTAACCAGCCCTATACACGTAAAAGTAACCAGCCCTATACACGTAAAAGTAACCAGCCCTATACATGTAAAACTAACCTGCTCTATACACATAAAACTAACCAGCTCAATACTCGTAAAACTAACCAACCAACAAACCAGCTCTATACACATAAAACTAACCAGCTCCATACACATAAAACCAACCAACCAACAAACCCACCCTTTACCCGTAAAACCAACCAGCCCTATACACGCAAAACTAACCAGCCCTATACACGTAAAACTAACGAGCCCTATACACGTAAAACTAACCAGCTCTATACACATAAAACTAACCAACCAACCAACCAGCTCTATACACGTAAAACTAACCAGCTCTATACACGTAAAACTAACCAACCAAGAAACCAACCCTATACACGTAAAACTAACCAGCCCTATACACGCAAACTTAACCAGCCCTATACACATAAAAGTAACCAGCCCTATACATGTAAAAGTAACCAGCCCTATACATGTAAAAGTAACCAGCCCTATACACGTAAAAGTAACCAGCCCTATATACGTAAAGTAACCAGCCCTACACATGTAAAACTGACCAGCCCTATACACGTTAAACTAACCAGCCCTATACACGTAAAACTAACCAGCCCTATACACGTAAAACCTACCAGCCCTATACACGTAAAACTGACCAGCCCTATACACATAAAACTAACCAGCCCTATACACGTAAAACTAACCAGCCCTATACACGTAAAACCAACCAGCCCTATACACTTAAAACTAACGAGCCCTATACACGTCAAACTAACCACTCTATACACATAAAACTAACCGACCAACCAACCAGCTCTATACACATAAAACCAACCAACCAACAAACCCACCCTATACACGTAAAACTAACCAGCCCTATACACGCAAACTTAACCTGCCCTATAAACGTAAAACTAACCAGCCCTATAAACGTAAAACTAACCAGCCCTATACACGTAAAACTAATGGGTCATTTCCACCTGTACCGGGTCGGCCCGGGACGGGTAGCCTAGGTTGTTTACATATCTGGGTGGCCTGGTATTTTTCCGGGCCAACCAAGGCTCATTCTCAGCCCTCTTCTCGAGGGGGTCTGCTTCAGGCCGACCAGGGCCAACACACCCACTGCTGACAGCAAATTCACACCTTCCATTAGAGCAAGCCTCTGATTGGTGGGTAGAATCAGCCAACATGGGCTTAAGACAAGGATGTGTGGAATCAACCGGGCCAGGCTGGGGCCGACTGTGGCTACCCGGCCCGGGCCGACCCGGTACAGATGGGAATGGCCCATTACCAGCCCTATACACGTAAAACTAACCAGCCCTATACACGTAAAACTAACCAGCCCTATACACGTCAAACTAACCAGCCCTATACACGTCAAACTAACCAGCCCTATACACGCAAAACTAACCAGCCCTATACACGTAAAACTAACAGCCCTATACACGTAAAACTAACCAGCTCTATACACGTATACCTAACCAGCTCTATACACGTAAAACTAACCAGCTCTATACACGTAAAACTAACCAGCTCCATACACATAAAACCAACCAACCACCCAACCAACCAACAAACCCACCCTATACCCGTAAAACTAACCAGCCCTATACACGCAAAACTAAATAGCCCTATACACGTAAAACTAACCAGCCCTATACACGTAAAACTAACAAGCCCTATACATGTAAAACTAACCTGCTCTATACACGTAAAAGAAACCAGCCCTATACACGTAAAACTGACCAGCCCTACACACGTAAAACTGACCAGCCCTATACACGTAAAACTTACCAGCCCTATACACGTATAACTAACCAGCCCTATACACGTAAAACTAACCAGCTCTATACACGTAAAACTAACCAGGTCTATACACGTAAAACTAACCAACCAACCAGCTCTATACACGTAAAACTAACCAGCTCCATACACATAAAACCAACTAACCAACCAACCAACAAACCCACCCTATACCCGTAAAACTAACCAGCCCTATAATCGCAATACTAACCAGCCCTATACACGTAAAACTAACGAGCCCTATACACGTAAAACTAACCAGCTCTATACACATAAAACTAACCAACCAACCAACCAGCTCTATACACGTAAAACTAACCAGCTCTATACACGTAAAACTAACCAACCAACAAACCCACCCTATACACGTAAAGCTAACCAGCCCTATACACGCAAACTTAACCAACCCTATACACGAAAAAGTAACCAGCCCTATACACGTAAAAGTAACCAGCCCTATACACGTAAAAGTAACCAGCCCTATACATGTAAAACTGACCAGCCCTATACACGTAAAACTAACCAGCCCTATACATGTAAAACTAACCAGCCCTATACACGTAAAACTGACCAGCCCTATACACGTAAAACTAACCAGCCCTATACACGTAAAACTAACTATCTCTATACACATAAAACTAACCAGCTCTATACACGTAAAACTAACCAGCTCCATACACATAAAACCAACCAACTAACCCACCCTATACCCGTAAAACTAACCAGCCCTATACCTGCAAAACTAACCAGCCCTATACACGCAAAACTAACGAGCCCTATACACGTCAAACTAACCAGCTCTATACACATAAAACTAACCAGTCCTATACACGTAAAACTAACCAGCTCTATACACATAAAACTAACCAGCTCTATACACATAAAACTAACCAGCTCCATACACATAAAACCAACCAACAAACCCACCCTATACCCGTAAAACTAACCAGCCCTATACCTGCAAAACTAACCAGCCCTATACACGCAAAACTAACGAGCCCTATACACGTCAAACTAACCAGCTCTATACACATAAAACTAACCAACCAACCAACCAGCTCTATACACGTAAAACCAACCAACCAACAAACCCACCCTATACACGCAAACTTAACCAGCCCTATACACGTAAAAGTAACCAGCCCTATACATGTAAAACTGACCAGCCCTATACACGTAAAACTGACCAGTCCTATACACCTAAAACTAACCAGCCCTATACTTGTAAAAGTAACCAGCCCTATACATGTAAAACTGACCAGCCCTATACACGTAAAACTGACCAGCCCTATACACGTAAAACTGACCAGCCCTATACACGTAAAACTGACCAGCCCTATACACGTAAAACTAACCTGCTCTATACACGTAAAACTAACCAGCTCTATACACGTAAATCTGACCAACCAACCAACCAGCTCTATACACGTAAAACTAACCAGCTCCACACACATAAAACCAACCAACCAACAAATCCACCCTATACCCACAAAACTAACCAGCCCTATACACATAAAACTAACCTGCTCTATACACGTAAAAGTAACCAGCCCTATACACGTAAAACTGACTAGCCCTATACACGTAAAACTGACCGGCCCTATACATGTAAAACTAACCAGCCCTATACACGTAAAACTAACCAGCTCTATACACGTAAAACTAACCAGCTCTATACACGTAAAACTAACCAACCAACCAACCAGCTCTATACACGTTAAACTAACCAGCTCCATACACATAAAACCAACCAACCAACCAACAAACCTATCCTATACCCGTAAAACTAACCAGCCCTATACACGCAAAACTAACCAGCCCTATACACGTAAAACTAACCAGCCCTATACACGTAAAACTAACCAGCCCTATACACGTAAAACTAACCTGCCCTATACACGTAAAACTAACCTGCTCTATACACGTAAAAGTAACCAGCCCTATACACGTAAAACTGACCAGCCCTATACACGTAAAACTGACCAGCCCTATACACGTAAAACTAACCAGCCCTATACAAGTAAAACTAACCTGCTCTATACACATAAAACTAACCAGCTCTATACACTTAAAACTAACCAACCAATCAACCAGCTCTATACACGTAAACCTAACCAGCTCCATACACATAAAACCAACCAACCAACCAACAAACCCACCCTATACCCGTAAAACTAACCAGCCCTATACACGTAAAACTAACCAGCCCTATACACGTAAAACTAACCAGCCCTATACACGTAAAACTAACGAGCCCTATACACGTAAAACTAACCAGCTCTATACACGTAAAACTACCCAACCAACCAAGCAACCAACCAGCTCTATACACATAAAACCAATCAACCAACGAACCCACCCTATACACGTAACACTAACCAGCCCTATTCACGCAAACTTAACCAGCCCTATACACGTAAAAGTAACCAGCCCTATACACGTAAAACTGACCAGCACTATACACGTAAAACTGACCAGCCCTATACACATAAAACTAACCAGCCCTTTACACGTAAAACTAACCAGCCCTATACACGTTAAACTAACCAGCCCTATACACGTAAAACTAACCAGCCCTATACACGTAAAACTAACCAGCCCTATACACGTAAAAGTAGCCAGCCCTATACATGTAAAAGTAACCAGCCCTATACACGTAAAAGTAACCAGCCCTATACACGTAAAAGTAACCAGCCCTATACATGTAAAACTGACAAGCCCTATACACGTAAAATTGACCAGCCCTATACACGTAAAACTAACCAGCCCTATACACGTAAAACTAACCAGCCCTATACACGTAAAACTAACGAGCCCTATACACTTAAAACTAACCAGCTCTATACACATGAAACTATCCAACCAACCAGCTCTATACACGTAAAACTAACCAGCTCTATACACGTAAAACTAATCAACCAAGCAACCAACCAGCTCTATACACATAAAACCAACCAACCAAAAAACCCACCCTATACACGTAAAGCTAACCTGCCCTATACACGCAAACTTAACCAGCCCCATACACGTAAAAGTAACCAGCCCTATACACGTAAAAGTAACCAGCCCTATACACGTAACAGTAACCAGCCCTATACACGTAAAACTAACCAGCCCTATACACGTAAAACTAACCAGCCCTGTACACGTAAAAGTAACTAGCCCTATACACGTAAAAGTAACCAGCTCTATACACGTAAAACTAACCAGCTCTATACTCGTAAAACTAACCAACCAACCAGCTTTATACATGTTAAACTAACCAGCTCCATACACGTAAAACTAACCAACCAACTAACCAGTTCCATACACGTAAAACTAACCAGCTCTATACACGTAAAACTAACCAGCTCTATACACGTAAAACTAACCAACCAACCAAGCAGCCCTATACACGTAAAACTAACCAGCTCTATACGCGTAAAACTAACCAGCTCTATAGATGTAAAACTAACCAACCAACCACCCAGCTCTATACACGTAAAACTAACCAACAACCAAGCAACCAACCAGCTCTATACACATAAAACCAACCAACCAACAAACCCACCCTTTACACGTAAAACTAACCAGCCCTATACACGCAAACTTAACCAGCCCTATACACGTAAAAGTAACCAGCCCTATACACGTAAATCTAACCAGCTCTATACACGTAAAGCTAACCAGCCCTATACACGTAAAACTAACCAGCCCTATACATGTAAAACTAACCAGCCCTATACACGTAAAACTAACCAGCCCTATACACGTAAAACTAACCAGCCCAATACACGTAAAACTAACCAGCCCAATACACGTAAAACTAACCAGCCCTATACATGTAAAACTAACCAGCCCTATACACGTAAAACTAACCAGCCCTATACACGTAAAAGTAACCAGCCCTATACACGTAAAACGGACCAGCCCTATACACGTAAAACTAACCAGCCCTATACACGTAAAACTAATCAGCTCTATACACGTAAAACTAACCAACCAACCAACCAGCTCTATACATGTAAAACTAACCAACCAACCAGCTCTATACACGTAAAACTAGCCAGCTCTACACACGTAAAACTAACCAACCAACCAACCAACCAGCTCAATACATGTAAAACTAACCAGCTCTATACGCGTAAAACTAACCAGCTCTATACACGTAAAACTAACCAGGTCTATACACTTAAAACTAACCAACCAACCAACCTGCTTAATGTACATAAAACTAACCAACCAACCAGCTCTATACTTGTAAAACTAACCTGCTCTATACACGTAAAACTAACCAGCTCTATACACGTAAAACTAACCAACCAACCAGCTCTATACACGTAAAACTAACCAACCAACCAGCTCTATACACATACAGTTGTGGTCAGAAGTTTACATACACTAGTAAAAAATATAATGTAATGGCTCTACTGAGTGCCCTGTTATTTCTAAAACTCTGATTTTTCTCTGATAGAGTGATTGGAACAGATACTTCTTTGTCACTAAAAACATTCATGAAGTTCGGTTCTTTAATGTCTTTATTATGGGTTAACAGAGAAAAGTGATCACATTTGCTGGGTCACAAATATACATACAGCAGTGCTAATATTTGGTTACATGTCCCTTAGCCATTTTCACTTCAATTAAGCGCTTTTGGTAGCCATCCACAAGCTTCTGGCAAGCTTCTGGTTGAATCTTTGACCACTCCTCTTGACAGAATTGGTGAAGTTCAGTTAAATTTGATGGCTTTCTGACATGGACTTGTTTTTTCAGCACTGTCCACATGTTTTCAATGGGGTTTAAGTCAGGACTTTGGGAAGGCCATTCTAAAACCCTTATTCTAGCCTGATTTAGCCATTCCTTTACCACTTTTGATGTGTGTTTGGGGTCATTGTCCTGTTGGAACACCCAACTGCGCCCAAGACCCAACCTTCGTGCTGATGATTTTAGGTTATGTTGAAGAATATGAAGGTAATCCTCCTTCTTCATTATCCCATTTACTCTCTGTAAAGCACCAGTTCCATTGGCAGCAAAACAGCCCCACAGCATAATATTCCCACCACCATGCTTGACAGTAGGCATGGTGTTCTTGGGGTTAAAGGCCTCATCTTTTCTCCTCCAAACATATTGCTGGGCATTGTGGCCAAAAAGCTCGATTTTCATTTCGTCTGACCACAGAACTTTCCTCCAGAAGGTCTTATCTTTGTCCATGTGATCAGCAGCAAACTTCAGTCGAGCCTTAAGGTGCCGCTTTTGGAGCAAGGGCTTCCTTCTTGCACGGCAGCCTCTCAGTCCATGGAGATACAAAACATGTTTGACTGTGGACAATGAAACCTGTGTTCCAGCAGCTTCTAATTCTTGGCAGATCTGCTTTTTGGTGATTCTTGGTTCACTCTTTACCCTCCTGACCAATTTTCTTTCTCTCAGCAGCAGGTGATAGCTTGCGTTTTCTTCCTGATCTTGGCAGTGATGAAACAGTGCCATGCACCTTATACTTACAAACAATTGTTTGCACTGTTGCTCTTGGGACTTGCAGCTGCTTTGAAATGGCCCCAGGTGACTTTCCTGACTTGTTCAAGTCAATAATTCGCTTTTTCAAGTCCATGCTGAGCTCCTTTGACTTTCCCATTGTAGCGTTTGTATCCAATGAGCCCTATTTACCTGGCCTAAGAGAAGTCACCAGCTGTAGTCACTCATAATCACTCACAAGAAGTTAAGAGGCCATGCTATGAAGCTCAGTTCACTGACACGTTTCTAAGTCACCAAAATTGCTAGTTCATGTATCTATATGTATATTTGTGACCCAGCAAATGTGATCACTTTTCTCTGTTGACCCATAATAAAGACATTAAAGAACCAAACTTCATGAATGTTTTTTGTGACAAAGAAGAATCTGTTCCAATCACTCTATCAGAGAAAAATCAGAGTTTTAGAAATAACGGGACACTCAGTAGAGCCATTATATTATATTTTTTACAAGTGTATGTAAACTTCTGACCACAACTGTAAAACTACCCAGCTCTATACACGTTAAACTAACTAACCAACCAACCAGCTCTATGCACGTAAAACTAACAAGCTCTATATACGTAAAACTCATCAGGTCTATACGCGTAAAACTAACCAGCTCTATACACAAAAAACTATCCAACCAACCAACCAGCTCTATACATGTAAAACTAACCAGCTCTATACACGTAAAACCAACCTACCAACCAGCTCTATACACGTAAAACTAACCAGCTCTATACACGTAAAACTAACCTGCTCTATACACGTAAAAACTAACCAACCAACCAACCAACCAGCTCTATACAATTAATATTAACCAACCAACCAACTAACCAACCAACCAGCTCTATACACCAACAACTAACCAAAGAACCAACCAACCCTATACATGTAAAACTAACCAGCTCTATACACGTAAAACTAACCAACCTGCTCTATATACTTAAAAGCAACCAACCAACCAGCTCTATACACGTAAAACTAACCAACCAACCAGCTCTATACAAGTAAAACTAACCAACCAACCAGCTCTATACATGTAAAACTAGCCAGCTCTATACAAGTAAAACTAACCAGCTCTATACACGTAAAACTAACCAGCTCTATACACGTAAAACTAACCAGCTCTATACACGTAAAACTAACCAGCTCTATGCACGTAAAACTAACCAGCTCTATACACATAAAACTAACCACCTCTATACATGTAAAACTAACCAGCTCTATACACGTAAAACTCACCAGCTCTATATGCGTTAAACTAACCAGCTCTATACACGTAAAACTAACCAACCAACCAACCCTATACACGTAAAACTAACCAGCCCTATACATGTAAAACTAACCAGCCCTATACACTTAAAACTAACCAGCCCTATACATGTAAAACTAACCAGCTCTATACACGTACAACTAACCAGCTCTATACACGTAAAACAAACCAACCAACCAACCAACCAGCTCTATACACGTAAAACTAACCTACCAACCAACCCTGTACACGTAAAACTAACCAGCCCTATACACGTAAAACTAACCAGCCCTATACACTTAAAACTAACCAGCCCTATACACGTAAAACTAAACAGCTCTATACACGTAAAACTAAACAACCAGCCAACCAGCTCGATACACGTAAAACTAACCAGCTCTATACATGTAAAACTAACCAGCTCTATACACGCAAAACTAACCAGCTCTATATACGTAAAACTAACCAACCAACCAACCAGCTCTATACACGTAAAAATAACCAGCTCTATACACATAAAAATAACCAGCTCTATGATGAAATATCACTTTCTTTAGAAGAAAAGGAGGAAATGTCTCCTATTGATGAAGAATTAAAGAAAATAGACAGTGACACATCTGTTTTTTCAGAGGAAGAACTGAGTCAGGGCGACATGTGCGCTCCAGAGGGCCCTCAGTCGACGCGCAGGTGCGGTCATAGAGATCGGGGTCGGCCGGTGGTGGTGCGGGGGGCGTTCGGCCCCCCGTTGGTGGGTGACTCGCCAGCCTCGGCTGGGGGTCATTGGCACCAGCTGTAGTGGAGTGGCGTCGGTGATGTCGTCGGCACCCCCTTCGGCGGGTGGCGTCCCCACCGCAAGGTACTGGGCTTCGGCTGGAGTCTCAGCGCCACCATCAACTCCCCCTTTGGCAGGTGGTGTTCCCACTCCAGGGTGCGGAGTCTCAAGCCTGATTAATGCTTCTCCGTCAGCTCCGCAAGGGACAGACGCGCACGGATTGACGGAAGCGTTTTGCCCTCATACTTCTCCGTCTCCTGGAGAGTGTTGCAAAGCAGTTGCCCGGCAGGACAACAGAGGGTGTAGCGCTGTTCTGTGGTACCCTGTCATGTATCGGTCCCAGATAGTGTGTTTATATTGTGTTTTTTTGTATATAAGAGACTTTTTAACACAGACAAATTTGTCTCTCATCCTCCTCCACCTCTTCATGCGCTCACCACCTCTAAACCCACGTTTCCTGTCATTTCCTTCCACAAATAAAACGCTTGCTGCGTATCTTTTCACTCCTCCAGTCACGGGGGAATTAAACGTTCATGTTTTTAGTTTTTTCGCGCGGTATTCTTCAAGCTTCTCCGTGTCTGCCGCTAGTTATCCTCGGCTCTGTTTATGTTTTTGAGGGTGCAATGGCGGTGGTGTAGACGACAGTGGCGTCCTGACCAATCACAAGCTTGCGTTGTCCGTCTCGACTGACACAGGTTTAGAAAAGAGAGCTCGACTCCGTCCATCCTTGCGGAGCTCTCCGGCAGGCCCGCAAGGACGTTGCGTGTCTCCGCACTGACGCAGACGGAGAAGCATGAATCAGGCTTCAGGTGCAGTGCCACTGCAACTGTCAACCTCCCCTAGGGCAGGTGGTTTTCCCACCCCCAGGTGAAATAATCCTGCTGCAGAGACGACACAGACTCTGTGGGTGTCACTGACCTTATATGTACTGGACAGACTGGTCACCCTGGCGGCGCCGTTGTAGTTAACGACACCCAAAGAGGGAATGACATGCAGCAACAGGCCACGTGCGCATGGCTCAGTCTACTCGAAAGGCACATCCTCAGACTGAGCAGCAGCGACAGGCTATGTACGACCTGAAGGCCGCATTATGCTCAGCTCCGTGCCTGGCGCTTCCTGATTGTGACAAAGAGTTCCACCTTGAGGTCGGGTTCTCATCTAACTGCTTCAGTGCCGGTCTTTATCAAGTATATGACTGTGACAGGCGTGTCGTAGCATATGCTAGTAAGCTCTTGTCCGGTCCTGAGTTAAAATACTCTGACTGTGAAAAAGCTTTGCTTTCCACCATGTGGGCAGTTAAACACTTTTCCAGCTACATTGGTGGACAGAAAATCATCATCATTGAAACACAACATCGGCCAGTGACCTTCTTTCCTCTTCCGGTCGGTAACAAGATGGCGCCTGTGCTTGGCTTAGCCGCAGTCACCGGCCACTTTTTCAAACTTTTCTCCACTAACCTCTTTTCCACCTTGCTCCCGTCTGCGATCCTCTTCAATAGTGTTCCTGCTACCATCTCCTATGATCGCCAGACTCTTTTGTCCTTCCGTTTGTTCACGATCGCCCACGATATTCTGGTCTGGTTGAACTCTGCCCGAGTGGTAATTTTTTTCTTAGCCAGCCCCGGGGTTCTGGTCATGGGGGAGGCCTAGCTGTTGTTTTCAGAGACCATCTTCCACGTAGCTCTATAACCTCTGGTCACTTTGCTTCCTTTGAACTGCAGCTGATTAAAGTCGGGCGTGAGGACCCGTTCTACTGTGCTGTGGTCTATCGTCCACCTGGTCCAAACAGTTCTTTCCTTCAGGAGTTTAGTAACTTTCTATCCTCCACTGTGAAGCTTTCCAGACTGGTGATTGTGGGTGACTTTAACATCCACGTTGATGATCCCTCTGATCACTTTGCCATGAATTTCTCCAGCAGTATGAACTCCTTCAGCTTTACCCAGCATGTTTCTGGCCCCACACACACCAGGGGGCACACTCGGGACCTTGTTTTTACTTCTGATCACCATTGCATTTTCTTAAACTTGTCAGTTTCTGCGTCCCCACCTCCTGCTCGCCGTATGGTTAGTTCTCGTTTTCTTAATGAGAGCACAGCTAACAATTTTTCTGCTGCTTTTGATCCACCCTCTTCTTCTGATAACGACCCAGATTCCTTAACTTCTCAGTTTAACGATCACTGCCTCTCCATTATGAACAACAACTGTCCTGTCAGAACCAGATCACTTCCTGCAGTGAACCCTACTCCCTGGTTTAATGACAGCCTAAAGCGCCAATGCAGAAAAACTGAGCGCTTGTGGAAGAAAACCCATCACCACGTCCATCTGCTGCACCTAAAAGATCTTCTGACATCCTTTAACTCTGCAGTCAGAGATGCTAGGGTTTCCTATTTTTCCAACCTGGTGTCCCAGAGCAAAGGGAACCCCAAGGTGCTGTTTAACACCATCAGCAGTATCGTCTCTCCTGCCTCTCCTACAGCCTCCATCCACTCTGTTGCAGACTGTGAGAACTTTCTGTCTTTCTTTGTGGACAAAGTCAATAAGGTTAGTTCTAGCATCTCTCCTTCAGCCTTATCGCTGCCTCTCCCGACTCCAACCAGGCCCATCATCCTAGATAGCTTTGCTCCTGTTTCTTTGCCCGAGTTAACCAAACTAGTTAACTCTATGAAGACCTCTGCATTCCCCCTCGACATCTTACCCTCATCTTTGTTTAAAAATGCTTTTCAGTCCATCGGTCCCAGCGTGCTCTCCATTATTAATGCTTCTCTGGTTTCTGGTCAGGTCCCTGCTTACTTTAAGAACACTGTAATCCACCCGCTTCTTAAAAAAACGAGTCTTGACCCCTCTCTCCATAGCAGCTTCAGACCCATCTCTAAACTTCCGTTCATCTCCAAGATCTTGGAAAAGGTTGTGGCTAAACAACTCACAGCTGCTCTTGATGAACATAACATCTATGATTGCTTACAGTCAGGTTTTCGTGAAGCTCATTCTACTGAAACAGCTCTTCTTAGGGTCTTTAATGACCTTCTGACTCAGTGATGCAGGGGACCGTTCTGTTCTGGTCCTGCTGGACCTAACTGCAGCTTTTGACACTGTTGACCATCACCTGCTACTGGAGAGGCTGAGAGACTGGGCAGTTCTGTCAGGAACTGCTCTGGAGTGGTTCTCCTCTTATCTTTCTGAGCGTTCCTTTTCTGTGGCCATCTCCAAGTTTAGGTCCTCCACCACCTCCTTTACCTTGTTGGAAAATTAACGGGTTCTTAACCTCTAACCGAAAGCCTGTTAAACATCAAGACCTCTTCATGGTTTGTGATAACCCTAGCGACATCACATGACATGCAGATCTATTGGCATGAAGTCAAAGGTCTTTCTCGTGCACCCGGAACTGATAAGGATCTGATTGCAGACTCTCTTGCCAAACAAGGTGCAGCTGTTGGTACCCCATGGTCCTTTAACCCCTTGTGGCTCCCTGACAGTGTGTCTTCTCGGTCAAACCCACCCCGTGTGTGTGTCGTGACTTGAGCTCAGGCCGCTAACGCGTCCACCTCTCGACCATCCGATGGTTTTGAGCAGAGGCAGTTTTACCATTAGGCATAGGTAGGCGGCCGCCTGGGGCCCCCTTGTGTTGGGGGGCCCCCTAGCCCTGACCGCCAGCACCCCTCTGTTAATGCCACAATATTCTTATTACTAACCTGTGGCCGCAGACTGGATAGGACATGCGCACTTCTCATTACCATAATTCCTGAACCGTTCAAGATATCATTAAAATTCCAAAAGTGTTGAAAAGATTAAAAATGGGGCTTTCCGTGCATATACAAGACATTACGGTAGCCACCGGGATTCCCTGTCTTGAGCGCACCGAATCACAACAAAGATTCAGAGACGTGCTGAGTTTGTCATCCAAAATGCTCCGTTGTATAACTTTTGAACAGCTGATCAGATCCAGGAAATTCCAACGGTTCCTAAAAGTACATAAAAGCAGCTTTCCAACGATCTATGGCATGAAGCAATCAGAGTTAGGGAAAATATCGCTACGAGGGGAAATCCTGCTGTACAGCCTGATTGAAACGGAGCGCAGCGCCGCGGTGAAAGCGATAACGGAACGGGGAAGCTAATTAGCATAAAAAGCCAGCAAGAAATTATGGAAATGCCTCAAAGAAAATCAACATGATCTATTAGGTGTCCCAGAAGGCTTATATCTGAAGACAGTGACCATGAAGAAGGACAGATCTCCAGTGAACCAGGATATGAACGTTTGTTCAGTCTTTATTTTTTATTTTTTTATTTGAACAACCCTCAACTATTTGCTAATTGTAAGATTCAGCATCATTCCAGCATTATTTATCTTTTTACAATAAATAATTATTTTTGCTTAAACAAATATTTTTGGTATAGCAGTGCACGGTGTGCCAGAGTAGCACCCCATGGCGGTGTGAGGTGTGCAGGACTCTGCCTGCAGCTGGAGAGAAGCTGCTTAAAGGTCTACCACATCAAATAAAAATGTCTGAAAGTTTACAAAAATAAAGTCTTAAAAACTGCTACAAGACACCAAGGTTCAAACTTTTTTAAGAACAGATGCATTTCAGTTCAAAGTTTAAATTGTTTGCCCAGTAATTTTGAAGTTCCTGTTCAGTAATAACTGTAAAAAATTCAAATCCGTTTTTTGCTTTTTTCACTTTTAAGCTGATTTTTTAAAGGCTGTAATAGAAATACATTCTAAATAGATGGAGAAGAAGAAGAAAATATCATTTCTATAGCGCCTGTCAAGATAAAAATCACGAGGCGCTTCACAAAAATATAAATATAAAAAAGCATTTAGAAAATGTTTAAAAATATATTTAAAATGAGCAAAAATAGGCAATTGGGATTTAAAAGAAAAAATGTTAAGAAAGAGAGAGAGTGAATAGGAAAGAGGGAAATCAGTGAGGAAGGTGGAATAGGTGGGGAGAGCAGAATAAAGAGAGAGTGGTGAAGAAGGTCATACAAAAGCCAGCTTGAACAAGTGAGTCTTCAGCTGCTTTTTAAAGGAGACCACTGAGTCCACTGATCTCAGGCTCAGGGGAAGAGAGTTCCAGAGTCTGGGGGCCACAGCAGCAAATGATCTGTCACCTTTGACCTTTAGCCTGGTGCTGCACAACCAGTAGGCTTTGATCACTGGACCTCAGGGACCTGCTGGGGGTGTAGGGACTAAGAAGATCACCAATGTAAGATGGTGCTTGTCCATGTAAGGCCCTATAGACCAGAACCAGGATTAAGAAATGAACCCTAAAGTTGACTGGCAGCCAGTGAAGCTGGAGGAGAAGTGGCTTCACGTTTCTTTTCGTGAAATGTTATAGTGGTTTGGAAATACAAACCATACACTGAAAGCTGAGGTTGTTCTGAAAAAAGGAGAAGAGTTACACACACTTTGCACTTTTTATTACAATTTTACAGCCATAAGATTAAAAAAACAGGCAGCCCTGTTATAATTATGGTCATAAGAGGGTTATTAAGACTGCGATGCACAAACAGGAAGTGATTGGTAGTCATTCCACTCCAATCCAGTTGGTGGCAGTAGTGCACCAAAGTGTTGTTTGCCAAGTGTCATAAGACCACAAATAAGAATAAGAAGAGAGGCGGGAGCATTCGTAACAAACTCAAAGCGATAGTCAAAACATTAAGCATGACATGAAGTTATCCTAGTGGCTCCAATAAGAGGAAGAAGCAGCTTGCTTCATAAAAGCTTTTATCTTCACTTCTGAAAGTGACGTTGTTTTTCGATGTAAACATCAAAAGGAAGCAGAAAGGAAAGACAATGAAAAATGTTTAAAGGGAGGTAAACAGACCAAAATGGAAAATAGAAAAATATATAACTAAGGCTAAAGCACAGGAGCGCTGACAGAAAAAAGAAAATATTGCAAATATTGAAAGCACTCAAAGGGAAGGAAATACAGGAAAAAAAGAGGAGGACTAATAAAAAGGGAAAATAACTCATGTCAGAAGAGGGGAGAGTTTCGCAAATCCAGTTAAAGGCAAGATTGTCGAAAATTTAGTGTAAGGGGCCCCATGTCTGTGTTCGCCTTGGGCCCCCAAATTGCTAAATCCGCCCCTGGTTTTGAGTCTGTTCATCCTGTCTTTTCTGAAAACAACCTTGTCAGTCTTCAGTCCCAGGACTCTGATATCAGCAGGATGATCCTGTACCTTTCTGATTCGACAGCTCATTTGCCTTCTCCTGTCAAGCTGGACTCCGTTCCTGAGCTATGGGCTCTCTTTCGTGTTCGTGTCATTCCCAATCTAGGTGTTGTTAACTACAACGGCGCTGTCAGAGTGACCAGTTGATCCACAGCCTCCAAGGTCAGTGACACCCACAGAGTCTGTGTCATCTCTGCAGCAAGATTTCTTCACCCGGGGGTGGGAAAACCACCTAAAGCTTGGTTTATGCTTGACATATTCACTTTCCGCTTGGTGATGCGGCTCGCGGATGGAACGTGCTTCACAACTTGCAGCGTTTACAGGTTCATGCGGCTTGTCTCTGCGGTGAGCCAATATTCTCCAAAACTGTAGGGGGCAGCATGGAGCTCTACGGCATGCATCCAACACTACACCATAGTAGAAGTAAAAATTACTGTTGTTTACAACATGGCATTCCAGCATTTTTTAACAGCGTCCTCGTCTTTTCCGACAGTGCGAGCTATTTCTCTCCAAGAATTATTAACAACATGTTGATCACGGTGATCTTTGAGAGCTGAATCATACAAATGTCTGTATTTACGAACCTCTGCCATACTAGTTCTTGCCAGTCCGCCATGTTTTTCCACGTCCGACCGTCCGCGTGGTTAGAAAATTTCCTAGGTGCGTGGTGCGGAAATTTTGGGCCATGCGGAAGCACGGTGGAGGGGCGTGGTTGTTAAAATGACGCAACCTCGCGGACGCGTCTAGCATAAACCAACCTTAACCTAGGGGAGGTTGCAGTGGCACTGCACCTGAGACTCCGCACCCTGGAGTGGGAACAACACCTGCCGAAGGGGGAGTTGATGGTGGCGCTGAGACTCCAGCTGAAGCCCAGTACCTTGCGGTGGGGACGCCACCCGCCGAGGGGGGGGGGTGGGGGGGGGGGGGGGGGGGTGCTGACAGCATCACTGACCCTACTCCTACAGCTGGTGCTAGTGACCTCTAGACCTGAGGTTGGTGACTCGCCTACCACAGAGGGAAGGTTGAATGTCACCCTGTACCACTACTGGCTGACGCTGATCTCTTTGACTGCACCTGCGTGTCGACCGAGGGCCCTCCAGAGCGCACACCTGCGCCAGACACGTTCTGAGACATTGCATTCACCCGCAAACAAACACTTCATATTAGATTCATCCAAACACAGGGTTGCCTTTTTAATATCAAAGTCTTTTATAAATTGTCATGTTTTATAATTGTTTAGTAATAAATTTCGTAACCTTCTTAAACTTGACTCTTTCTTGAAATAAACACAGAGTGGGTGTACATTGATCACTGAAGAGGCAACGATCTTTAGATCTTCTGAATTAACAAATAATCTTTGCTATTAAATTAAATCTTTAAAAATAAATATTATAATCTTTTGATTAAACATAGACCAAGCAAGTTGGTGTATGAATTTATATCTATTATATTTATATATCCATATATAATCTCATTCATCAATTTGTTTGATCTTCCTAGGAATTAAAATATAAGCTGATTGCAACAGCCTTTAATTCCTATGTTTAGGTCATTAACCCTACAGTAACATTGAATCATCTCTGGTTTCAAAGGTAAGTTCAGGTGAGGATGAAGATGGAAAATCTTCATATGAGAAGTCAAGTGTGGATGAAGCTCATCCAAGCTATGAGGTTGCAGAAACTAGAAAAATTGCTAGTTTGCGTATACATGTTGAGAGAGTCATTGGTTTAGTAAGAAGGAAATACCAAATTCTGCAAAGCAGGGCTATGCCCATAGAACACATGGCGACAAAACCAGGTGAGGCACTAGCATTGATTGACAAGATTGTGGTTATTTGCTGTGTCCTGTCTAATTTTTCAGAGTCTGTTGTCCCGTTGGAATAAGGACAGTTCAGTATTGAGCCCTCACATGCTGGTCAGAAGCACCAGCAGGGGGTTCAAGAGTAGTCATGCATCATTAGGTTCCTTCCAGGGAAAGTTGTTTTACCTTGCTGAAAGTTTTGATTGCTCCTGCAATATTCCTCAGAGCTACCCGCTGATGGCGGCGTCACTTTCTCCGTTTATCCACAGGCAGCAGAGAATGTTGTCGCCCGCTGCTGCCTGTGCTCTCCTCACCAACGACACAGTTCCATGTGTGATCAAACCATGTAGACCCCATCGTCTCTATTTATGGTTCCGTGTCCACGTCTCCTTATTTATCTGGCTTCCTTGATCCAAATTTTATATTTCTGTTGCTCAGTGATAGAAATAAGGAGTCGTGGACACAGAACCATAAATAGAGACGATGGGGTCTACACGGTTTGATCATACATGGGACTGTCATCGTGAGGAGAGCACAGGCAGCAGAGGTCGACAACGTCCTCCACTGTCCGTGGATACACGGAGAAGGAAGTGATGCGGCCATCAGCTGGTAGCTCTGAGGAAGAGCTTGCCTGTGTTAACAAAATAACCTAAAGATGCAGTCAGAATAAAAACACAGGAAGAATATACACAAGTAAGGTGGAATCATGCCCGAGTATGAAATTATTCAATTTATTTCACAATACATATACTTGAAATTAATAAAACTGTTTATAACTCTGTTCTTGTAAATAAATCAACCACAGCGTAATATTGTGTCTTCTCACTGGCTTTTACTTTTTCATTTTCAAAATTGGATGTTGCTCAATGTATTACATGACCATTAGTGGTTTAACAAGATGTATAATCAAGTATGTCAATGGAATCTTAAAACATCCAGAACCAACAAAGACCAAACATAAACCATAGCATTAAAAATGTTATCTTGTCTTATTCAAAACTATTGATACAATAGGGATATCACACATGCTGCCCTTAAGAGAGGCTGAAACTGAGGTAATTGCCCTTAACCCTCCCACTGTCCTCATAGGTGACCCCGCCAGGAAAGTTTACCATTTAGCAGGGTTGATTGTTTATCCCTTGGGTCCACATGGCAGGGGTGAGGTGGTGCACACTCCTCACCCTTGCCATGTGGGCCCAAGGGATAAACCATCAACCCTGCTCAATGGTCAACTTTCCTGGCGAGGTCACCGATGAGGACAGTGGGAGGGTTAAAGAGATATACCACTCCTAGCTAAAATTTTGTCTATTGTTAGATTACCCAGAGTTAAATGAGTAAGCAATTTGTAACCAGCTTAGTCATTATCCTGATCTGGTAGCAGTCATTTTGCTTTAGTATAAAAGTAGATGAACAGAAAGTAGTCGCTTTTTGTTTTAACAATAAACAACATTGTTTTATGCTAAACTAAAGGAAGCCAACTGCTGCCAGAACAGAAGACTGACTCTGCTTGTTACAAATAGCCCCACCCCCCCACCCCATCAAACTCTGGGGAATCTGACATCAATCACTTTTTAATCACTTTTATGCAAGTTTGTAACTTGCTGTCCCAGTGTTTCTGGAAGTATGCTGTTTCTAAAGAGACACTCAAGTTTTGGAATCACATCCTCCCAAAACTCAACATCAGGCAAAATCCTTTCAACAAAAAGGTCTTTGTGGTTCCACACAACAAAGTCGCAGTACTCTGCCTTTACAATGTGAAGCTGTGCCTGAACTTGGAAGTAGTAGTCATGATTCCGATCCAGCGTAACATGATCTCCTTCACCGATGAGGCAGAAGCCCCTTCTCCCAGCACACAATCGCAGACTAGGCTCATCTTGCTCAGAGTGTGGACACTAAAATTAAAGTGATAAAAATGTGAATAATTTACTATGCTATTTTACCTTTTTTTTCTCAGCTCAGTAACTCTTATGAGAAGAGTCTGGGTTTATGGCTTCAACAGTGATTGTAATATTACCTTAATTTCGCAGATGCCAGTTCCATGGCAGTCACAAGTGACTACACCATCTGGGGAGGAGCCCATGTATGGCCACCTGGGGTTCAGTCAGAGACCACTGTTCACACAAGAAAAGCCTGTATGCTCCCGACCCATTAGCTTCCCATACGCTCCTCTGGCCTGTGATTCATGTTGGCATCCATAACTGCAAACAGTACATATGCAAATCGTGAAAAAGAAAATAAATATTTATTACTGGATGAATAGAATCACTTACATTTTTAGAATTTGTCATTATCCTAACCCCTATACAGAGTCCTACTCCTGTATAAACCTATACATACAAAACTACTAATAGTTTTAACTGTTTATTACTGTCCATATTGAGAATTAAGAAATGGGTTAAAATCTGTTATGAATAAAAAAGGCCTAATATAAAGGCAGAATGTAGATTGCTGTTTTGTTGTGGTCTGGATTCTTCTCCCACTTCATAAAACATTTTGTTTGTTTTTTTACATAAAGTTCTCAATGTGGACAGATCTTACAGCTGGCTTACCCTCAATCCAACCCTAAATACCTTGTGGCATATGTGGTGAACCTATATGCTTTTGGGTAGCATATAGCCATGATCAAGCTCTTGGAGGGTTGCTGGGGGCTGGTTCTAAGAACTCTTCTCATCTTTGATGCAGTGATGCGTCCAGCTCTCTGCCTAAACCAAATCCTGCTTGCACTCTGATCTCAGGTAGCCCTCTCTACAGCCTGGACTTGGGACGGGGTGAGCTCTTCAAACTGGAACTCCTGGCACAGCTCTGCAAGCTCTTTGGGTAGTAACTGCAAAGTTTCTGAAGTTCTATAGTCAAGAACAGTTTTTGGGAGCATACTAGATTTGGGGATGAATTCTTTGTAGTAAGGCTCCCATGCCATCAGTGCTGCACTCTTTGGACAGTTTTTACTTAAGGCATCAAAAAACCTACTATAGGTTTCCGATCCCTTCTTCACCCTTGGACACAGAAGCAATTTCACAGGCTTGCTGTCGGTTGTCCTGCCATCAATGGAACGGTCAAGCTTTAGTTTCTTGGACTTTGCTGAGGAGAAGTCAATCATAGCAACGGGGGCAGCAGGAATCTGAAAATAATTTAATCCAAATAAGGTAATCAAGTCCAAATTTTTTAGCTTGGCCTGCCAGACTCCACCTCTGTTTAATTCTACACAGAGAAGTACTACTCTGTGTAGAATTAAACAGAGGTGGAGTCTGGCAGGCCAGGCTACACATTTTTAGGGTCTATAACACACTTAAATGCTGTAACAAATCTGGCACTCGTTGCAGGTAAAGCATTATAGGACTGAGATCCAACATCTCCCGCCTCCATTACTGCAATGCCCTTCTAACTGGTCTTCCAGCCTGTACTGTGAGACCTCTTCAAATGGTCCAGAACGCAGCGGCGTGTCTGGTCTTCAATCAGCCAAAAAGAGCACACGTCACCCCTCTGTTCATTGAGCTCCACTGGCTGCCGCTAGCAGCACGCATCAAATTCAAATAGCTAACACTAGCATACAAAGTCCGAGATGGTACGGCTCCCATCTACCTGAATCCTCTTGCAAAGGCTTACGTCTTGGCCCAGCCGCTCCGGTCATCACAGGATCGTCGGCTAGCAGTGCCTACACCACGCTCAGGACAATCCAGACTTTTCTCATGCATTGTTCCACAAATGTGGAATCACCTTCCAAGCACTACCAGAACTGCAGCTTCCTTTGCAATTTTCAAGAAACTCCTAAAGACCCTGCTCTTCAGAGAGCATCTTCTTAACTAGCACCTTGCCTGCACCCGCCCCCCCTCTCTACCATCCACTCCTTGTTCCCTACTCTCCATGACTGATGTCAATGTTGTTGTTATTGTTGTTGTTAGCCTCAAGGGCAATATGCCGATAATCACTTGTAAGTCGCTTTGGACAAAAGCGTCTGCTAAATACATAAGCATAAACATAAACAAAAAGCTATTCTTATCTACTCCAAATTGGGAGACTGTTCTATTAAATGGGATGAAGTCCAATCCTTCATATATGTGTTCCAGGTATAGAATTCCTTTATTTTTCCAGTCCGGAAGGTTCATCATTTTGTTATTTGCAAAATATCAGGATTATTCCAGATAGGTGTGCGTCTGCATGGTACTAGTGAAGACTCTGTCATTTTTAGATACTCCCACCTGCTGTCAGAGAGGTGCTGATACTAATACTTTTGAAGCCTTCATGTTTCCTTATGCTTGAGCTAATAAATGGTAAGTCTGAAAGCTCTATCGTATTGCAAAGTGTCTGTTCTATATCTAACCAGGACTCATCTAGTGGGTTATCTTGCAACCATCTTGGTATATATTGCAGCCTGTTGGCTAAGAAATAATAACAAAAGTTGGGTGGATCCAGTCCTCCTCTGTCTTTGGTCTTCTGAAGTGTTTTTAAGCTAATTCGTGGTTTATCCTGCCAAAGGAATTTGGTAATTGACGAATCCAGAGATCTAAACCAGTCAGCTGGTGGTTTGTTTGGGATCATTGAAAATAAGTAATTTATTTTTGGTAAGATGATCATTTTAATTGTAGCAACCCTTCCCATGAGTGATATTGGTAAGGATTTCCATTTTGCAAGATCATCTTCCACTTTCCTTAAAAGTGGGATGTAGTTTAGTTTGGGTTAGATCTGCTAACTCTGGAGAGACATTAATTCCCAGGTATGTGATATTCCCTGACTCCAGTTGTGTATTAAGCAAACTGACAAAAGAGAAATTAATTGGTAGAACTGTGGATTTTAACCAGTTTATAGAGTAATCTGAAACTTTTGAAAAAGAGTTTATCAGTTCTATTGAATGGGAAAGAGAGGATTTAGAATTCTGGAGAAAGAGTAAAACATCATCTGCATAAAGACTGATCTTATGTTCTATTTTCTTACACTTTATCCCTTTAATACCTGTTGTTTGCCTAATTACTGCTGCTAGTGGAGACGTAAAAGTGCAGGTGACGCTCTGACGTCACACACGTAGGCTAGAACCGTGGCGGCAGATGAAGACAATCGGGGAGCAGGATTTCTCTCGTGGAAGTATGCTCATTATTTTTCCTTTCTGTCGGTAAAAGACAAGAATATTTTGGTGAACTGTACTCTCTGTGGAGGGCTGAAAACTGTATCCACATCAAAGACCAGCAATTCTAATCTGATGAAACATCTTCAGAAATAGCACGCATCTACCAAGCTAGTTGAAAAAGACTCCAAACGTAAAGTTTTTGTCGGTAACACTAGCTCTGCTGACGCTTCTCCAGCAAAACAACAAAAGCTTGATTTCACAAAGCCTGCTGCACAGTCTATCACCCTGCACAGCTACACAGGCTGATTGCCAGGTATGTTGTGGAAGACATGAAACCTATTTCAACAGTTGAGTCCCATTCTTTCAGAGGACTGATTAGCCATATACCTGTGCGAGGAAGAGCCGGGCAGGCACTATGCAGAAAAACATTTTCCAGTTCCCTAGACCAAGAATATGTCAAAATGGAGTCCGAGCTCAAAAATGTATTTGACGAGTTAGAACATGTCTCTACAACCATGGGCATCGCACCCGTGGGGGATGTGGGGGATTCAACACCCACACTTTTCTTGTTCAGATCGTTCAACACCCACACTTTTCCAGCCGTTTTGCTCACCTCCACACCAGTCTGGTTTCTCGCACTCACTCTGTTTGCCTCATCTCCTTCTTCCCCTCCCTCTTCTGTTTCTGCTTGAAACCCGACAGCCGATGTTGGGTTTCAAGGAGAAACAGGAGAGGGAGGGAAGAGCTCGACTGAATTCATAATTTTACATCTTGACATTAGCTGTACAAACTCTGTTTAATAAAGTGAAGAACAACAATTTGCAGAGGTTTATAACAGGCACGGCGCCAGGTTTTCATTTTTGGGTGGGCCACGGTAATTTTGGACGGACCTTAATAAGCAGGGACTTAAGTGAAGCAGGCAGGTCGCCCTAGAAAGTTTTGTTTAAAGAGACGTCATAATTTTTTTCCCCCGTCATTTTTAATTCTAAAATATGAAGTAAAAACTCCCAATTTAATTTTCATTAATTTTTCATTTATAGGCACCAGAATGCATTACCTGCACTTCTAATATTTACCTCTCAATGTAGAACTCTTTCATAAGGGTACATGCACACCAGTAATTTTTACGGTTATTCATGGGGCAAAATCTCCGACATTTTTGAAAATAAATAAATAAATAAATAAAAATCCGTCTTCCAGTAAAAGCAAAGCATCCAGCCCACCTCTCCAAATGCGTAAAATGTGCGCCCCTCCCGCACCATCAGCTACGTCAGCCCAGACAAGAGCAGAAAAAAGAGAGAAAGAATAGATAATTCTGTCTGGATGTGGATGGAGATACATTTTACAGCAGCCTGATCATCATTTAAATATGTAAACATCACCTGTATTCTAGTCCATGCTATCAGTATTATTTTAATGTGTGTGTGTGTGGGGGGGGGGGGGTGGGGGTCCACTTCAAACACTGGTCTAACCAACCAGACCAGCGTATATATATAATGTTACAATTAAACAGTTTCACTTCATGTTGGCTAGGAACATTTCACCTGCCGTGGCCCGACCGCTTCTGCTCCACATAAACTTTGTGCGTAATCAAATGTCTCTACAGGTGCTTTCTGAGCTGAAGAGGCTATTCTGCCTCAGACAGACTGGATGCGTCATGCGTCTCCATATTGGAGACGGGAACAAGCGCTATTCAGCCAAAGTTTCATAATCAGCAACATTTTTCCAAGTGACACATCCCTCAGAGAGACTGGGTTTCCAGACCGCTTCAGTGGGAGGAAATCTTACCGCATGCGCCGTGGTTCTGCACTGCGCTGCGAACCCCTCTACAGATCTTCAGCTCACTGTCCACCGTGTGCGCTCCGTTCTGCGCTGAGCACATGTCCAGTATAAAGCTCTGATGTTCTGATGGGAATCATTTCTGGATTGATTTATACCTCCGCGATGTGCATAACGAATGTCAGCTCATCTGTGTGCGCATCAGTGTGCGTCGGGGTAATTCTTTCCAAACAACCAGCATCCTTGAGTTTATCCGTCAAAATAAACAGTCAAATGGAAATATCTGTAATCTGCCATTTAACTGTTTTGCCTTCTTGTGAAGATTGTTGCAAAGAGAAACAATTAAACTTGATTAACCCCAGAGCCATGCGCACTGCACTGTACTCCATAACTGTAAATGAGGGGGAAACGATTTAATGGGATCCTTTTCTTTTCAACATGGTTTAATGTAAAGTTTCATTCAGTACAAACTTTAGTTACACCAATCTAACGAGACAGAGCCTGGATTTGTATTCTGAACAGTTTAAACATGTTTAAAACGGAGACATGCATGACGCGTCTAAAATTCGCACCTGTTCAACTGTCGCGAGTCCTGGCCAGTCAAGGCTAAGAAACAGTGGTCAGAGACAAGGGTCACACAAGGGTCAAGAGGACAATAGTTCAGGACTTGCTGGCGAGGACAGAACTGGGCAAAGGGTCAAAAGGCAGGCTGGCTTCTCTGGATCCACCCATGGGTCCACCCATGGGCCCGCCCCTAACTCCACCTCTGGCGGGAAAAGAAGGGCTGGAATGGAGTGAAGAAAGTCCATCTGGACCCAGAAGTTCTCAGGAATGCTGAAGGAAGATCTACAATTTGCTACCAACATGAAGATTTATGGCCTGTGCTCCCTTTCCAGGAGTGCAACATGAACTTTTGTGCCCTCATGTGAATACTGCATGTAGTGAAAATGATACCAAATGTCTTATGTAGAGCTAAAAAAGTGTATTTGGTAAATGACCCCTTGACCTAAACTGTCAGGAGAGAATGACTTGTGACTCTTACATTGTTTAGAGCAGTCTCAGGAATGATATAAAAGGATGCAGCTCAGATCGGGCAGGGAGGACTCTTGGAAGAAAAGACTTGGGAGCTGTTTTGGGGAGATTCTGAGAAGACAAGAGCTTGTGTAAACTAACTCTTATTTAATCATTTTGAACTAATTCCTCCTTGGGGGATAGCAGTTGTTTTTTATTTACCCATTTTTGTATTTTGATTTTGTAATAAACCTTTTTTGAAAAAGAAACATAATCCTGATTCTTTCAGGTTTTCTCTAAAGCTTCATGTTTGGGGCCCTGGCCATAAAGTGCACAGAGGTAAGCTTGTCGATCATAGGTCTCTGAATTATCAGGACTTACTTTACAGTTTGTAATAGAATAATATAAAGAAACCTTAAGATAAGGGAAGTTTTAACTTCCCCCTCCTTGCGAGTAACGAGTTGTCTTAAGGGCGATAAAAACAGATTATTAGAGGTTATTTTGGCTCTGATTGCAGGTTGAAAAAGTCTCTAACAGCTGGAGTGGTTGGATTAATAAATAAATTGATAAACTTATGATAGCCTGATCAACTAGCATAAATCATTTTATAGTTACCAACCTCCCACATAAGCTGTTAGAGGCGCAATTAATTCCGGATAACCCAAAAAATGGCTGAGAGGCGTGGCTTGCCTCCAGACTTCTCTCTAGTATCTTAACCAAAAGGTAACGAGTTTAAAAGAAGTGGAGTACTCTGAGGCTGGCTATTCGTACAAGTCATTTCACCTTTAAAATAAAAGACAAGATTCTAATTAGGTGGTCCAAACCCGGATTTAATACGATAAAACTCGCCGATATCCCCCCGAACCCTGATAGATGCACCGTCTCATAAGTTCTAAAGGAACCGGTAAATGGGACGGGCACGCGACACAACTATTATGGAAATTAAACTAACAAGATGAATAACATGAAATTATTATAGGCACAGACAACATCCCCCACACTTTTGAAAATCTTGCAACGCGCCTGTCTACAACAGCAGACATTTGGACTCGGCATAATAAAAGTTTACTTGGTGTAACTGCTCATTGGATAAATCCACAAAACATGAACCATGAGAAAGCAACGCTGGCATGCAGGAGATTTTTGGGTCAACATACACCTGACACCATTGCAAGTGAGCTGGACAACATTAACTCTTCTCATGGCCTGTCGTTTAAAATCACAACTGTAACAGATAATGGCTCCAATTTTGTCAAGGCTTTTCAACTGTACCGGCCACCACCTGAGTCTGATGATGAAGATGAGGAGACTTTTGTTTCCATTGGGGATCTGCTGCAGAATAGTGCTGCTGCTGATGCTGATGACACAGTTTTTTTTACCTCCACATCAGAGATGTGCGTCGCACACAATGAATCTCATCTCTTGCACTGATGTGGAGAAGTGGCTATTGTCTGAAGCTGCAACGAAAACCATCTACAGGAGTTCCACATCAAAATGTGCTGGGCTGTGGAACAAGGCCAGTCGTTCCACAATGGCTGCTGAGATTGTGGACAACATTATTGCAAAGAAGCTACTAGTACCTTTTACAACCAGGTGGAACTCGTTCTATGATGCTCTGGAGAGAATTTCAAAGATTCCTTT
This sequence comes from Nothobranchius furzeri, assembly GCF_043380555.1. Lineage (NCBI taxonomy): Eukaryota > Metazoa > Chordata > Actinopteri > Cyprinodontiformes > Nothobranchiidae > Nothobranchius > Nothobranchius furzeri. The sequence continues at coordinate 32,042,370 of NC_091749.1, forward strand.
GGTGGAGCTGAACACAATCTCATCCACACTGCAGTTGAAATGTTTCAATGAAAGGGAGCATCAGTGTATCAGAGAGTACTGTGCTGTCATTCAACCATTTACTATGGCACTGGACATTCTTCAGGGAGAAGACCATTGTTTTTACGGCACACTCCTACCCACACTGGAATCACTGATGACCAAGACTCTGGGGGGGAAAAATGGCCTACAAATCCTTGTTGGGCTACCAGATGCAGTTGTCAAGATAAGAGATGGTATTTTCTTTTGTGTTTACCTTTCAAAGGATATTCTACCCCTAAGTAAAATTGTGTCTGTTTTTATATTCCTCAGAGTTAAATAAGAGGGGGGAAAAGCATTTTGTAAACAGCCCAGTCATTCTCCTGATCTGGCAGCAGTCAGTTTGCTTTAATTTAGGATAAAACAAGTGAATGGGGAAAACAAAATGCTAGTTTCCTCTCACTTACATTGTTTTATGCTAAACTAAAGCAAACTGACTGCTGCCAGATCAGGAGAATGACTGGGCTGTTTATTAAATGCTTTTATTTCTCTTATCTAACTCCGGGGAATAGATACATTTTACTTAGGGGTGGAATATCCCTTTAATGAAATTAACTCAATTGCCTTTTATATTGTGCCGTTAGTGTTGTGGGTGTATAAAGGCCATGCACGATTAACAATAAATGAATGATGATAAATAAATAAAACATCTAGTAAAATACATGTTATTTACAAAATAAAATACATTCTAACTACAGCATGATGTTAATGTTTAATTCATTTATTGTTGAGATAATACATACTTTCTGTTTGTGCACTCTTGCTGTGTCATTATTACAGGCAGTCAAGACAAGGTTTGCACATGTTCTTGGAAGTGAAGATGCTCTCATGGCTGCTGTGACACTACCAAAATTCAAGCTTCGTTGGTTACATGACCAGGCATAGAAGGACCTCGCAAAGGCACGTCTGCTGGCAGAGTGTTGAAAACTTCTCCCCAAACACGATCAGCTACAACCAGGTGCCTGCGCCACTGACACAGCACAGCGCCCAGGTTCTGGCAAAGAGGATGAGTTATTTTCCTTTGCAGAGAGTGATGACACCTATGCCACTGCTGAAGCTTTGGTACAGTGGGGCAAAAAAGTATTTAGTCAGCCACCGATTGTGCAAGTTCTCCCACTTAAAATGATGACAGAGGTCAGTAATTTTCATCATAGGTACACTTCAACTGTGGGAGACAGAATGTGAAAAAAAATCCATGAATTCACATGGCAGGATTTTTAAAGAATTTATTTGTAAATCATGGTGGAAAATAAGTATTTGGTCACTTCAAACAAGGAAAATCTCTGGCTCTCACAGACCCGTAACCAGAGCCGGATTAATGCAAAGGCAAAGTAGGCACGTGCCTAGGGCCTGATTGGCTGGATGGGGCCCAGACAGAGGAACAAAATTAAAAATAAATAATTGAAAAATTAAATGTACAAATGTCCTATGATAGAATATGTAGCTAGGACTCCTATCTACAATTTGTTTCAATATTTATTAATTAACTAAAAATAGTGACAATGTTTATCTTAACCATAGACCGTTTCATTGGCTACGTCACATTAAACCTCTGCTCCATGGACGAGTATACGCGTCTTTTGAACAGGTCTGATTTGGGACGTTGTGGGAGCAAGACTCCGCCTCCCTGAGTTTTGGTTTCAATTCGGCTTTAAAAAGGAGATTATAAACTACACCCCAGTTTTTAAATTTTGTTAATAGGCAACGTAAAAGCGGAGTTATACTAAACTAAAAAACTACCTATTTTTAGACAATCTGATAACTTGTCAAAACAGCGGTTTAGTAATCCGTGAGCGGGAATGTGCTTGTGAACATTAAAAACCCACAAAAACACGAGATCCTTTTGCTGTTGGTGGAAGTCTCACATATTCAGTTGATAAAAAGTATCGTTATGTAGCTGAGAGAGCGAAAGGAAGGCTGCACGAGTAACGAGATCTGCGCAAAAAGGAGCCGCTTCGCAGGGAAAGGAGTGGCGTGACCGGAGTAACAACAAACAATTAGACAGATATTGATGGTAAACTTTGTATTTTGGAGCGATCCGGACAGATATATTGTCTCTGCAGTTTAGTAGGCTTTTATTAGGCTTATATAAAGGATGATGAGAAGGATAAATGTCCACCAGGCAGTTCAGATAGTACGGCTGTTTTTTGAACTGGAAGCAGAGGAAGTGGACAGAGACTCGCAGCCGGAGTCTGAGGCAAATAGCGAGGATGTTGATGATGTGGCAGATCCATCCTTCCTCATAGAAGAGTTGGGTCATGATGAGGTAGAGGATGAAGGCAGAGATCCAGCTCCTCAGAGATCCAACAAGAGGAGTGGGCGGTGCCGCGCAGCTGTCAGATCTCGGCGTGAGACAGAGCCACTCCCCACTCCAAAATGCATGTACATTATTGCCAAATTAATAAAATAAGTATAAATTCAGATAGTCCAGGTTGTCCTGAAAATAATGATACCCCATAAGGCAATATTTATTGTTTTTATTAGAAAATACAAAAGAAAAACCAAAATGAGTCAAAAACGGTGATTTACACTCTGGATCCCTGAGGGCTAATCATTTTTTTAAATTAGTTATTTGCTATATTTAGTCATATTTTTTATAAATGTACAGTCTAGATTACCATTCTAAATGATAAAAAACATTAGTCATAAATGTTTGTTGGTTTCACAGTAAAATAAACAACTTTTTTCCAATTCAAATTTTATGTTTTTGAGTGATTTAAGGTCTAATATGCAACCCCTTTATGTCCAAATATACAAAATAAGTATAGATTCATAAAGTCCAGGTTGTGCTGAAAAGATTGATACCACATAAGGCAGTGGTTATGGTTTTTATTTTGGAAATAATACAAAGGAAAACTCACGGCAAATTACACCCTGGACCCCAGAGGGTTAAGGCGCCACCCAATGAAGGACGTCAGAGTCAGAGCGGGACACAACAAAGCTAGCAGGTGTTTTTGAGTAGGCTAACTTTCAAGATGCTTTCGGGTGTGGCAAAACGTAAAAAAAAGAAAAAAAAAGAAGAGGAACTAAAGAAGAGACAGCGGGGGGGCTTTACAGAGGTTTCTGTCGGGCTGCTCGGGCAGCCGTCCAACAGCTGTGAACCTGCTCGAGTCAGCAGAGCCAGAGGCCGGGCCCAAGTCAGACCCGGAGGAGACACGACCCGAAGACGTGGTGGAAGATGCGGCGGAAGACGCTGTAGCGCCAACGCCGTCAACATCAACGCCTTCACAGAAGGACAAACTGGAAGAACAGCAGCCAGCCAGAAGTGAGCCCAATATAGTCTTATAGGAGCCTCAAGACCCAGAAAGGGTATTAACAACTAGCTACCCATCTGATCCTGCAAAGTGGTACCAAACTGATGACAGGATGCGTGAGTACTTTGCACTAAACCATCCCTCTCAAAATATTGGATATTCTTCGGCATTACAGAGGAAATCTGGAGACATAAACCGTAGCTTAACCAAGGAACATTTCTTTAGACGCGTTTCTGCTGTGATTGAGGCCCTGTGATGATGGAAGGCTGAAGATTATCCCGGAGTGGAGCATGCTAAATGGTTTCCTTGGTAAGTGTTGCTGGTTTTATTAATTATTTTTCAAATATTTTTATTAATGTTCAAATAGCAAAACAATAAGTTCACACTCAGAAAATTGACACAGAATTTCTGATTCAGCAGAGGCAAAAACAGCCTGAATGAGCATAAAGCAAGATCAAAACTTAAGATAATGTTTTCATTTTATTAAAATACTTTATTTTAAGATTATAGATTGTATAAAATTTATACTGTAATAATTTAAGCTGTGTGGTTATAGTTTGTTTTTGAGCCTTTAAAACATGCTTCAGTCCATTCAAATTAATCTATTTATTCTTGAATGTCTTTCCACCATCATGTGATTAATTTGTCATCATTTATAAATGTTGTAAGCTATTGTATTTTGCAGAAAATATTTGTAATTAAATGTAGCGATTAAATATAAACAGAGCAAATAAGAGACACATATTTGCTCTGTTTACATAATGACACCTAGTGGTTATATACTGGTACCGCCTTGACAATGACACTTCCAAGATAAGATGAGGATCATTTATTAGCATTTAATACAGCTGTGTAATGACGTATAAATTATTAATATAAAAATTGTCTGATAGAATGTTTTACATACAACACATGACTTATTTTGGCATACTAACAACCAATTTGTAACCAAAGACTAGGCTACGTAAAATGTGAATGAACTTTTATAAGTAAATTTGGTAAGTTTCAGATTTCAATTCATTAAATAACATCGGGGGGGGGGGGGGGGGGGGGGGGCTAAAAATGCAGCCTGCCTAGTGTAGTCCATTTATTTAATCCGGCTCTGCCCGTAACGTCTTCTTTAAGAAGCTTTTCTGTCCTCCACTCGTTATCTGTATTACCTCACATCAGGAGCTACAGGGTTAGACTCTCTGATGCATTTCCCACTGATAAAGAAACTATCTCTTAAACTTAATGCAGCCTCCCCCTCCAGTGCCCCGGTTGAAAGGCTTTTCAGCCTGGGAAACCTGATTCTCACTCCAAAGAGGAACAAGTTGTCTGATCGCAAGTTTGAGAAGCTTCTCCTCATGAGGTACAATTGTTGGTTTGAGGGAACAAGTGTGGACCAGCACTGATATGATGACGTGTTTCCTCCATTGGTGTACTACAAGGTGAAGCAGGTTAATATTTCCAAGTGAAACATAGACCACCGAAGCACATAATCCACCATTATTTATTTCAGCTGTTTTTTAATTTATTTACATGGCCTGACTGCAGGAAATATGATTTTGTTTAAACATTGACTGTTAATGGAGTTAAAAATACATTTTTATTATTTATTTAGTTTTTCTTACTGAGGCTGAAAATACTTTAAATTTGCCCATCATTACTGAAGATAAGGTCTCCAGCTGGTGCAGTCCAGCTGTTTTCCATTAAGTTTACAAAGAATGGATAAACCTCAATGTGTTTATGTTGAATAATTTTTGCACTGTTATTGATACGGTTCCTAAATGGTCTGAGGAACAATTTAATGTTGGCACTGCTAAAAGTATACTTTCTACCCATTTCAATGGCAAAAATAAACACACCTATCAAGGTTTCAACATACTGTATGTCGTGTTTTGTGTGATCCATTTCTTTTTTGTGGTGATAGCCTACTAGGTACAATGATTAGACTTATGGCACTGTGTGGCATCAACCACAAAATTATGTGTTTGCATTTGCAGAGGGTTAAAACAATAGAAATAGATTAAAACTGACGGATAAAAAGTGACACATAAAACAGACATTGTCCTTTCTAATTTAGTTTCATTCATTTCATCATTCACTTGCACTCAACAGTACTACACTGCCATTTTATGTTCAGACCTCTAGGTGGCGCAGTGAACTTGCGGCAGGATAGGGCTACCATATAAGCAAGACAGAAGACCAGCAACCTTGCTGGCTATCCAGTTAAGGAAGTAACACATTTTAATAAGAAAAATCAGAATAAAAACAGTTACTTTCCCTAGTAGCTATTTACTTAGAAACTAATGAGTAACTTAAAGTAACTGAGTTACTCTTGAAAGAAGTAACTAGTAATGTGACTTTGTTACTCATTTAAAGTAACTTTCCCCAACACTGATTATTAATGTGATGCAGATGGTCACATTCTGTGATTGCCACTATCATATTGTGTGACCATGGTCCGCGCCGCTCAGCTTCCTCAAAGCTTAAGTAGTTTACAGTTTTAACGTAGCAGCATCTTCTTTTATGCCAATTCAGGATGTACAGATGCAACAAAACGCAACACTGCCCCCTGGGGTCACAAATTGTGATGGGTCGCAGCATTTGGTGCAACACCGGTGTCTGCAGCTCCGCTGTCTCGGACAAACTAAACACTCCTCTCACTCAGCGCCGAGTTTACTCAGCTATTTTCTGACACTGAAGCCCAGAAACGGAGATTTTAACTGCTCAGTAATGTGTTCAGGACGGAAAGAGAAAGTTTTCCAACTAACTTCCAGACAGAGCTGATATAACTCCAGCGAGCAGCGACACGCTCAAATCAGCATGAGTCTGTGGCTGCTGTAGTTTTTATTTTTCCTCCCCGACCAGTGTTGGGAGTAACGCGGTACAAAAGTAATTAATTACTGTAATGCATTGCGTTTTGCTGCAATGTGGTAATGTAAGGCATTACAGGGAAAGAAAATGGTAATATTTACTCGGTACAATTGTCAGTAACGCGGTAATTACAAAGCATTTTCAAACCCAGACTCAAGATGTGGGTTTCCTAAAAATTCAAATTGCAGGAAGCCTGAAAAAAGATCCAGTATCCACATATATGACGTCATTTGTCATTGTCTGCCACAGGGGCCGAGGAGGAGGACTGGATTCACTGGCCTTTCAGCCTGTGGTTCCGCGAGGACGACGTTCGCCGCAGGAGGGCGGGGTCTGGAGGTTTCCCCTGGCGAGCTCATGCAGGGGCGTATTGGACTGCTTTGTCCTCTGGAGGCCCAGCAGACTTTATTGTGGAGAGCATCTTGGGCATCATCATAGCTTTTAGAATAAATCCCCTTTTTTAAATTTGCTTTTGTGGTTGCGCTGCTTGCCTTGGTTTTAGAATCTACTCTATTTTAATCTGTTAATTTTAGTGGCACAATCTGTCCATTCCACCTGATACGTGTCACATCAATTTGGGGCAGCAGTAGCTCAGGTGGTAGAGCGCGTTGCTTCATGATCGGAGGGTCATGGGCTCGATTCCAGCTCCCGCCAGGGGGTATACTGCTGTTGTGTCCTTGGGCAAGACACTTCACCCAACTTGCCTGTGTAAGTGGTGGTCAGAGGGGCCGACGGCACCAAATGGCAGCCTCGCCTCTGTCAGACCTCCCCAGGGCGGCTGTGGCTACAAGTAGCTTACCATCACTTGCAGTGTGTGAATGTGAGAGTGTGTGAAAGCGTCTTTGGGTGTCTAGAAAAGCGCTATGCAAGTTCAATGCATTATTAGGCCCGAGCAGTGAAGCTGCGAAGGCCTATTGTATCTGCTCCGTTTATTCTTTTTTTTTTTTTTTTTTTTTTTTTTCTTTTTCTTCCGCGTCTTTGGGTGGCCTTTAGGGGGTCTTAGCATATCCCAAAACTCACCAAATTCTGGCCCAATATAGAAAGTGCGTGAAATTTACGTATTTCACTGGCAACGTGAAAGTTGGTGAAAAAATGTTTCAACAGCGCCCCCTAGAAAGTGAAAAATACCCCTCCGCTTTGAACTTTTTTCATAGTAGAATGATGAAATTTGGTACACTTGTAGAACTCAACAATACGCACAGAAAAGCCTCTTGCACCCATGGTCAATATCAAACAGGAAGTCGGCCATTTTGGACTAAAGTGGCCATTTTGACCCCGTTTTGGCCATTTCTAGGGTCTATATTTGGTTGAAGAGTTTGGTCATTTTTCGCACCATCGTCTCAAAAATAGTGCGAGATCGAACAGAAGCGATGGACGATTCAAATGAGACAATAAAATTGACTTTTCGTAAATACTGAAGGGGCAGGGCGAGTCCTCAAAGTTTGAGCACTAGCCAAAAAAATTCTAATTGCTATAATTTCATAAATGAAAGAATTACAGTTAAAGTAACTTTCTGTGGACAATCGTCATAGCCCCCCGAAGACAAATGAATGGTCGATTGATGATGTCACATAAGCCCCGCCCCCTCAGGACTTAAAAGGTCAAGTTTTACTGGGAAATTTTCAAAAATTCGCCCTTTCAAATAATCATCCCAAACTTGTAGCAGATAACTGAAGACAAGTTGGGGGTGCTTCGCGTCACTTTATGGGAGTTTTCTGCAGAAGGCGGGGCTGTGGCGGCGCGGCGAAGTCAGGCGTACCGACGTGGCCTTACGTTTGCCTTCCATTTCGCCATTTCTAGAGATATCGCCACGACACTTCTTGGGAGTGATCCTAGTCCGGCCCCCAAAAGAATCTGATGTGAACATCCGGTGGGCGTGGCCTATTTTCTGAAATAGCGCCCCCTAGGACCATTAAAACTGTCAGCCCCAAGCCATGCTTTGACTGAGGAGTACGAAATTTGGTACACTAATGTGGTGTCTCAGGACCTACAAAAAAGTCTCTTGGAGCCAAGTGCAAAGTTGCACAGGAAGTCAGCCATTTTGGTCCAAGTACGTGATTTACTGGTTTTCGCACACGTTGTTTGGAGAGTGATGCTCCATCGCCCTTTTCACCAATCGCCTTCAAACTTCTGCTATATACTCTTAAGACAGAAAGGAAAAAATTCAACCGTCGGATTTTAAATAAGTATAAAGGTGTGGGCGTGGTTAAGCCTAAAACTTTGACCTGTCGCCACGCCACTCTTTTTTTCACAGCTCCCTATTGGACTCCTTTTACCCAATCACCAGCAATCTCTAGCAAATAGCAGTTGACAAGTTGAGGTCACTTGGTCTCCAGTACTGGCAGGTTTCAAAAAAAGGCGGGGCTTTGGGAGCATGGCGAAATTCGCCATCACGCCATGGCAATACGTTTGCCTCTCATTTCTTCAATTATCATGACATCGCCACAAAATGTCTGGTGAGTGATCCGAGTCTGACCCCCAATAGAACTGGACAGCTGAAGTTTGTGGGCGTGGCCTATTTTCTGAAATAGCGCCCCTAGGACCATTAAAACTGTCAGCCCCAAGCCAAGCTTTGACTGAGGATCACGAAATTTGGTACACTAATGTAGTGTCTCAGGACCTACAAAAAAGTCTCCTGGAGCCAAGCGCAAAGTCGCACAGGAGGTCGGCCATTTTGGTCCAAGTACTTGATTTAGTGGTTTTCGCACATGTTGTTTGGACCTTGATGCCCCGTCGCTCTTTTCACCGATCACCTTCAAACATCTGCTATGTGCTCTTAAGACAAAGGGGAAAAAATTCAACCGTCGATTTTAAATAAGTATCAAGGTGTGGGCGTGGCTAAGCCTCAAACTTTGACCTTTCGCCATTACATTACTTGACTTAACAACTCCAATGTGCATGATCAGATCTATATCAACCTTTGTCTGTGTGATCACTGACCACATCTCAAGACAACGTCATTGTGGACAGGTGACATCACCTAAGCCCCGCCCCCTGAATACAGGAAGTCTATTGTTTAATGGTGAAATGCCCATATTTGTCCCCTCTAATTTAGTCAACATGACACTAAGGTCATGCACTGTCTTCATGATGTTGTAATGACCATTCAGATCTGATAGCTTTCCAGATAGGGAGGGGCTTTGATGCCATGGCGAATTCTGGCATGACGCCGTGACCTTACGTTTGATCGTAACTTCCACAAACAGCCTCCCATCTGCACGAGACTGAACATGGCAATCAACAATCATGCCCTTTATCGAATGAGACACAAATGGTTGGTGAGATTTGTATATTGTCACCACAGCGCCCCCTACACACCATTAAAACTGTACTAACTCCTACAGACGAGGTCGTAAATGCACCAAACTTGGTGGGCTCAGAGGGGATGCTGAGTCAGGGTGAGGTGAGGACGAGGTGATCGTTAGCGGTTTCTGGTGTCGGGGTGGTCAACGTCTCTGGTCCGCGGACATGCCCTGGTGCCCTGGGCTGCCGGCCAGGCCGGAGCGGCGCGGAGCTGCGAGGGCCGAACGACGCTGCTTGCAGCTTTAATTATTATTATTATTTATGGACTCAGCGGGCATTCTATGAGCAGAGAGGACGCAGCGGTGATGGCTCAAATACTCCAATTGCGTCCTGCGCGCGGCCGCTGTAATATTCACAAAATCGCTCCACCAAAACAAAGTAATTAATTTGTGATCATTTATATCAGCCCATATTCTCTGGTACTTCATGTACTTTTCAGCTGAGTTCATAATCTGTGCCACTGTGATTTCAACTCATTGCTGCTGGAGCACAGAGCATATTAAGCTTCTTTTTTTTTTGCGTTCGGTAGATCCCTTTGGCTGATTAGTTAGAAAGTAGGAAATCTAGGAAATAGTTTTTCTGGAAGACGGAGAAAACTTGCAGCATGCAGGAAGGTTAGAGAGAGAAAGGGCAGGAAATTATTCAAATAAAATCAAGAAAACAAAACAAAGTGCTTGAAAAGAAAAAAGTAGGTAGATTTATCCCCAATACACATTTTTACCAGTGAAAAGCAATAATACATAAGCATTTAATATTTATACATGTGATAGAATCAGATCACCCCAGAAGTCTGTCCCAAATCCAGGGCCGTATCAAGGCATTTGGGGACCAAGGCAAATATAGGCTTGGAGCCCTCACTACCTCACTCCCTGCTCAGATGGCCCTATAAGATGGCAGCGTGCTGAGAGTACAGATTGTTGTTGCTTTTATTTAATAAACAATCATTTTAAAGCACTGTTATTATATCTGACTGTTTTTAACAACAATCCTAGCTCAGACACCACATCACTTTCCACATATATGTCATGAGCTCACCGAGCGTCACATGACCAGATTCATACTGAAGTTGTATTGGTGAAAGTAATGGAAAAGTAATGCAACAGTAGTGTAATGCCTTACATTTTTAAATCAGTAATATTGTAATGTAATGAATTACTTTAAAATGAGGGTAACAAGTAATAAATAATGCATTACAGTTTTGAAGTAACTTGCCCAACACTGTCCCCGACACACAACAACGTGGTCAAGCTGCTCAGACATGTTCATCAGCACAAACCTATGTGAGCACCTGTTGTCATCTAATGTTGTCATTATTATGATGAAGATGAACAAAACAACAGAAGTCTCCTCCTCAGCTCAGACCAACCCCATGATGCAGGTATCTGGCTGGAACAGGTGAGCATCACAGTAAACCAGTGGAGCAAACTGAGCTTTAAATATGTTGGATTTATGCTCGTTTTCTGCTCCAAAATATGAAAGTTAACAGGTGAGATGTTGCATTTTCATTTAAGATAAAATGATATTTTTATTTTGTTGTTGGCCCGTGAGAAAAGATTTAACCTACAGTAAACAGGAAGTGGAAAGGCTGCAGATGGATGAATAGAATAGAAAATCCCTTTATTGTTCCTCAGTGGGGAAAGCTAGACGTCACAGCAGTGATGACATGTATTACAGGAGAAAAAAGGAGAATAAAACATAAGAAAAATGAATAAACAAGAAAACATAAATCCTGAATACATTTGAAAAATGCTGAATATACCACAAGTGATGAATACCAGTGATGCCTTTTATTTAAAATGGACTTGCTTGTGTGTAATTTGGTTATTCCACACTCAGTGTTAATGCAGAAATAAGTTTGTTTCCAAATTAAAAAGTTCTAAATTGCATATATGTTGATAAAGAAAATGTACAAATTTGCCGTCACTTTCTCTAAATATATTAAGTGTGGCCCGCGACTTCGTCCCAGAGTTTCATTTTGGCCCAGTGTGAATTTGAGTTTGACACCCATGGTTTACACTCATACACATTACAATAAGGCACTCATTAAGGTTAATATTCACCTCACATAAGAGTTAGAAAAATTTTCATTCACAAAGTGTTAAAACTCTTCGTATCTGAAGAAGGCGTGGCTTTCTGAGGGATGTTGGTAAAACTCCAAACGTATAAAATTCTGATTTGCCAAACTTGGCCAAAACTCATAACATTGTGGTTTATTAAAACAAGAATTACTTCCCAATTAATTCTGTTTCTAGCTGACTCTCGAACTGGCCAATTCAGTAACAAGCATCTTCGAGAAATCTCTTTTGACATACAGTCAAAAGCCTCTTTGCACGCCGCTGACACAGCCAGATGGCTCTTTTAAAAGCCAAACATCCACCTTGGATGCAAACGAGCATTCCATCTTCCTGTTGTGACCTGGAGATACCTCAAGACTGGATGGGTCATATCAGAGCTAATCTACAGGCTTTGGATACCTTGATGTCGAGGTTCACCTGACTTCTGACAGTCCTGGATCCGCACTGGGGGTCTCCACAAGGGTATTGTAGACACAACAGATCACATCTGATGGCTCTTATCAATAACCAACTCTCTAGGTTATAACCAACCAACAAATTCTTTTACACCCAGATTCCACAAGTTCTCTCAGATACAAAGAAGGTTCTGCTAAAACATCCAGCTTGCATCACACCACATCTAGCTTGCATCACACCACCTCACACATCACATTACATCACTTCCCACCCACCATATCACATCTCATTATTCATGTCTTGTCATGTATAAATTATTAGTTTAGGAAAAATAATTACAGTAAATCCTCTAATATTGGCCTTACAGTAAATCCTCTAATATTGGCCTGTATTCAATTAACTGTCCGGGTATCACATGTTGGCCGGTGTCGGAGTCGGCGGAGGTGAATAATGGCCGTTTTTTTATTGTGGCCGGGTGGATTGTGGTAACAAGCAAGTATGGGGGGTGGTTGTGTCATCCATCTCACTTTTGATTTGCCAGTGATAGACCGCGAGGGTAACTTTAACCGTGCAGAGACGAAGAGGAGGCGAAAATTTGATATCAAGTTCAAAGAGAACGTGCTGATTATGCTGCAGAACACTCTGGGGAGCAGTAGTAGGGGTTGTATGAACTAGTCACTAGTCGACTTCACCGCTCTATAGTGACTTTTTATGCCTGTCATCGACTAGTCGCTGTCACATGATAATGACCGGCAAGATGCAGTCCTCGGAAAAGATAGCAGCCTGCTGTCAGCAGGTGACGAGCTCCTGCGAGTCGGGAGGCGATGCGCTGTGCCAGAGCGTCGGTACTGACACCCGCCATAAAACAGACATTTAACCAAATTGTGACGTTTACCCTCTTGCAATTTAAACTTCCCCTCACCCCCATCCTAACCTTAACCAGCTTGCGCATGCAAAGCTCTGATTGTTGACGTGCTCCAGACATCTGCGTCCTGAGCATGGCCACAGTAACATTATCAAATCAGGTGTCGCCAGAAACTACCGTTGTTAAAAGAAATGTGTTTAACTTTGAAAATATGGGCGCAATTTTAATTGTCAATAACTCCAGCGAACCATTAGTTCATTTTGCTCAAATAGAAATTGAGGCCTGCCTCTAATTCTGGTCCTCCTTCCAATAAAGGCCTGGAGCTTGATGAGCTTGAGTAAAATACAGGCCCGGACCTGTATTAGAGGATTTACGGTAAATACATTTTATAAACTGTATACCTGACTCTGTCTGAATCAATACAAAGTGTGTTTATGGTCCCTGAACAAGTAAAAGTAACTATAATCTTCTGATTAAACATTCAAAGACCAATCAGGTTGATATTTCATATTTATATGGAATCATCACATCTTATTGGTCACAAATAATTTGTAGTCTCTCACGCTACACAGTGCTAGTCAATGATTATGCTGAGCACTGACAAAGAAACACAGAAGGGACATGGATGACTTTACAGGAGAAAACGTGGATAGCTCTGCACCAGATTCTGAACCAATCTGAACTTGTCTGAGTCCGCCTCTAATTAGTACATATTCATTTATGTTTCCATACACTGAGTTACCACTGAAAAGCAGTCAGATCACACACCATCCATGCTAAAATGCACAAACAGGTGCTGGTCATAAAATTAGAATATCATTACAAAGTTGATTTATTTCAGTAACTCCATTCAAAAATTGAATCTTGTATATTAGATTAATTCGTTACACATACGCTGATATATTTCAATGTGTATTTATATATATATATGACTCGACTAACCCCTAACCTGGCTCGAAGAGTCATGACTCACACACCTTACAGCAGGGTTATTCATTTCCGGGGGTGTTTCCCAATGCCAAGAAACCTTGTCTTGATGTCTTGGCCCCGCCCCAGTTGTCTAGGAGATATGTCATCAGAAACCACCAAGGTGTATTCCAATGTTCATGTTCTACCATTTGTTAGCCGTTTAGCTAGCTGAGCAAGGATACACGGGAGGTGTCTTGTAGCCTGGCCTTGGTCAAAAATTTTCCAGAATGCACCACGGTATTTTCAAAAGGATGGCAGATCAGGAGCTGGCAGCAACCTTGGGGGCAAATTTCAAGTTTAAATGTAAGTAAACTAATTGTAGCTATCAGGTTAATATCTGAAATGATTTTTTTACATCCAAACAGTTAGCTATGGTTGGTTAGTTGCTCAGTAGTTGCAGATTCAGGTGGCTAGCAGGTAGTCACTCGCTTACATATTTAATTTAACCAACATATACACAATTTTAAAAGTAAAAGCCACTAGGGATGTCCCGATCCGATCACATGATCGGAAATCGGCCTCGATCACGTGGTTTCAGACTGATCGGGACTCGGGCTTTACTTCCCGATCCAAGCCCCGATCTGGACTTGGATACTGGGTTCAAATTACAGGAGAGCAACTTGGTTCTCCTTAAAGGTTATCAGGCTCCCCTGATGCCCTTAACTTACACACCCAGAATCCAGTTTCTACCTATATTATATGGACTCAGCGTATAGCAGGTATTCCACATTCTCACTCCCAGCGCGTCAAAAACTAACACTTGGTCAGCCACCCTCCGCGTCAGACCCCTGATGCCAAAAGTGCCCTTTTTCGTCACTTATGTGCGAAAAGGGTTTTTTCCCTTTTCTGACTGCAGATCCCAATGCAGCGTAAAACTGATGCGATGGGATGTCCGCAGCCAGGGCACCAAACAAGCTCATTGTACCTCACCCTAACTTTATCCTCTTATTATTTAACCTTCCCCTCACCCCTATCCTAACCTTAACCGTCTTGCTAGCTAACACATTAGTGATGTGTCGGTCGCTCTAAAAGCTGGCTCTATGAAGTGAACGGAGGGAACCACCTTGTCATTGGTCGGGTTTGGACCCAGGCAACGCGAGGGGGAGGTTTCAACTACCAAGGTGAAGGTTAAAAATAGAGGGTATTTGTAACCTCCCCCTCGCCAGATGGTATGTTCTAACGTTCCCCTTGGGCGGCAAATACAAAAATTCACTGTCAGAATGCATGGGAAACAAACACTTGATCACAGTGAGAGTAACGTTTTAGGTAGCAAGAGGATTAAGGTTAGGAAGAGGGCGAGGGGAAGGTCATAAATAGCAAAACGTTAAGGTTTAGGTGCGGTAAAATGAGCTGGTTCGGTGCCGCACCAGCAGACATCCGATCGCGTCAGTTTTACGCTGCACTGGGATCTGCAGTCAGAAAAGGGAAAAAACCCTTTTCGCACATAAGTGACGAAAAAGGGCACTTTTGGTGTCAGGGGTCTGACGCGGAGGGTGGTTGACCAAGCGTTTGTTTTTGACGTGCTGGGAGTGAGAATGTGTTGGTTAAAAAGACAAACATACAGCAAGGAGATATTTCACTTTTGGTTTTACTAACTGCACACTAGGGGGTGCTAAAAGCAAGCCAAAACTGCAACGGTTCCCTTTAAGGAACAAAAAAACCTTAAAATGAGGGACAGCAACTTTAAATACAGTAGATAAACCAATGCAATATATCTGCAACAAGTCCACCTGAACAAAAAGCAATAACTTTCAAACCTGCAGTGCCTTTATTTGATGCTTCGGTAACACTTTACAATAAGTGTCCCTTTATTAACTATACATAGTTCATTATTATGCATTAATATTAAATATAGAAGTAACAACTGCTTTACCATTTTCTGTTCTGCATTACTAAGCAGACCCCCCACCCCCACCCACCCTGGCCCTTTGTACTAACTTTAAGGACACTTAATAGTTAACAATAATGGTAACAATAATAAAGGGATCCTTTATTTATTAATACTTAATAATGCACTGAGTAATATCAATAAAGGGACCCTTTTTGTAAAGTGTTACCAACACTTCTTACCTACTGCACAGGCCTTGGTCATGGCAGACATTTGGACACGAGCAAAAGGAGAAACACCGAAGGTGTCAGGTCTGATTGGCTGAGCTGATGTTTGACAGAGGTTAATTGTAGCGTGGCTGTGTGACCCAGACGCAGAGTGGCTGGCGGTGGGTTAAACAGAACACGCGGCTTTAATCTGGGAACAGTGACGCAGCGCTCGGCAGGAGCTGAGGCTGAGCGGCAGTTCCGACTGAACAAGGAAGCCGACTTACTGGTAGCAGGCAGCGAGGAAATGTCTCTTTCTTGGTTTGAGGGCTGGTGAGCTTGAGAACTCGAGTCAATGTCTGGCATGGACGATGACTGAGTGATAACTCAGTGGTGGCGCTTCCGTAAATAGAGTCGGCGTGATGACGTCCTCCACCCACGCCGGTGATGGGAATGCTGGGTAACGTAGTGCTCTGCCAGTTAGGTCTGTAAGGGGTGGTTAGACGGAGGAGGAGTTTGTGACAGAAGGTTTTATTCCACTAAAACAAAGTTTGGATTTGTGTTTGTTCACCGACCGGATAGTTTGTTTGATAAACTTCTGCTTATTTTTGTTTTTTACTATTTTAAGTCAAAACATAAGAATCGTTGTCTATCCTTGGATGTTTTGCTAAGATTCTAATAGATTCTGATAATTCTGTGTCTCTACAGTTTTAATTTTATGCTCTTTTGTTTGTTTTCCTTTTAAAATATTGTGCTTAGGAACATGGACTGTATGAAAATCACATAACATAGGATGTTCAGTTTCAGGGTTACAGAGCTTTGATAAATGGTGACTCCTTTTCATATGACTTGTTAGATTGGTTCTGATTCACCTTTTTTAAAGAACAAGTCACCCCCTACTAGAGACTTACTTCACTCCCGCTTAATGTTTGAAAAATGCAACAATTACTGTTGCCTGGCAGACCGAGAGGGCGGAGCTGCCAACAAATACAAACACACACAGGCTTACAATGGCATTGTGACATCATAATGTACCAGTTTACATCATAGCATACCTCTTAGCCAATAGCGGTGGCAGATTTAAATTCAAATACAGTGCAGAGTTTTTACCTGATGACGGCGCAACACTGACAGTTTTAGGCAGAATATTTAAAATTTAACTAAAATGCACTGAAGTTCCAAATTATTGACTACACGTGTCTGCTAGCCTGGCAAGCCAGACTAAATAAATGTATTATTTAGTCTGGCCATGCTCCATTGACGGCTCTCGGTTGTGGGGCGGGTTCTACCGTTGTCTTTCAAATGATCTCCGCATTCCACTGGACAATCAATGTGACATACTCTTGTTTCACTCTGTTGCATCATCCCACCCACCAGGCATATAGAGGGCCCTGATTGGCCCACAAAGCAGATAAAGCTTTGTGATTTGTTCACTAAGCAGATAGAGCACTATGATTGGTCCACCATTATGGACCAATCACAGCTCTTTATGTGTTTGAAACCCCTCTAGAGAGCTGTGATTGGCTAGCCAGAGTCCTGGTAGGAGCTGCTGAGGTTCCAATGGAGCATGCCTAGACCATTCTTTGCAAAGCAAGAATTTGGTCTAGTTCACTAGGCTACGTGTCTGCAGCACGATTAGACACTCATTTAAATAGTTTATCAGCAAAAAAAAGTTGGTTTGGGGATGACTTGCCCTTTAACTGTAAATCATAATTAAAGCAGAACATTGTAACAATATGAATAGACTTTTGTCTAAAATGACAGCAGTTGTAAAATGCATCAATAAAAATATCTAGTTACTAGCTTCTGTTATGTGGTGTTTATGAAATGTTGGTAATGATGATAAGGTCATCTGCCTCAAAAGTTATTATGTATAGTGGTCAGTCTGTCTCACAGTCTGTCTGTCTGCATATAAATATTCATGTTGTGATCTTCTTACAGAGCCCTAATCCTTACTGGGACAAAGACATCCGTCCATAATCCTGAAGCCCCGCCCACGGCAGAGCACAGCAGATTGACTGAACACATTTGATTACATTTTTTTGATAGTTCTGAAATGACCTGAAACTTTGTACCTCCAAATCCTTTCAAACAGCTAACGATGTTGAGTAAATTGGTAAATTTTGTAAGAATATTTTGATAGTGAGAGAAAACAACCACCCAGGTCAGCTGCAGACTGAGCAGCAGTCCTCATTTACCCCCCAGCTTTCATCAGTGTGTCCCCGCTGGCATTCCTCATCCTTTCTCTGTTTGAGGTTATGTAACACTGCAGCTCTGCAAAAAGCTGCTGATGTGACAGATCCAAATACCTACACACACACACACACACACACACACACACACACACACACACACACACACACACACACACACACCCTGCAGGACAGATCATACTGTTCCCTCTGTGACTGCTGGCCCTGTTGCTGTCATTATCCACTCTGGCTCTGATTGATGTCCAAAACATGGTATTGAATTCTGGATCAGAGCCGCTACATTTTCATCTTCTGCTTTTCCATTTCAGCTAAAACGTTCTGTCTCAGTGAAGTGCAGCAAAGACGCGTACGGTTGCAGGTTTGCAGCATGTGACCTCACCAGCTGTTGCTGTATGCTGTAGGGGGGAGGCAGAAAGGGAGGACAGGCGGCTGGGGAGGGGTCCAGAGCCTGTCGCTGGTGCACACAATAATGTGACTGCTGCTGACAATCACTTGTTCTGCAAAGGGGGGAAGTGGGAGGGAGGAGGCGGAGGGCAGCAGGGGGGATGAACATAAACACACACCTCTCCTGATTCAGCGGAACAGATTTATTCAGCGCAGCGTCCTGCAGCCTGATGCAGCGAGCCTGCTGCAGAACGCACCAGACAATCCCCAAACCGAAGCTATCATCCCCGCAGTGAGAATGCTTCTGACTACATCCTCTGCAACCTGGGAGACACCAGAGGGGACGCAGACTGAAAGGAAACAGAGAGGAGATGGGGAAACTACCAAGCTGCTGCTGCATTGAGGGCGGGTCCTCGGGAGAGCTGGGGGACAAATAGAAGAACTGTCTGCATCCACCTGTCTACCCTAGGAGTCCCCCAGCAGGGAAATGTTCATCAAAATGGGATAGATGCAAAGATCTCCACGTTGCCATGGATACGAGCACGCGTAAATTTACAGTGCGGAGATGGTTTTCAATCTACTTGAAAAACAAGGCTGCACGGAACAAGAACAGTGCTGGGTTCTGTCAGCTGGAGGTCAGTCACATCATTTACTTCTGCTGCATGTGTGTGTGTGTGTTGGTGTGTGTGTGAGTGTGTGTGTGTGTGTGTGTGTGTGTGTGTGTGTGTGTGTGTGTGTGTGTGTGTGTGTGTGTGTGTGTGTGTGTGTGTGTGTGTGTGTGTGTGTGTGTTGGTGTGTGTGTGTAAGGGGAATCTTCTGGAAACAGGCCGCATCACAACTGCACCTGTCTGTGTGAATCCAAATCATTAAAACATAAACACATCTCACGTGTGTCTGTGTGTGATGATGAGAGCACATGGGTATAAACCGGTTTATAAAGAGGTCCATGCTCCTGTCCTCGTGTGCCAGGAAAGCCACAGGCCCATATGGAGATGAGTCCTGGCGGAGAGAGTGTGAGACAGGCTGCAGGAAATCTGGTTGGACAGACTCTCCAACGGGCAAAAACAAGACAAGGCAGGCAGGTGGTTCAATAAATAGATCCAGACAGACTGATTCAGGTGAAAGCTGCAGCAGCAAAGTTCTATTTATAGCCCAGACACACTAGAGAGCATATTGAGCATTTCAGCACCTACCGATGCATATGGGCCGGACATAAACAAAATAAAATCATCCTAAAGACTTCATGTGATTGCTGGTGGGACTGGATGACCACCATCACTTTTGTTGTTTGTCTTTTTGGCAGCCAGCAGGTACAATGTGATGGCTGAATGCTTCATAGCCTCAAGTCCAGTCCACATCAGGCCCATATTCAAGCTCATGACATGCCTGTTATCAGATGCAGTAGATTCCCTAATGCTATTTATTACAGATTTGTCCTCAAACCAGCAAATCACATTGTATCTTCCCTTTTGAACATGCACAGGGCAATGGGTGACAGTTGGGGAAAAAAACTCAGAGAACTTCTGCCACACCTGACCTGACTGTAGCCTGAGAGGACAGGAGTTGTTCTTAATTTCTAAAGACAAGCAGAAAAAAGCAGTAGTGATGGTGAAAAGAAGGGATTTTAAAGGCTGAGGGACAAAATATGGTCAGAATCTCTGCAACAGGCTAAGCTTAAAGCAGCATAACCAAAGGGATGAGTCAGAGGAACCCACCTCTGTCTCTTGCTTTAGGTTTTATCAAACGGAATGTTTTAGAAAATTCTAGTTTCTGCCTCTTCGATTGAAACGGGAAGCTGCTTCCAAAAGTCTGAGAACTGAAAGCTCGGCCAACCTTTCCAATAGGAACTTGTGGTTCAAGTTTGGAAACGATATCCATGGAAATCTTCAGCCAGCATCAAGGCTTGTGAAAGAGAAAACATATTTTAGATTCCTCATCCTTTCAGAGGTAAAATTTTGATGCATATCATGACACCTGGTGAACTTTTAGTGCTGCTCGTTTGTTTCTTTTGTAAGTGAGTGTGAAACCTTGCTGATGTTTCTTCTTCTGGCCTTCCTGGAGCCAGATGTAATTACATCTGGGGGTGAGTGTGTAGCTGGAAAGACATCCTCCCGTGGCGATTTGAGAAAAGTGTGTTTCTATTGATTAATAAAATTGTTTTCAGAAGAACGACGAGCTCTCTGGTTACAGCCAGTGAATCCATAATGACTCCAGGGACTTAAACTTTGTCTTTGCTTCACAAACTTCACATTTATTTCATGTCCTGGTGCTACTAAAGCTGCTTTTGAGAGATGGCTTCTGGGCATAATTACGGGGGGACAAATACACTTTATCTTCTACATGTAACAACATGATTTATTACCATGTGAAACAAACGTTTTGCACAAGGGAAATATATACTTTGAGGGCATTTTAGTCTTGGATTATGTTAAACCTAAGAAATCAAAGGTTTGCATATATGCATCACTCAAACAACTCCTTTGTTATATTCTCAATACAAGTGCACAAGCTATTTAAAGTTCCTTTTCCAGAAAATTGAATGCTAAATGGCTCATTTGTATGAAGTCTAATAGATAGTAGGTCCCCAATTGTCAGAAGTAAAAAAAAAAACATTTTTTTGCGCAAGACTTTAACAAATTAGCTTTATTTCACGCTTCTATCACCTCAGTACGTATTTTCCTAATGAGTTTATGCACTCAGTTGCTAGATTTAAGTTCGCTTTAATTGAGTGTGACATTAATTTAGTAAATGAGTCTCCCTGTCACCGTGCGCTGGAGAATGAAGCTGAAGTTGCTTTAGAGCAGAGGTACCTTGTGCCTGACAGGCATACTATGGTGGGTGTATACACAGATTGTTGTCAGTATGGTTTGTAGTGTCCGGTTGCAGCAAAGTGAAGGATAAGATGCTGAGTGCTAGGCGTCGGAGCAGCACTTCACTAAGTAATGTGGGATCACCAATACAGAAGTTTTTAATGGACCATTAGGAAAAGTGATTTGGACATGATCAATACCTTTGGCTGAGCATGAACATCAATTTGTTTTTGCATTCAGATGAGTTGAGATCTCAGATAGCATTTGAATATCAAAGACAGCTCAAAAAGAAACCTAGTCTATATTTATTACCATTATACAAAAGAAAAATGCTGTTTTCACTGATCAACTTTATGCATGGTTTATTATTACATTTACATAATGCAATTACAACAATTTATTGCACTTCCACCACTTCTTTTCAGTCATTTTTATGATAACTGTGTTCATAAATGAAAATTATTTTACCAATCAGTCATTTCTACTCCAGTTTCTACTCTACATGTTATTTTAATGCATTTTTTATTTTATTTTAGTCATGACAGCTGAAACATTTCTCTCAAATTCCCAGTAAAACAAATAGAGTCCATTAAAATAATTATATTCTGCTAGTCTAGTCCTGTCAGTAATCCATATACCACTGTTGAGTTGTTCACCCTTGACCAACACAAATGTTTAGTCAGCATTAATTTGACACATTGTTAAAGAGCAAGTTCACTGAGAAACAGTTTTTTACTTGATATTTTTGAAATATGATCGTCACTCTGCTGGCTAAATATGAAAGCAGCCGTCCTGCATTAGCCGACGACAGAAAATAGACTGGGAATGCTCGGGTTAGAAAAGCCAATCTATGTCACACTGAAAATTAGCGTCCGTGGACTCGTACATCTTGGCTCACGACAGGAAAGGCTGTTGGAGGTTTAGCGTCCAGGAAACAGTAGAGAACATCTAGGGTAGTAGAAGCTAACTGTTAGCATTAGCAACTCCACAATACAGCAGAACTCCTTCAGACTTGAGTTATTTGTGGAAATAAAACATCAAAACCTGATGTTTTCTGCTCCTCACTCCTTTTGGGCTAACTTCTATCTCATGAAACAGGAGTGTGAGAGCTTTTTCCCCAACTTACAAGGAATTCATTCATTCTAGAGGCCAGTGCAAATGTGTTGATAAAACAAGTGAACGTGGTCTTTAAATCAACTTTTTGGTGGCTTATAATTTGATCTACTCATTGAATAAACTCAGTAACCATATCCATCTGGATTTCATCAGCTTCTCATATTTGTTCTGTAGTTTCTTTGCGTATATTAGAACCTAACAGTCTGCCTCTCATTCCTCAGGATGACAGCGTCCTTAAAGAGATCGACATCAGCCATCACGTCAAAGAGGGCTGTGAGAAAGCAGACCCCTCCCAGTTCCAACTACTGAAGGTGCTGGGACAAGGATCCTATGGAAAGGTGCTGAAACTGTGATCCCTCAAATCTGCAGTTGAAGGACACAAGCAAACTGATGGAACATGGTCACTATAGAAATGAATAACCAGACATAATCATCTATAAATTGATGAGGCCTTCCAGGGGTCCTTAACTCTGCTCCTCATGTCCTGGATGTGTGAAATGTTTCCCTGTTTCAGCTCAATGGGTTGAAATGACTGGATCATGAACAGGCTTCTTCAAAACTGCTGACTCATTTGTATCAGAACCATCTAAGGCTGCTGGCCTAGATGATCATTTGTATGTCTCCCACTTGGGTTGTGTTTACTGCATTTTCAAGATTATTAGCAGAAATTAGTTTTCTCCATAGGGTGTCTGGGCCCTTAGAGATAGGGTGAGAAACCTGGTCATGCTGGAGGGGCTCGGATGCCCCTCCACATCGAGAGGAGCCAGTTGAAGTGGCGTGGGCCTCTAGTTAGGATGCCTCCTGCTGCCTCCCTGCTGTTTTCTGGGCACATCAAACTGGGAGGAAACCCAGAGGAAGATCCAGTACATGATGGATTATGTTTCTCATCTGGATTGGGAATGTCTTGGGATTTCCCTGGAGGAGCTGGCCCAAGTGGTTGGGGAGAGGGAAGTCTGGGTCTCTATAGGCTGCTGCCCCCGCAAACCAACCTCAGATAAGCAGAGGGAAATGGATGGATGAATGGATGGATGGATCATTCAACTCTCGATTTGTGTTTTGCTGTTGTGGATTCACTGTGTGCTGCAAGACCACTAATTCTTACCTATGGAAATAAGAGCCAAGAACGAAACTGTGAAGAACATCCATCCATTAATTTTGTTCAGCTTGTTGAAGGTTGGGTCATGGAGGTGACAAATTCAGTAGGAAGCTCTCCCCAGTGAAACTCTCCAGCTCCTTCTGGGGGAACCTAAACCTCTCCCAGACCAAAGAGGATATTTCATCCTTCTAGTGAGTTTTATATCTTTCCCTGGGTCTCCTTCAGTGGGACATGCCCAATATACAGATATTCAAACAGCATCTTAATCAGAAGCTCACACTTCCTCAGATTCCACCTTTCGATGTGGAGGATCAGCACCTTATCTCTAAGGCAGAGTCTGACAATCTTAAGAGAAGTTCCTTGCAACTGCTTGGATCTCTTCAATTCAGTCATGGGCGAGGGCGATAGTGATAGAGGAGTTATGTGTCCACTCTGTAGCTGGAGGGTCACACTCTGCTCAGTCTGTTGCAGTCATTGTGTCCTTGAGCAAGCAATATGACCGACCTTGCCTGCTGGTGGTGGTCGGAGGGACCGGTGGCATCTGTGTGCCCCCAGGCAGCTGAGACTACATTAGCTCATCACCAGCATCTGAATGTGTGCGTGTGCTGGTGAATGACTGGTTGTGTGTAGAGCCCTAGAAAGTTTTATATGAATACATTTGACCTCAGGTTAGAGTAGGTAGATCCTCAGCTTCTTAACAACAACAGACCAGAGCTACCTCTCTATTGCTGCAGACCAAGCTTGATTCATCGGTCCAAATCTTGCTCCATCGTATTACTCATGAACAACACTCCAAGATCTTTAAACTCTTTAAGGCAAATAATCTCTTCCAACCTGGAGGGAGGAGCATTCCACTTCTTCTGGCTGAGAATCGTGGTTTCAAATTTGGAGACTCTGAAAAACAGCCCATTAAAGATGTACGTACGTTGAGTTTTGAGAAAGGGATTCACTTGATGCTGGCATGTGTGTTTGCTGTTTACGATCTGCTAATGATAAGCCTTCCATTTCCAATTATCTGTAGATTAGCTGCCTTGACGACGGCTCCAGAGATCACTAATCTTATTTAAATGAATTGAGGTGCACTGGCTGACTTGTTGCTGTACATTAGAGGTCTGGACAGACCAGACACTGAAACCTGGCAGACATTAAAGCTGCTTTCCAGAGATTTCCTCTTTCAGAAATTATGTATGATTTGTCAGAAATCTGTAAAATTGATTATCTTATCATGTACTGTGATATAATGTAAGCAATACGTCTTTTTATTTATTTCATTTTTTGCTAAGCACGGCCCCTGCCATGCGGAGCGCCATGCAATAGGAAACTAAGCGCCGACCAGAACTAACCAACAGCATTAGACGCTTCAAATTTAAGGAATACCTCAGCCGATGCAGCGTTGATTAACTTTTCACGAACAAGTACGACTCTAAAATATAAATGTATGAAAACACAGCATGACATGAGAATAATACTCGTGCAACAGCGTGTTTTAGCTCTGTTTGTTGGCTACAGAAGCACATTTATGAACAGAAATGTGAAGTTGCCATCTTAAAAAAACAGAGGAACAGCGTTTTTGTGTGATACGCTTGTCAGCCACTAGATGGTGCCATCAGATAAGAGAAATACCCCAGAAAGAAGCGTTGACAAGTGGAGGCTGTTTCCAAGGCTGCAGGCAGACAATTGAGGTCGAGTCACAGTGTGGCCCGGTTACACAGCTAAGTGTTGTGGCAGCCTTTGATTGAACTTTAGCTGGTTGTGATAGAGTTCACATGGCCATTTTATTAAAGGTAATAGTGAAGTAAAATGAATTAAAGTTGGTCTAGAATATCTAAATAAACTCACATAGTTTAGTATTTGGTTCCTTCTTCATCTTTCTGGTGTGGTCAATAGAAAACACTTGTTTTAAAGTCTCACAAACTGTGTTATTCCTAGGTGTTCCTGGTCAGGAAGATCCGAGGTGTGGACAGAGGACAGCTCTATGCCATGAAGGTCCTAAAGAAGGCCACTCTCAAAGGTAATACAGTACAACTGGGTCCTTTTGAGGGATAGAAATGAACAAAGCAATGACTCTAAGTCAAATTTAGAATTGTAACTGGCAACACTAATGACACATCATATCTACACTAACTTTTTATTGAGTTGTGGCTAAATTGCAACCATTTGGATTAAAACTTATTTAAGAAATTTAAGTAAAAAAAGATCAATTGAAATAAAAAATAAAGTGAAAATGTAGAAAGTGAATTGTAATTTTTGAAGTGGAATTGGGTTTTCATGCAGAAATCAAATGAGATATGTGACCAGCAGATGGTTTTACTGCCCTACATTCAGTGAGATTTTTGTAAAGCAGGTTAGTTTGTACTCTTTTTATTCAGAGCAACATGTTTTTTCCTCACAACAACTTGGATTATTTTAAAGTTCGGTATTTGGGAAAGCAGGTTATTCTAATCTAGAGTCTTTGTGGGAATCTTAATCTTCTTAATCTGCACCTCTGGAACTAGAAAATTACAATCTCACCCCGTCAGAGGGACAGATGCGGTTGTTGTGGCTTCATCTAAACTAGACGTCAGCGGCTCTGTGTCACAGGTTCAGACCTGTTTGCCAGTTAAGGTCATGCATGCAGCTGTGTAGGCAGGAACATTTAAATCATTAGAAATCATTTAAAACCCAGAAAATATATCAAATGACTTAAAAGATGAGCTCTAAACGAATAAAGTGTTTTACAATGCATGTAACTTCAAACGTTGTGAGGCCTGATTCATTTAGTTGTTCTGTTTAAAGACATTAAGATATTAAGGATCTTATGAGACCTTTTCTGGTTTTAGGAGCTAATTTTCTGCCTGCGTTTATTTTTATTTAGAACATTTTTCTTGAAACATTTTCAGTGCGCTGATGAACACATGAGCTTGTTTGCACTGGAGGCATTCTGTTTTGAACCACATGCAGATTTTGGTTTGGCTTCGTCTTGCAAAGATGAGTCAGAATTTCCCTTTAACTGTTTTCATCTGGATGAGGAATTTGTCTCAGAAACTCCTTTTTAACCCTCTGGAGGCAGGCGTTGCAGATTTGCAATGTTAAAGCCTACCTACCTGGTGACTCCATACGTATTTTACGAGCATTTTTAAAATCAGAAGTACCCCTGAAGGACTTAGTTGTTCGTCCTTTCATCAAAACTTCTTTTGAGCCTGAGAGGGTTAAAATGAGCTGAGCTTTTCAGAAGATTTGAAACAAAAGTAGACTGAATTGTTCTAAAACTATGAAGTTTTTCACCATATCAATCAGCATTGCCTGAAGGTGTTTTCACCACTGGTGAATCTTTGTTGTGCACCCCCACATAGGCATATATTTGTCTTATTCCCTTTTGCCTCTGCAGCATCACTTACTGCAGTGAATTCCTCCTCATCTTTGCTTTTGAAATCCCGATTTTCTGTTTTTATATCAAACTGTTTTGTTTTATCTGCAAAAAATAATAAATAAATAAAAAACAGCAACATGTTGGAAATGAAACAGAAAACGTATTAGACATTTTTTCACCCATATCATTTCATGTTCTCTTTTCAGAGTTCATGCACGTGTAAACCTGAGATTACTTAATGCCTCTGTCTTATTTTCTCCTTCTCAGTTCGCGATCGGGTGCGATCAAAGATGGAAAGAGACATCCTCGCTGAAGTCAACCACCCTTTTATAGTTAAACTGCACTACGGTGAGACAGTCATAAAAATTCAAATAAAATGTTAATTTGATGCAGTAGATTCTTTAGCAAGCCAAATCTGATGCTGTGGTGTTTCATTTTACAAAGTGTGTACATCTAAGTGTCTTTATTTGTCCTTGACTTGACCCTCTGAACTCTCTTTTGTGATGCACAGTCAGAAGATTTCACTTATTCATTAGCTTTGTGCATCTGGGAGCTGACATACTACCAGTCTACTCAGCAGTTTGGGAAAAGTCGTCGTCGTCGTCGTCGTCTTCCTCCGCTTATCCGGGTCCGGGTCGCGGGGGCAGCATCCCAACTAGGGAGCTCCAGGCCGTCCTCTCCCCGGCCTTGTCCACCAGCTCCTCCGGCAGGACCCCAAGGCGTTCCCGGACCAGATTGGAGATGTAACCTCTCCAACGTGTCCTGGGTCGACCCGGGGGCCTTCTGCCGGCAGGACATGCCCGAAACACCTCCCCGGGGAGGCGTCCAGGAGGCATCCTGACCAGATGCCCAAACCACCTCAACTGGCTCCTTTCGATCCGGAGGAGCAGCGGTTCTACTCCGAGTCCCTCCCGAATGTCCGAGCTCCTCACCCTATCTCTAAGGCTGAGCCCGGCCACCCTACGGAGGAAACTCATTTCGGCCGCTTGTATCCGCGATCTCGTTCTTTCGGTCATTACCCAAAGCTCATGACCATAGGTGAGGATTGGGACGTAGATCGACCGGTAAATCGAGAGCCTGGCTTTCTGGCTCAGCTCCCTCTTCCCCACGACAGATCGGCTCAGCGTCCGCATCACTGCAGACGCCGAACCAATCCGCCTGTCGATCTCCCGATCCCTCCTACCCTCACTCGTGAACAAGACCCCGAGATACTTAAACTCCTCCACTTGAGGTAGGACCTCTCCCCCGACCCGGAGGTGGCAAGCCACCCTTTTCCGGTCGAGAACCATGGTCTCAGATTTGGAGGTGCTGATCCTCATCCCAGCCGCTTCACATTCGGCCGCGAACCTACCCAGCAAGAGCTGAAGGTCACAGCTGGATGAAGCTAGGAGGACCACATCATCCGCAAAAAGCAGAGACGAGATTCTCCTGCCACCAAACTCGACACACTCCACACCACGGCTGCGTCTAGAAATTCTGTCCATAAAAGTGATGAACAGAACCGGTGACAAAGGGCAGCCCTGGCGGAGTCCAACCCTCACCGGGAACAGGTCCGACTTACTACCGGCTATGCGGACCAAACTCACGCTCCTCTGGTAAAGGGACTGAATGGCCCTTAACAGAAAGCCACCCACCCCATACTCCTGGAGCGTCCCCCACAGGGTGCCCCTGGGGACACGGTCATAAGCCTTCTCCAAATCCACAAAGCACATGTGGATTGGTTGGGCAAACTCCCATGCCCCCTCCATCACCCTTGCAAGGGTATAGAGCTGGGGAAAAGTAATAATTTAAATGATCTCTTGGAAAAGTAAAAATGTTAAAAAAAACGTTCATCAGTTCATCACATCCAGAGTTTATTATGACATTTTTCACAGCACCTAAATCATGCACACGGTTTCCTCAGGAGAGCACAGTCTCGACATGGCAACAAGATTTCATTTGTGTGTGTGTGTGTGTGTGTGTGTGTGTGTGTGTGTGTGTGTGTGTGTGTGTGTGTGTGTGTGTGTGTGTGTGTGTGTGTGTGTGTGTGTGTGTGTGTGTGTGTGTCCAGCCTTCCAGACTGAAGGGAAACTCTATCTGATCTTGGACTTCCTGAGAGGAGGAGACCTTTTCACTCGTCTGTCAAAGGAGGTATCATGAACTATTTCCTGAAAAACACCTTTTTGTTATTTGGTTTGTCACTTTTGTGGTAATGTTTTTGGGATTCTTCATTATGAACAGAAACTGTAAATGTGTTGCTTTAAACTGTAAATTGTCAGACATTTCAAGGATAAAAGCAGCTTTCTTGTAAAAAACATGTTGCCGCAGCCGGAAGTTCTTTTCTGATGCATGACTCTAAATACATCTTCATCTCCTCACCTGTGCAGGTGATGTTTACTGAAGAGGATGTGAAGTTTTACCTTGCAGAGCTGGCTCTTGCCTTGGACCATCTTCACAGTCTAGGGATCATCTACAGAGACCTTAAACCTGAAAAGTACTGTTACTGTGTTTTATATATCCCAATAATATATTCAAAAGTACTTTGTTTTTTATTTGAGTGTTTTTTTTTTCAGTATTCTTCTAGATGAAGATGGACACATAAAGATTACCGGTTAGTGCATCCAATTGTAAACAAAACAAATGTGTGTCTTTGAGTTTTTCCTGCAAGTATTTGTCTCGCTGTGATCCGTGCTGTCTCTCTGTGTCTTTGTTCAGACTTTGGACTGAGTAAAGAAGCCATTGATCATGACAAAAGAGCGTACTCCTTCTGTGGAACGATTGAGTACATGGCTCCTGAGGTTGTGAACAGGAGAGGACACACACAAAGTGCAGACTGGTGGTCCTTCGGGGTACTTATGGTGCGTTAAGTCACACAAGTTCTGATTTCCTTATTTGGCCTTCTTAATTTATCTGCCAGATTAAGTTTGTTAATCTGCTAAAATCAGCTTGTTTTGTTAGCCTGCTGGTTTATGTTACTAATGCGGGGAAGGAGGTTAACATGCAGTCACTGACATCTGGTTACACCAAGCGAGATCACACTGGAAGCATCAGCAGCGCAGAATGGAAGCAGAATGTCCCTGCTTCAAATTATAATCCATGATATTCTACGGGGGTGATTCAAACCAGCTGCGATGCTGAAATATTCAGGCACAACCCTGAAGTGGCTCGCCACACCGCTAAAGATTGGATCAGGTTCTGTTTTTGCTGCAAGCCGCTTCTGGGACATGACAATTTCTGCAGGGAACATGGGGCTAGACAGGAAATCACACACGGTTTCAGTGTAATACCCCTGGTAATTTTCAAAAGAAAAGACTATTGCTGCATTGCAATTTCATATCTATGTAGATTGTGTCAATACGTATGACCTAACGACTAACTGACTTCCTGCATTGTTCCAGAAGTGCAGCGGTGTGTTTTTCATGGCTTTTATGCTGGCAGTGGAGAGGAACAACATTATATATGACATCAAAGAGCAATATCAAATGTGGCTTCCTTCTTTTTGGTTTAATGGTGGACGGCAGAAGTCTCGAAGGATTTTGTGACTCGCGAGTCCAGTGAGGAGCACAGCAGAGAAGGGGCTCTGTTGCTGGGATCCTCCCAGTGTGTACTGGACCGCTCTGCTCCGCTGATGCGTTCAGTGTGAATTAGCGGTTATAGGTACAGTAAGTCAGTATGGGAAGCTATATGTGAATATATAGTCTGGTCACAACCCACTGACGGCTCTCGGTCATGTGGTTGTCTTTCAAACTGTCTCTGCATGCTATTGGACGACAAGCAACAAGATGTACTCACCACTACAAATGACAAAGTCAAGGGGGCAGTCTGACATACTCCATCGAAGAAGACGCAAATACATCATTTTTCAAATAAAAACTGAAGTACCTCTCTGCTTTTGAGTCAAACAAAACCCAAGTTGAATCCAAGGCCATTTTAAACGAGCCGTCGTCATCTTAGTTTTGCTCAGTTGCAGTTACAACCCACCAACCAAACCGATAGAGCATTGTGATTGGCCCACCAAACCGATAGAGCATTGTGATTGGCTCACCAAACCGACAGAGTGATGTGATTGGCCCGCCAAACCGATAGAGTGATGTGATTGGCTCACCAAACTGCAGTACCCAATTGGACCACAGGATGTCATTCTTACTTCATTCTTACATTATCTACCTTTAAAAAATTTTGTTTTTTACTTAAAAAAATAATTAAGCTCCTGTTTTTGTTACTGATCACTGCTGCATTGACAATAAGACCTCACCAATCACATTCTTAAAATGTTTATTCTTTAATTTTTGAGGTTTCCTAAGGTCGCAGACACCCTGTGAGAACCAGTAAACATTATTTTGCCATCCTTTTTAAATCCGAGGTCATGAACAGTTCACTCACAGCTTAGCATTTGTTCCTCCTTGGTGGCTTTCCGACCGCTAAAATCAATAAACTAATGAAAATTCAATCATCTCTCTGCTCCCAGTTCTTCATTGGATGGCTGATGTTCTGACAGATGTCAATTTTTGCTTTTTTTCAGTTTGAAATGTTGACGGGATCTTTACCCTTTCAAGGAAAGGATCGGAAGGAGACAATGGCGCTTATCCTGAAGTGAGACAAACAACTCAAAATATTTTGTTAACGACTACAAGGTTTTGGGTCATTTTTGTTATGGCTAATAAAATAATTGCATCTGTTTTCATACATACAAAAAACTTATTGAGGCTTTAAAATGTCTAAATATTCATTTTTTTCTTCTCCAACTGGTTTTTTAAATCAGTTTTATAACAGATTTTACATAATTAGTAGAACAAAACTGCAACGATTGTTCATGTTAAAGTGCTTTCTTTGTTTGATTAATGTTAGCTGAATCATCAGAACAATCCTAAGTATTTCACTGGTCTTTTCTGCATTTGCATGAAGCTGCATCTCCATGTGTGTGCACAGGGCAAAACTCGGGATGCCACAGTTCCTCAGCCCAGAAGTTCAGAGTTTATTAAGAGCGCTCTTCAAGAGGAATCCCGTTAACCGTCTGGGTATGCCACATTAAAACACTGGACATCAATAATCTAAAACTACAAATATTTTTCAGCGCAGTGGCGGATTATTTTCCTACTTTTTTAGATACTTTTATTGACAAAGCAGGTCCAGATCATAGAAACAAATCAAACGGATTATTTTGGATCAAAACTTGATTCAAATGCAAGTTTTTTAATCAAATGTCTCCCATCAAGTAATGCCACGTGTACGCATTTTAAAAACTGAAATTTATTCATTACTTTGTCAGTTTTTGCTATCTGTTGCTGGCATGTTTCAAATTAAGAGTGATGACATCATTTTGTGTCTGCAAATATGTACGAAACCAAAGTGCAGAAAGCTTTGAAAACTAGTCAGAAAATTATAAATGAGGGATGTCAGTAGAGTAACTGTGAAAATATAAAATCACTGCACTACAAAGGATTATTTTTTATTTTTATTTTTTTAAGTGTCAGTGTGTAGTTTCCTGGCACTAGGGGGCAGAGCGTACATTTCAGGGTAGTTTTGCAGCCTCGGCGTGACTCCTCACATTTTGATGGTCCTTCAGTTAATTCCACTGAGAGAATGCAATGTCGATTGCAATTTTCTGGCGCTGTAGTCTCCTGATCTGCTCAGGGTCCTGCACCTGCTGATGACATCATCATACTACATCAATACCGCTCAGCCAAAATATAGTGCATCTCTTTTTCGATTCTGTTCATTCACAAACGTTTTGAAAAGAGTTTAGCAGTTTTGTTCATAAATTCATGTTTCTTACTGTCTTAAATGTTTTTGAGTGTGGTAACGTAACTTCTGTAAGTCATACGTCCGGTCAATCATCTAGTGTGACATCATCGACAGGCGCAGGACCCCAGCCGGCTAGAAGGAAACATGGCGTCTAATATGGCGTCCCCCAAAAACGCTAGCCTTTGTACTTTAGAGCCGATTTTTATGGTTATTTGGTACAAAACCACCAATAATTTTCAATGACTGGAGAAAATTTTACTCATTTTCACCAAAATTTTGATGGATATTCCCAGAGATTAACGGTAAAAACTACACATTGTCCCTTATTCTTTACAATTTTGGGCTTCACTTCATTTCTTTCACATAATGTTTGTCCTTAAAAATAACATGATAGCAATGCAATCATTCTCCAGTCAAAGGCTGACAAAAGGCATTGTAGGACACACACACACACACACACACACATATATACTCAAATATTTTTGGCCTCTCTCTGTTCCTCAGGTGCCGGTCCAGATGGAATTGAAGAAATTAAAAGACATCGCTTTTTTGCATCAATAGACTGGGATGTAAGTTCCTTATTAACGAGGATAAAATATAATTAGTAAACATAATATATTACATATTGGTAACTTCCATCCATCCATTGTTGTTTGAGCCACCTTAACTGGCTCCTCTCGATGCGGAGGAGCAGCGGGTCTACTCCATGCCCCTCCCAGATGACTAAGCTTCTCACTCTAACACTAAGGGAGAGCCCAGCCACCCTGCGGAGAAAACGTATTTTGGCTGCTTGTATCCGCGATCTCGTTCTTTTGGTCACTACCCAAAGTTTGTAACCATAGGTGAGGGTAAGAACGTAGAGCTACCAGTAAATCGAGAGCTTCGCCTTCCAGCTCAGCTCTCTTAACCACAACAGACCGGTACAACGCCTGCATCACTGCAGATGCAGCACTTAACCACCTATCGTTCTTCCGCTCCATCTTTCCCTCACTCCTGAGATAGTGGAATTCCTCCACTAGAGGCAGGACCTTCTCCCTGACCTGGAGAAAGCCTTCAATCCTTTTCCGACTTGGGTAACTTGTGTTGCCTTATAAGAATACCTTTGAGTTTCTCACCGGCAGCTCACCATCATGAATCAGTCATTATTTTCTTTTATATCTACAAAAGTTTTCCAGTCAGATAGTTTCTACCAATTACACATTCCATCATCATCATCTACCCTTGACATCTTTGATGCTTGGAATAAATTATTCTCTACTCTAAAATTGCTCTTATTTAGAGTTTCTCTTTAAACGGTTTCTTAAATAATGTGTCAAAGTTTTGCAGCGTTTAGGATCAACAGAACGGTGTTGAATCGGTGACACCTACGGGCCACATGTAGAAACTGCAGAAACCAGCAGTTGTCAACAGTCATGAAAACAAACACCAGTCATCCTTATGCAGCCTTAGATTGTTGCACATTTCTGATTTACACTTTGTTTAGTTATAATAATATTTTATTAATCAGTTATTTGCACACTGACATTAAAGCTTGTATGGGTTCTGTGTTACTGGATGGACTTTGACACATTTTATGTGACATCAGAGATGCTTACCACACCTATGATTCTGATTCTGAACACCAGTCTATTTACAGTGATGAGGGTCGTGTTTGATTTTGTGATGAAGTCAGTTGTTTCTGATGTAACATTTTGTGTTTTATTCTGTAGAAGTTGTACAAGAAGGAGATGAGACCGCCGTTCAAACCGACTGTCGGAAGACCCGAAGACACTTTCCACTTTGACCCTGAGTTCACTTCCAGAACACCAACAGGTCACTCAGATATGCAACAAACATGTTCAGGCTCAGAGACGCAAATCAGAACTTATAAATGAACATGTTTTAATGCGGTTTTGTAAAACTTTTCTTTGTGTTTGTGTCGTTCGGTGTCCAGATTCCCCCGGCATCCCCCCAAGTGCAAACACGCACCAGTTGTTTCGTGGTTTCAGCTTTGTGGCCACTAATCAAACCAATCAGGAGGCCAGCGTCGCCCCTGTAGCGCCTTCACATCAGGAGGTGAACATCAACCCCATAGCACAGGTCATTATAACAACCGGTCTAATTAAAATATATTCTATCAAGCCAGTAAAAAGCTTTAGTTTGTTCACAAAAAAAGATTTTATTTCATTATAAAACTGTTTTGTGTGCGTTCTCTGATAGCACATTCGTGGTGATGTGGCCTTCAAAGACGTGTATGAGCTGAAGGAAGAAGTTGAACGGACGGGAGCATTCGTCCGTAGAAGATGTCACCACAGAGTCACAGCCGTGGAGTATTCAGTAAAGGTAGGTGAATGTCACCATGCTCTCCAGGAGAACAGGAAACATTTAGAACATTTATTGAGGCCAAAAGGGTCAACAGTAGTTAGTACTGTCACTTCAAATAATGAAATTATTGATTTTATTTATAAATCAGCAAGTTATCTCACATGCCGGTCTATAATTGGACCATCAGCACTTTTCTGGCTAACGCAGTGGTGTCATGTCTTTACAACTCTAAAGAACATAGTGCATCTGTTCTCAGGAAACATCTAAATGCATTTTTGGTTTTGTTTTGAGAATTTAAATCCATCCATCTGTTGTCATCCAGTTAACTGGGTCGAGTTGCGGCAGCAGCAGCCTAAGCAGAGAGGCCCAGACTTTGCTCTCCCCAGCCACTTGGGCCAGCTCCTCCTGGGAAATCCCAAGGCGTTCATGGATCCTGGCCAGCCGATAAACATAATCCCTCCATCGTGTCCTGGGTCTTCATTTAGGTCTCCCCCTAGTTGGATCTCACCAAAGAGGCATAACCAGATGCCAGAGCCACCTCAACTGGCTCCTCTCGTTGTGGAGGAGCAGCGGATCTACTTCGAGACCCTCCCAGATGACCGAGCTTCTCACCCTATCTCTAAGGAAGAGCCCAGATGGTCTGCGGAGAAAACTCATTACTTGTATATGTGACCAAAGATGAGGGTAGGAATGTAGATGACTGATAAATCTTCATCACAACGGACCGGTCCAACGCCCACATCACTGCAGATGCAGCACCAATCCACCGATCAATCTCACGCTCCAGCTTTCCCTCACTCGTGAACAACACCCCGAGATACTTAAACTCCCCCACTTGAGGCAGGACCTCATTCCTGACCTGGAGAAAGCATTCTACCCTTTTCCAACTCAAAACATGAAATGAAAATTTTAAATGACATTTGATTTATTTGATTAAATGCAAGTAGTAATATCTCAGCCTACAGCGGGCCTAAATAATAAGAATACTGTAAAAACTCTACATGTTCAGTGTTTCAGAAAGACTTAATATTTTAAGAATGCTCTCAGACAAATGCATTTAGTGGTCGTAGTCTGTGAATTTAGTTAAAACTACACAAAATGTGCATTTTTCCTGCTGTCATGGAAATGCAACATTTACACCTCCCCTGTTGTCACACTGTTTTGATCCTTCTTAGTTGTTTTCTAGGAAAGATACACAGATGTCTCATGCTGATGTTTTTCTTATTTTATAACAGCGTCACCTAGCTTCTTTGTTTTCATGGTCTTTTAGCTTAGCCGTTTTATCTACTGTGTCTTTTATTGTTTAATCGTTTTGTTATTTTTCTCTTGTTATTTAAATATTGATTGTCTGATTGGTGAATGCTGTATTTTGTCCCGTTGTTTGAACCTTTCATGTAGCACTTGGTCAGCTGCTGTGCTGTTTATGAATGTGCCGTAAAAATAAGATACGGTTCTTCAGAATATATAAAATTATGTTTGTTTTTCGTTTGTTTTCATCAGATTATTGACAGAACCAAGAAAGATCCATCAGAGGAGATTGAGATTTTGTTGAGATATGGACAGCATGCAAATATAATAACCCTGAGGGATGTAAGTATATCACACAAAGTCAAATTTGTGAATAAAATAGAATAGAATAGAATAGAATAGAATAGAATAGAATAGAATAGAAAAGAAAATACTTGATTGATCCCAAAGTGGGGAAATTCACTCATTAAGGCAGCATATACACTTAAGAGAATAGGATGGGTTTATCATCTTTTTCAATATCTATAATTTATTTATTTATCTATTTATCTATTTATTGCAGAGTTGTTTAAATAGAGTTTTGTTTTTGCCTATTTTATTCTGCCTGTAGGTGTTTGACGATGGCCAGTATGTTTATTTAGTCCTGGACGTCCTCAGAGGGAACGAGCTGCTGGACAGAGTTTTGACACTTCCAGATTTCACAGAGAGAGATGCATCAGACATCGTCTGCACGCTGACAAAAACTGTGGAATATTTACACTCTCAAGGGGTAAGGTGTATAGACATAAAGGTGTTCTGATGCGGCGAAACTTGCATTATAAAAGTTCCAGTGACCATTAGATTTGGCCTTTTTTGTTGCATCAGGTTGTGCATCGAGACCTGAAGCCCAGCAACATTTGCTACGCTGATGACGGCGGACTCCCAGAATCCATCAGGATTTGTGATTTTGGTTTTGCTAAACAGCTCAGAGCTGAAAACGGTCTGCTGATGACGCCATGTTACACCGCCACATTCATGGCTCCCGAGGTATAATACTAATAATAATCACAATTGCAAGACAAAACATGCATCATCTCTACAAAAAAATCACAAACAACAAAGCAGCTGACAAAATAAACACTAAACATGCTGATTTGTGTGTTTAGGTTCTGAAAAAGCAGGGTTATGATGCAGCCTGTGACATCTGGAGCTTGGGGATCCTTCTCTACACCATGATAGCTGGGTCAGTAACACTAACAGGGTTTTTGTTATGCAGACTCCCACTTTCGGCACATAAAACCATGCAGTATCATCATTCTGATGCTGTTTCCACAATAACATCTCCTGGTATATGAAAACAACTTGTTTTGCTCTTGTCACACTAAAGATTCCCGAGTGTTTTGAGATTTTGTTTTCATTCATTTATGACACTTTATAATATCTTTTCAGCTTCAGCCCGTATGCCAGCAGCCATAATGACACTGCTGAGGAGATTCTGGCTCAGATCGGGAGTGGGAAAGTCATCATCACAGGAGGGAACTGGGACTTGGTGTCAGAAGCTGCCAAGGTGACATCCTTAGGCTTCTTCATTCCTATCTGAACAGTCACCTTGGGAACATGATTCTGATGTTGTTTAATCATGCTAACACTATATATGTGCATGTTGGGTTTCTTTTACAGGACATTGTGACAAAGATGCTCCACGTGGACCCTCACCAGCGTCTTACTGCCCCACAGGTTTTATTCTTTTTTTCTATTCTGTGAAGGACTTCAATCAGTTTTACACTGTTATAAGGTTCTCGACAGAAAAAGTTGGTTGGCTTACTGTTATTGGCAGGGGCGGTTCTAGGGAGAGTCTAAGGTGGGCAAGTGCCAACCTGTCAGCAAGCTTGGATCTCCCTGTGGGCCCCCCATGCAAAGGGCGGATCTTATGCATTAATAAGTTTAGATTTTTTACCATCATTTTGCCTAACCAGGTCCTTCCGCGAAGGGTAATATGCAGAAATCAGCCGTTGTCATAGTGGATAGGTGCGTTTACCAGCCGTGCAGCACAGCCGTTTGGCTGCATGGGGTGAAGGACGTGTCACTTTGACTCTGAGTTTATCATGTACGCACTACGCTTCCAGAATGTATCAAGCTCAGTCATTCAGATCAGGCCAGACAGGAAGTCAAACACGAAGGCTGTGTAACACCTGGAAACTTTCCAAATAAGTCATATGCAGATTTCCAGTTGCTTAACTAGTTACCTGGGAAAACTCTGTAGCCGAGGTAAACGGAACAGAAAATGACCCACAGACCTTTTTGGATAAATGCTATTGTCTTTTATTACGTGACCTGCAGAAATCACAAGTGGCCCTGCAATTCTCCGGTGAGTTTGTGACGTTGCGGGACCCAATGTGGGGAACAGTTTAGCCTCCATTTTGCATCTGAAACACTACCAATGGGAGGAAGCTTACGGGGAATACACGTCAATGTGAGACGTAGACCCAAAGCATGTGAATGAAATGACCGGAAATTGAAAAAAGAGGCTGACAGAAATGTTTTTTATGATTCCACTGAAATTAATAAAGACATCAAAGTATTTCTTTATTTTGCAAAATAGTTATATTTTACAACTTCATGAAAAACGATAAAACAGCTCAGCCGCAGCAAAATCAGTTATTATATCTTTGTGATTAACAGGCACAAATTTGAAATGTGTAATATGTGTAACATTTCCTTACAAATGTGCCTCTCTAACAGAGCAGCTACCCCCCTCACCTGTTTTTAACCCTTTGCAATAATGTTCAAATCAGGGTTATCAAACTCAAGTCCCCATGGGCCACCAAAGGTCTCCTATTCCTCCATGTTTTGTGGTTTCACTGCTCCAGCACATCTGAAACAATGGTTGTTTCATTACATCAGCAGGTCTTCATGTTCTGCAGAAGCCTGTTCATCATCCACTAATTAAAACTATGTGTGTTGGCGCAGAGAAACATCCTAAACATGGAGGATGGTGGCCTTCAAGTACTGGAGTTTTTTTTAAGATGTCAAAAAATTAGGGTATCTTATGGTACTTACAAAAAGTTATTACTTTAGTTTTTATTGGATATAGATTATATAAGTCCTTGTTGTAGCAATAAATTCATATAGCTTTCATGCTTTAGGTTCTTCGACACCCCTGGATTGTAGAGAGAGAACAGCTTTCTGACAAGAGTCTCACCAGACAGGACGCCGTCATCGTCAAGGTCAGCGGTCCGCTGTGAACGAGTGCTTTTGCTAAAATGCTCAATCACTCTGAATGTATCTTTATTTTTATATTCTGTTGAGAAATACTTTTGAAAAAAAGAAATAAATATTTTACAAAATCATGCTAAAAATATGCAAAGGAACTATAAAACTATTTTGCTAAAAGAGCAAAACACGTTCAGATTTTTGGCAAATAAACAACATTCATCTGAAAACAAACTAATGTGTGGTGCTCTAAACTGTAAAATGCCTTTTCCCGTCCACTAGGTGGCGATGTTTGTCTCTTGTTGAGTTGTTCTCCAGATTAAACCAATGCACTTGCCTTTATGTTCCCTTCAGGGAGCATTGTCTGCTACCTACGCTGCTCTGAAGCGCTGTGCTCCAGCTCCGGTCCTCGAACCCGTGCACTCCTCCAGCCTGGCTCAGCGGAGAGGCATGAAAAAGCTGGAGAGTCAAAACAGCACCACCACCTCGGAGCCTGAAGAGAGTCAGTGATGTGAGAGGGTCGCTGAAGTCCTCACTAATGAGGATGGACTTTTTATTTTATTTTGAAAAGCACAAACCATGCCAAACTCAAGCTTCCTGCTCATACTGGCTTCAATTTAGGCTTTGGTTCACCCAGCTCATGGTGTAAATGTTTTTTTCAAATGTAAACTAATCTAACACTGTGATATAAATCATTTTGTGTGTTTTCATAAAAAGAGAGGACTCTCATCCAAGTGGCTTTAATAGAGAAGGTCTCCTATTTAAAAGCAGATGCCTTGATAAGTCCTGCAGAAGTTTCAGGCTGTATTTAAAGTGTCCTGAAATTTCACTTTGGCTCCCCTATAACAGGTATTCGTTTTAATAAATAGTATATTTTATTCATACATGTAGGGAAACCTTTGTGCAATAAACACAGTGCAATATATTCTGACAAGCCTTGATTTTTATAGGAACACCATTTATTTGGATCAAATAAGGTTGAAAACATAAAAGTACATAAAGGGAAAGTAGTAAAGTAGCTGGATTATTTAGACTTCAGCTAAAGTTAATAAGCAGCCACCTACACAGTAATACTTATTTAATAATGACTCAATATTCTTTTCAGTAAACGTTGATTCAGTCAAAGATGTAAATATATTGTAAATATTCCTCAACAGGGATTTATTCCTAATCCAAATATGACACCAGCTCTTTTTTTTTCTTAATTCTAGTGTTAGGTAATTTTAGTCTTCCTCACTTTTTAAAAAGATTTAAAGTTGCTACCGTCGCAGATAAGAGGAATCAGTTAACCAAAGCAGGAAAGTATGAGAAATACTTCATCATGACACATTCAAAGCATCATTTGAGTAGCAACAAGTCGTTTCTTTATGTTGTATATGTCTGCATTCTGCACATTGTATTATTTATTTATTTATTTATTTATTATTTCCTTCTTAATGGGGTCCTGTAGTTCTGTTATTAAGTATCTGGGAGCCTGAATGTTTCTACCCACTGTGTTACTGTCTATTCCTGATCCCCGGTTTTATTCTACTGAGTTTCAATCAGACAGTGGACGGCTGAGATGCAGTAGCAATAATGTTGTGTTGGACCTTTCCAGTGTTTTAGCATTTATCATTAAAATAAATCCCACTCTTACTTTTTCACTCACCATAAGCAGATCAAACTAAGTACAGTTACATGAGTAGCAGCCCTTGTGTACACACATTTACTGATGCATAGATTCTGTGTCATGTAGCCTGGACAGACGCCATTTTTACATTTACTTTGTTGCAGGAGGAAATGTTGTACATACGGTTTGCTAATTTAGGATGTACACACTGATGCTTAAAACCCAAACTGCACATGCCTAGAGTTGGTGTGTGAAGAACTGCACAGCTGCAGGTGAACACACACCGAGACTGTCAGTGCGGGTTTGTGCTGTGCTTCCATTTGCTTAGAGTTGCACATCATGTCAACACCTGGCTAAAGTTTTACAAATAAAATAAACAAACTTTTACAACTGAGTTCATTTTCGGCGTTTTATCACATGAAATAACCAAAGTTCCATGAATACGCATTTATAATCAGAGCATTTACAAATACACACCTTAATGGTTGTGTCAAATTGTATTATTCTGTAAAATGTCTCTTTTTCTTGTTTTTAGTAACAGTTCCCTGAACTAGTTTAATTTACAGAAATATCATAACAAATATGTTGTTTTATTATCCTTAAACATCCAGCCCTGTTTATTTATAAACTACAGATTGGCACCCACCATCATCTCAGAGCCCGTTTAGGAACAATCAACAGGTTCATTCCCAATTCACACAGATTATTTAAATCAAAACTCATTTTAACTAAGTTCTTACAAAATACAAAATGCAAATGAATAGGGAAAAAAACAAAATAATGCTAATAACGTCTGAATTTGCTTGATTACTATTAAAAAATGACCACAAAAACAAAACAACAATAATAATAATAATAATAATAATAATAATAACAATAATAAAAAAGAAGGAATTAGCAAACCTAAATTTAACATCTGATATCTGACAACATCAGTCCTCAATCTGAGCTCCACTGGACATTCGTAACATTATGACCACGAGGTGAATTTTTTTTCTATCTGTTAAATCCTAATCTACATTATAACAACATCTAATTATAATCAGATTTATTAGAACAAACATGTTGAGCAAAGATTATTTATATTTAACCAGAACTCAGCCAGGAAAATCCCATTTAATCATAAACAGGAGATACTATGACCTTCTAATTCAGACTCTCCAGATTGTTCTGAAGTTGTTGGTTGTATTATCTGAAATGTAACATGCACTAATTACACTTTAAATATCCTGCTAATCGGGAGCCTCACTCTGTTCATTTTAATGTCAAAAGCAACATTTTGCACACAAGCAGGCAGATCGAGATGTATTAGCTTCTCTAAGGTGGACGAGGCCTGCATGGCTGTCTGATTTGAAGCTTTCAGGTCGGATTAAAAGCCACTAGATGGCAACCATTCATAGTAAATCTCTATCTCTCTCCAAGAAGTTGTCTGTGCACTCTTATAATCCCACCCCCCCCCCCCCCCAATCATAAAAAAGGAGAACACGAAGAAAGTCTTTAATTTGAAGCAACCAGCAGGCTCACACTCCATAAAAGCTTTTAGCAGGCACTGCGCTGATGTGTCAGGTGGGTGTGGCAGGCTCATCAGGCCTGACATTTAAGTGCAGTAGTGCTCAGCGCAGAAGGGATTGTAGGATATGAGTAGATACAGATGACAAGCCCCCCTGCAAGGATGATTGCAGTGGAGTGACAAGAGAAGACCAAACAACAGAAAGAGCAGAGAGAAGGTGTCGGGAGGGGAGAGATGAAAGGCGAAAGAGGAGACGGGGTGCGGGGAGAAGAGAAAGAGAAACAATAACTCAACTTGACTGCAACATCCTGGTCATAAAGGAGATTCAGGACGTACATAAAAGTGGAATTTTGATATTTCAGATCAGTTTGCTGATGTGGTTCAGGTTTCGTTTTAATATCTGGAGGATCCAGGATGGGCTTTTGTCCACGTCTTGTGTCTTGTCTTGTGGAGGAGCTCCAAACATCTAAAAGTGACAAACAAAGACACTGAGAAGTTTACTGCAGGTTGTCATTGTACTTGGGTGTAAATCTGTTCCTATTGGGGAGAATCCCATGGCCCAAAAACACCAAAGAACCATAAACATCTTCTATATGACATGAAACCTCTCTAAACCTAGCCAAACACTGCAAAACAGAGTTTAAATAAAGTAATAAAAAACTTGTTTTGGACATTTTATTTTTACTCTAAAATCGCATCTGCAAAAGCAGCACTACTTAAATAAGGTGAATATTCCTAAATGCGATCAAATTTTCCTGTTTGGAGTACAAAAAATTCTCCCAGCGGGGAAAACTAAAGTAGTTTGGCTAAAATATAATCTAATTTTGGATTATTTTACTAGTTTTTAGAATTCTAGGCAAACAACGTATGCTTCCCCCAGTGGAAGGTTTTTATTTTAATCAAAATAGAAAAAATAATCCTATTAAAGAGGCCATACCATGGATACTCCTGTAACATCACAAAATGGCCTGATTTTGAGATCCCACAGGTCAAGATCTACAGTCAGGTCAACTTAACCTGGCTATGACACAACCTACAATATTTCCCCCTCACAGGAGACTTGAAGTCTACACGTAGTCCCTTTAAATCAGAACCTGCTTCCTCACACCAGCTGGAATCAGAGACTGACAGAGATAATAAAAGATAAACGATAACATTCTCCACCCCAAGGTCCTTCACAGAGGAACTCTTTTAAATGAACTCCTTTATTCCCAGAAGAAAGAAGATTTTATAATTATAAAACAATGTTCATTGATCTGTGTTTAATGATATATGCTTAGCATTTTTACTGGATGAGGTCACCACCATTCACACTCATACGAAAAAAAAGTAAAGTAAAGTTAACGCGTGACACATAGTTTTAGTTCTGCTGTCTTCTCGATCCCCAGTGAGTTGTGGAGGATGGCTGCTTATA
The DNA here is from genome assembly GCF_043380555.1 of Nothobranchius furzeri. Taxonomy (NCBI): domain Eukaryota; kingdom Metazoa; phylum Chordata; class Actinopteri; order Cyprinodontiformes; family Nothobranchiidae; genus Nothobranchius; species Nothobranchius furzeri. Next base: position 32,086,148 of record NC_091749.1, read on the forward strand.
CTGAGCCAGGATTCTCTGGAGGTTTCTTCCTGTTAAAAGGGAGTTTTCCTCTCCACTGTCGCTTTATGCTTGCTTAGTATGAGGATTGCTGTAAAGTCACTGACACTCGTCAGTGACTTGATGCAATTTGCTGGGTTCCTTATATAGGAAACATTATTTCTGATTGGCTTAATGAACTGACCTGAATTGGAATGTTTATTATGTGAAGTGCCTTGAGACGACTCTTGTCGTGATTTGGCGCTATATAAATAAACTTGAATTGAACATAGTTCACCTTTTGCCTAGATTCAGAGTTTCCACATCAACGAGGGTGTGTCTCTGAGATGCTTGGTAATATCTTCAAACTTGTCAACCTGTGGTTGGCTAGTCAATCATAACATCGATCCATTAGAACTAGCCAGCTCTGGGTTTTCCCTCAGTTCGAACAGTTCAACAGTTTGAGGGTTCTAGAGAAAAGCTTCAGACCGGCCATCTGAGCGAAAACCTCTTTAACCAGAAGGATTTTGACACGTTGTCAAAACCTTTAACCTTTTTTGCACCTGCAAAGCTGAGAACAACAAGGTAGTATCTGCAGTGCACGCTGACGCAAACTCCTTCAGAGTTATTTTTAAGACCCTCGGTTTCATCTATCGTCGTGACCCGGAGACGTCCCAGGACTGATTTGGTTGCATCGAGGTTTCTCTATGAGCCACGTGCAGTGGGGTCGCCGGCTCCTTGACATCGCGGATCCAAACGGGGGTGTTCAGGACGGGTGAGGTAGAACATAGCAAGATAGCGCCTGTATGTGGTTTTGATAATAACAACTTCATAGCTTATTTGCAAACCAAAATCTTTACATCCAGAACTCCGATTTCTGAGATACGGAGACTCTGAATACATTATATTCACACATAAGTTCCAGGCACCATCCTTAGTTCCATCCACTCACAGTAAAACAGTTTAACCAGTTTGTCAAGTCTTAATTGTTTGTGAAATAAATTCTTGAATTTTAAAAACCTGACTGTTTCTTGAATCCAACGAAGTGTGTACAATCCCTTAATGAATAAAAGAATCCTAGAATCTTCTGACAAAAAAAATAAGACCAAACAGGTGATATTCTAGTTAAATAGAGTATCACCACTTATTGGTCACAAGTAGTGTTAATAATATAAATAGCTTTTAAAGCAATTTACTTAACCAAACATACTATTTAACATTACACTCCCTTTATTATTGTCTCCTGAAATAACTGCTGCATCCATGCATTTTCCTGTCTCTTCATTCTCTCTGACCAGCAGCTCTCCTTTCACCCTGTTAAATAGAGTTTACCATGAGATGTTGCCATATTTGTCTATAAGATATATCATAAAATCTCTTGAGTTGTGAACAATGCAACGTCTCTTTTTGCAATTCTTATACAGCATAACTTAGGCACCATCATCACATATTTCCTATGCATGCAAACGGTGCATCATTATAATCAAAACCCAACTAAAACAATCTTTAGGAAGTCATCATATGTAGTCGACTTCTAAATACTTCAGGAAAGTTTGACAAGGATATGCTGGAACCCACCTACAGCTGATTGTTAGGTTTTAATGAACGAAATCACTAAAAACATATTTTTTTAATCCTTTGCTAAGTAATGTTTAAATTAGCAATAGAAGCAGAACATTGATGTGCGAAAGGAAGAGCCATCTAGTGGAGGGATACTTCCACCAGCAGTTAATGCTCCCCCAGTGATGAGGTTTATAAAAAGCATCTCATTTAGAATGCAGAGTGAACAACATTTGAGCGCTGACATATATCTGATTAAGTTGTCGTGGAGATGAGGAAAGACAAGGATGTGCGTATGCAGACACACAGAACAAGTATGAGTACACGTTATTAAATTCAAATTACAATCATGTCTTGTGCAAATATAGATGTTTCTGTCAGTTCAACAGTCCTCCTACTTCACAAAACAGAGTGCTGCAGACAAGCGACATACAGACTCTGACAGGGACAGAGATCCCATCACCTATGTCACTGGAACCACACACACACACCCACACACATGCGCGTTGGATGCCTCAGACGCCCTGTGGCACTACAGCTCGACCTGCCACTCGGACATTCACAGAATCAGACGGACAAATCTCTAACAGACGGCTCCTGACAAAGAGATTATCACCATGACAGGAGAAGGCCGTGCAGCTGTGGGTGGTGGTAGAAGTGTTAGTGTGTGTGTGTGTGTGTGTGTGTGTGTGTGTGTGTGTGTGTGTGTGTGTGTGTGTGTGTGTGTGTGTGTGTGTGTATGTGTGTTTAACTGAAGCTTTTCGAAGGTTGAAAAATAAAGATAAAACACCTGATGTTTTTTTATACAAAAGAAGGGCATTTTCCCTTGAGTAAAACTTTGTTACGTATTTAAATTTAACCCTGATAGTTTTATTCCCGTATCGTTTCTGGTCAGCCTTTTGAAAGATCAAATATTGTTTTCGGTATATTATTTAAACATGCACAGAAAAAACTGTTATAAAACAAAATATGAGAATGTTTAAATTAAAGTTTAAACATTAAAAACTTACATGAATGCTCTTTTAAAGTGACATTGTGCAGTTTTTATCATTAATCTCTGGAAATATCCATCAATATGTTGTTGAAAATGACTTAAATGATGCCCAGTTGTTGAAAAATATTGGTGGCTTTGTAACATAACCGTAAAAATCTGGTCTAAATTACATGGGAGCGGGTCTAAGTCTCTGGGCGATGCCATGTTTCCTTCTACGGCAGCCCTTGAGGACTAAACACATTTACTGATTTTTAACAATGATTACAAAACCTTCACCTTTAATTAACATTGTTTTACACATGTTCCTCTTCACTCATTGCCACTGATGAAAGAGAGTCTGATGGGCTTGTCATTTTTGCTGAAATGTGCACTCCCTGGGCCTTTTTGACCCAAATGAGCATCCGTTGGTAAGTACTCCAACACAAAAAGACTGCTTGTTTGCAACAATTTAGGTATCTACTGCCCCCTATCACCAGGAAAAAATACACACTGTCACTTAAAAAGAATTATTGTAATAATTTTGCAATATTCAAACAAAAGCTCTCATCCCCTAAAAGCTGAAAAGAATAACTATGAATCTAAACATTTTGGTGGGTTCTAAATAGCATGAATGTCTGCAACATGTTGATAACTTTCTTGTGTTTTAGATTTATTTAATTCTTATTTTTAAAAATCCAATCCATAAATGCACAACAATGAAAAATTGATTTTTTAAAATGTGTTTATGTTTATGGTTATGTTTATGTATTTAGCAGATGCTTTTGTCCAAAGCGACTTACAAGTGATAATTGGCATGTTGTCCTTGAGGCTAACAACAACAATAACAACAACTTGACATCAATCATGGAGAGGAGGGAACAGGGAGTGGACAATAGAGAGGGGGACGGGTGCAGGGAAGGTGCTAGTTAAGAAGATGCTCTCTGAAGAGCAGGGCCTTCAGGAGTTTCTTGAAAATTGAAAAGGAAGCCGCTGTTCTGGTAGTGCTTGGCAAATATCTAATTATTATTATTTACCTCCATAGAATAATATATGCAAGAGCTTGTTTATCCATAAAAGTGTAAGTATTTATTTTTTGACCACCCGTGCAGTTCTGGTTTGGTTCTGGTTTTATATATTTATATATACCGGTACATGTTTATTTACTTATTAGTATGTGTGTATAAAGTTGCCATGGCAGGTGAGACTGCTGGTGGGACACAGCTTGATATTTCTTCAGATGGTCTGGAGCCAAACACAAATTGCTACAATAATTGTGATATAATCATGCAATCCAAACATAAATACACTCACAAGTCAAAGGTGCCAGTGGAGGATAAGTGAAGCTCTGCAGAAAGTCAATTAATCTTTTCAGCATACCCCCCCCCTCCCACCACCACCACCACCGCACACACACACTTCCCCTCCGCCCTGCTCAAAAGCTTCATTTACCTCCTATGGAGAGGAGATAGAAACACCATTAGTGAGATGATGGCAGGACTAGAAAGGGGAAAGGAGAATCTCACACTCGGATGAGCTGAAACAGTATAGGCCCCCGTCTCTGCAAAAAGAAAAAAGAAGTGTGTGTGTGTGTGTGTGTGTGTGTGTGTGTGTGTGTGTGTGTGTGTGTGTGTGTGTGTGTGTGTGTGTGTGTGAGTGCGTGTGTGTGTGTGTGTGTGTGTGTGTGTGTGTGTGTGTGTGTGTGTGTGTGTGTGTGTGTGTGTGTGTGTGTGTGTGTGCAAGAAAGGGCGAGAGCATCTTCTGCATGGCTAAGCTCAATTAAGTTGTGTCTTGATTATCAGCAGTAGTGGTGTACAACTTTTAAGATGGAAGTGTGCTCAGATCCTGCAGGATGGCAAAGGGTGGGCGAACCAGCAGAGCCGGACTGGTAACAGCAGCGAGACGTCTGAGAGGCTCTTTGCTGCAGTGAGGTGCTATGTAAGGTGTGCTTAAGTGGATCAGACCCCAACCATTATTTCCATTTCACAGCTGATGACTGTGTGTGTGCCCGTGGATGTCACACAGGACCCCAGCTGGATGAAAGCCGGTTGTGTGTTTGCATGCACAAGTTTGGGTGTGTGAAATGCCAATGAGCATGTCGGCTCTGCCTCACCGAGCTCGGCTGGCTGCTGGAGCACAATCGGGGTGGGGGGGAGGGTGGTGGGTGGGGGGTGGGGTGGGCGGGGGGGGGGGGGTGTCTCAGTGTGACAAGGTCAAAATAAACACACACATCACAGAATCACAGATAAGGACGTGTGACATAATCACATATTATTCAAATCTACTCCTTGTTTTTCCAAGTCAGTGAAGCTTCATCTAAATGTCTGAGTCGTAATTAATTACGTTATTGGTGCTCACATTGTTCTGTACATTTCAATCAAACTTGTAATGTTTTTTTTTTCTTTTTCTGGTACATAATTTGTTTCATTTGAAAGACAAAATATTTGTTTCAGGCAATAAAACTGCTACTAGAAGTAAATTAAGTTGCTTCTGCAGCTATAACAGAGAAATGAGCAGACATATCTGGTTTGCTTCGATAAAAAAAGACATGCTCATTATCGTCAGGATTTTGTTCTCAGACGTGTTGAGGAGTTAAACCATCAAATCCGTCCTGAGTGCAACCACTGCTTCAGCTCACTGCTCCCCACAGGGACGGGGCAAATGCAGAGATGCAGTTTCAGCACTGTGTGATGATGAATAATGGGTTTTTAAAGAGACACTATGATTCTTTTTCATATTCTTAAATCGTTTTCTTGAGCCATGTGCTAAAAGGCCACCCAGCCCCTATGGAACCCTGTGGTCAGAATATTCCACTTGCAACTTCAGAGTTGCTGGTCTGATCTGTTCGGACACAGAAAAAAATTGAGCTGACACACCTGGTGCTGCAGTCTGCTTTCAGCACATTTCCTGTATGTTTTTGATCATGAACAGCTGATTTGTTTCATTTAGTGATGAATCACTCCTGTAGACACTAAGGAAGGCTGGGGAGACATTTTAGCAAGGAGAGAAGTTTTACTTTCACTTCTACAAATGGACACTTGGGGATGCTAAAAACAAGCTAAAACTGCCCAGTCTCCCTTTAACTGTAATCAGACAGACACGTGTTTTTTAAAGCCTTTTTAAGATTGTGCACGTTTAAAACCAGTTCCACTGTGTGAAAGTAGAATATGCATTTCTTCTTTGATAAGTGTTTGTGTGACTCATGTTTGAGCTAATCCAGTGTATGAAGAAATGTTTTGTCCCAGTTAACTAGGTCCCAGTTGGACCAAACCTATTTGGCATTGGTCTGCTGATGCTGGTGCATTTGGGCTGCAGCAGCATGCATGTCAGCATATGTGTGCATTGTCAATGCAGCAACTGGGGGTGGTAGCATGCTGCTGTTGCTGACTCTAGGCCCGTCCACCTGGTGTGCCCATTTCTGCACCAGTAGAGCTGGCACTGGCTCCTGTCTCTGCCCAGCCGATTTGCAGCATGCCAGCTGGGCGCTACCAGGAGAGACGATGCAGAGAAAGGACACAGGTCAGCTGTGACAGAGGGACACAGGGAAGGGAGGGAAGGGACGAGCACAGGTATAAAACAGGGAAGCTAACATGCTATGAAAAGTAAGTTTTGGAGGAAAGTGATCGTCAAGAGCCATGAAACATCTTAACTAAAATTTAGTTTAGAAGTTTATGAGAATATTTTCACATGACGTTAGTCTGATCTAAGAAACGTCTGCAAGAACCACTTTATCATGTCTGTCAAGCTGTTTTCTCTTTGGTCATTTTCATAGACTTTTGATTAATCTTGACTAGAGTTGTCACGGTAACCGGTGTAGCGGTAAACCCCGGTAAAAAAGTTGGCAATAATAATAACCGTCTTGTTTTTTAAAAAATATATTATCTCGGTGGATTACCGTGGCTGCGGTGTAGGCGCCGTGTCCCTTACCAGCCACCGTATCATCTGCTGAAGTTGCAGGCGGCACATGCGCACTTTGTTGTTTACAACCAAAACTTTATTGAAGCTAAAGCTGAAATTATGGCCAAAGGAGGAGACGGCAGTGCTCAGGACATTTATTATCCCTCAGAGAAGACAAAGTGGGAAGTATGGGCATCTTTTCTGGATATTTGAAGAATGCCGAGGGACAGTTGATAGAAGACAGCTGTCCTGTTTGCAGCACGTGCAGAAAAAGTGTCTGTGAAAGGCAGCAACGCTTCAAATCTCGTGAAATCACCCACAACTCTACAGTCAACGCAAGGCAAGTTAACGTTAGCGTTTTAGCTAAAATGCGTGATCCAAGGATTTGGGTTGAGGGAGAATGCAACGAGTCGCTATATAAAGCAGCCGCAGCGCCGCTACCTGCATATAAACCGTGTTGTGGACACTCCCATATTGAAATGGCGCTATGCATTACGGGGCTCCCAGGGGCAGATAAGGGGCTCGACACATGGGCAGCGACAAATGACCGCGATCAGCGAAATTCATCGCTGTCGCTTTTATTACCTGACACACGGGAGGCGACCCCCGGCAGCGGTAAAGCCGTCTACGCGTTCTGTTCCATGGCGAAATTGAAACTTCCGTTGTTTTGTTTGGCTGTGTCAGGTTGGAGGGAATTAAGGTTATTTAAGCGGCTCAGAGTTAAAAAAGTGGTAGATATGATGTTTCACAAGGTGCTACTAGAGTTGTGTGAAATATTACTTCTGATTTTACTATATAAAACATAATAATAATCAACTTCTCCTCCATGTTTGCTCGGAGATATACGGAGCATCCTGTCCGCTCATTGGTCAGTGAATGAAACCTTCGTTGATTGGTCCTCATCTGAGCGACAGCAATGAAAAGTTGAAAATATTTCAACTTTCTGGGATCGCCTCGCTGGGTCGCCTGTGCACGACACATGCACAAGCGCAAAATTTCACAAGCAGGTTTTTCGTGTTTTGCTTGGTAGGAGGGAGACCCACGATTATCGCTTTGTCACGCATGTCTCATTGAGAATGAATGGAGGAGAGGTGATGTCGCCCCCCGTGTGTCGAGCGCCTAAGAGTTGGTCTCTCTCCAAGAATAATTATGAATTTAACAATGATTACTGCCTGATGGCATTTTCCGAAATCTGCAAAGCTCATTGGAAGACAAAAACCGAGGACAATATTTTCCTGATATAGGGTTTATTACTCAAGTAAGGGTAAAAAAAAGTATCTTATTAGAAGGCTACTTGAGTACTGAGTATCATCTGATCTAATATTTTTAAAATGATGACATCAAACAGACAAAAAATAACAAGTTATGGGCAAATATTGGTATTTTAAAGACTAAAGGGGAAAAATGTAAACAAATAAAAAACATAATTACAAAATAACAAATTTTAGGCAAAATTTAGACACAAACTGAGGACAATATTTTCCTGATATACAGGGTTTATTTAGTGTCACGTTGCAAGGTTGGTAGGACCCAAAAAGCAGTTACCCAGGATGACACGAGGCAGGAGTTGAATATATATATAAAAAATCTTTTTATTTTAGGATGACCCAAACAACAAAAATATACCCCAAAGGCTGGAAGCCAAAAATCCAAGAATCCAGATAAAGATCTGGAAATCCAAAAACACAAGAGGCACGAGAAGACTTAGGCCCTGTCCACACGTAGCCAGGGATCTGCCAAAACGTAGATATTTTTCTACGTTTTGGCCTGTCATCCACACGAAAACAGAGTTTTTTTACACGAAAACGGATCTTTTTAAAAACTCCGGCCAAAGTGAAGATCTGCGTTTTCTCCATTTTGGGTGTCTGCGTGTGGACGGACAAAACCGGAGTTTTAAGGTCCGCAACGTCACTTTCCGCGACAAAAAATGCTGACATCACGTGTGCGACCTGTGTTTACACTAGCCGGCATCATGGAAGCCCTCAGAGCTGCGCTCTGTCACTACCCGATCCATCAATTGTCCAAGCGCTTTTTGCTTGTTTGTTTTTGCAAGCGGAATTACTGCTCCTTGCGGAAGACCAGACGAAGGATGAGGTTAAGAACGGGGGGAAGTACTGCCACCTACAGGTCTGGCATGTCCTTAACAACGCACTTATCCGGGCACGTGTGGACAGAGTTTTTTTTTAAAAACGCGGTGGTGTGGATGCAAGTTTTTGGAGGGGCGGATATTCGTTTTTAAAAAACCCCGGCTACGTGTGGACTAGGCCTTAGACAGAATTACCACAATGGACCGACACCAAACAAAGACAAGACAGGGCTTAAATACACAGGGAGAACAATTCAGGAAGCAGGTGTGTGGGGTGAAGGCTGGAGGGAAGGCAGGTGATAATAATTATCTAAATGGGGAAACAGAAACAAAGGAGGACAGATAAACCTAAAGCTAAAAACACAAAACCAAACTAAAAGACTGCGGGAAGGGCTCTCACACACACACACACACACACACACACACACACACAAACACCAAACTGGGGTAGGACACGCACATGCACACACACACACACACACACACACAAACTCTTGAGCAGGGGAATGAATGACACAGGACCTGGGAGGAAACGCTTTTAAAGGTGCTACAACATAAGACACATAACTGAGACGCAGACAAAGGACACATGAGGGCACTATGAGATGCAAAAGGGAATCAAGAGAGGGATGGAGGAACATCAGGAGACACATGAAGGAAGACGCAGACGCAGACCATGACAGTACCCCACCCCCCCCACCCCCACACCCAGGGGCGGATACCAGACGCCCAAACACGAACAAACAACCTCAAGCACAAGACAAGACAACACAGGACATGAGAAAAATAGAGGAAGATAGAGGAGGGAAAGAACAAAACACAAACCAAAAAGGGCGGGCGAGGTGGGAACAGGAGACCCCAGGAGGCCGGTGACAGGGGACCGGGAGGCGGGACCAGGGAAGCCTAGGGGGCCGGCGACGGGAAACCCGGAGGCGGGACCAGGGAAGCCTTGGGGGCCGGTGACGGGGGATCAGGAGGCGGGGTCAGGGAAGCCTTGGGGGGCGGCGACGGGGGACCAGGAGGCGGGACCAGGGAAGCCTAGGGAGCCGGCGACGGGTAACCAGGAGGCAGGACCAGGGAAGCCTTGGGGGCCAGCGACGGGAGACCAGGAGGCGGAAACAGGGAGGTCTAGGACTAGACCGTACATCCAATTCACTTCAGAAAACCCCCTCAAATGCACTCTGTGAGGAGTTTGCAGCCCACTTCAGAGGGAAGGTAGACACCATCAGACGGAATATTTTATCCTCCAAAAGTAATAAGGTTTTAGATAAATCTGAATGTGTGTCTATACCAGAGGAAACGCTGAACAGTTTTGTCCTGGTAGAAGCTGAGACTCTTGATAAAGTTTTCTCCTCAGTGAGACCCACCACATGTGTTCTGGACCCAATTCCAACTTCGTTTTTTAAACAATTTTATGGATTTTTTTGTGATGAGATTTTAACCATGATGAATTGCTCCCTTCAGACGGGGGTCTTTCCTGCTGCCTTTAAAAGGGCGGTGGTGAGGCCCCTGTTGAAGAAGAGCAATTTAGATTTTAATGAATTAATCAATTATCGACCGGTATCCAACTTACCATTTTTAAGCAAGATTTTAGAAAAGTTGGTTTTAAATCAACTAAATGATTTTATAAACACTAATAATGTCCTAGAGAAATTTCAGTCTGGTTTTAGGGTGAACCACAGCACCGAGACAGCCCTTCTGAAGATTTTAAATGATTTTAGAGTAAATTATGATAAACAGAAGTTGACAGTGTTGGTTCTACTGGATCTAAGTGCTGCCTTTGATACAGTAGACCACACTATTCTTTTAACTCGTTTACAACAGATTGGCCTCTCTGGTGCTGTACATAGATGGTTCACATCCTACCTCACAGACAGGACTTTCATGGTGAGTTTGGATACCTGTTCCTCTAGGGTCCATGGGATTACATGTGGTGTGCCCCAGGGTTCAATTTTAGGCCCAGTGCTTTTTAATCTTTATATGCTCCCTCTTGGCAGTGTCATCAGGAGACACGGGGTCAACTTTCACAGTTATGCTGATGATACACAGTTGTACATCTCCGTGTCTCCGGATGACTCTCGGTCAATGGATGCACTTTTTAACTGTATTTTAGACATCGAATCCTGGATGGCAGAGAACTTTCTCCAGCTCAACCAGGACAAAACTGAAGTTTTAGTCATTGGTCCTGAGGCCCAGAGAGAGAAGCTTTTACCGCAATTACAATCTCTGTCTTTTAATCCATCTGAACAAGTGAAGAACCTGGGTGTGATTTTTGACTCTGAGCTGACTTTTATCCCACACATTAAAAATATAACAAAAATAGGTTTTTATCATCTAAAGAACATCGCCAGAGTCCGCCCCATTCTCTCCCGGGCCAATACGGAGACGTTGATGCATGCTTTTATCACCAGTAGGATAGATTACTGCAATGCCCTGCTTTCTGGTCTTCCCAAAAAGAGCATCTCAGGCTTACAAATTTTACAAAATTCGGCAGCACGTGTCCTGATGAAGACCAGGAGGCAGGAGCACATGACACCAGTTTTAGAATCATTGCATTGGCTCCCCGTATGTTTCAGGATCAATTTTAAGGTTCTTCTAATGGTTTTTAAGTGTCTTAACGGTCTTGGGCCTTCTTATCTATCAGAACTGCTTTTACAATATGAACCCTCGCGGACTCTGCGCTCCTCTGGCAGGCGTCTCCTGGTCATCCCTAAAGTCAGGACACAAACTCACGGTGAGGCGTCCTTCCAGTGTTATGGCCCTCGCCTCTGGAACGAGCTGCCGGAGGACCTCAGGGCCGCAGAGAACGTTCATGTTTTTAAGTCAAGACTCAAGACCCATCTTTTTAGGTTAGCTTTTATCTAAATATTTACTACAGTTTTATTTCTCGTTTTACATGATTATATTTTATTACTTGCTTTGTTCTATATGATTATATTTTAGCACAGTTTTATTATTTAAATTATTATTTTACTGTCTATGATTTTATTTATTACTTATTTTCTAATTGTTGTCATTTATATTAGCTCTTTTATTACATTTTTACTCATTTTAATCCAGTGTTTCCTCTGTGGGGGCCCTCTGCCCCGGGAGCGGTGGTCGACTGTAGCTTCCTGGGCGCTCTATAGGTGGGGGTCTATGCTCCCCCTCCACTGAGCGCCCTGACTTAGTGTGGAAGACCTGATGCTGCCGGGGCAGACGGCTCCTCTGATGGCGTTTCCTTGCGTTACCTTACTTGGCTCATCTGGACTCAGCCTAATATAATTTTTACTCCTGTGTGTGTGTGAGTCTGTGTTTGTGTGCGTGTGATTGCATATGTTTGTTAATGTTTTTAACCTGTTATGGGAATCTGGGGTCATTTTGTAAAGCACTTTGAATAACACTTTGTTTGAAAAGCGCTTTAGAAATAAAATTTGATTGATTGATTGATAGGGAATGCCAGAGGACGGGGAAGGGATACATGAGACTCAGGAGACTGGGACAGTGACTGGAACACTTGAGGCTGGAACACTTGAGGCTGGAACACTTGAGGCTGGAACACTTGAGGCTGGCACACTTGAGGCTGGCACACTTGTGGGGACTCTGGAGACTGGAACACTTGAGACAGGAACACTTGTGGGGACTCTGGAGACAGAAACACTGGGGACGTAGACACTTGTGGGGACTCTGGAGATGGGAACACTGGGGACGTAGACACTTGTGGGGACTCTGGAGACGGGAACACTGGGGACGTAGACACTTGTGGGGACTCTGGAGACGGGAACATGGGGGACGTAGACACTTGTGGGGACTCTGGAGATGGGAACATTGGGGAAGTAGGCACTTGTGGGGACTCTGGAGATGGGAACGTCGAGACTTGAGACTGGGACGTCGACTCCGAGGCTTGAGACTGGGACGTCGACTCCGAGGCTTGAGACTGGGACGTCGACTCCGAGGCTTGAGACTGGGACGTCGACTCCGAGGCTTGAGACGGGGACGTCGATTCGGGAACAAGAACCTCTGACTCGGGAACGGGAACCTCCGACTCGGGAACGGGAACCTCCGACTCGGGAACGGGAACCTCCGACTCGGGGACGGACCGGAGCCTCTTGGACGGGCTGGACTGAAGCCACGTGGACGGGCTGGACCGAAGCCTTGTGGACGGGGCTGGACCGGAGCCTCGTGGATGGGCTGGACCAGAGCCTCGTGGACGGGCTGGACCAGAGCCTCGTGGACGGGCTGGACCGGAGCCTGTGCGTCCTCCGGAACCACCACCAAAGTAGAATGCAATGCGTCCTCCGGGACCACCGTCGAAGTAGGATGTGATACGTCCTCCGGGACCACCGCAGAAGCAGGATGCGATGCGTCCTCCGGGACCACCGCAGAAGCAGGATGCGATGCGTCCTCCGGGATCACCGCAGAACCAGGATGCGATGCGTCCTCCAGGATCACCACTGGAACAAGATGCGATGCGTCCTCTGGGACCACCACTGGAACAAGATGCGATGCGTCCTCCGGGACCACCACTGGAACAAGATGCGATGCGTGCTCCGGGGCCACCACTGGAACAAGATGTGATGCGTCCTCCGGGACCACCGCTGAGGCAGGATGCGATGCGTCCTCCGGGACCACCGCTGAGGCAGGATGCAATGCGCCCTCTGGGACCACCGCTGAAGCAGGACGCTGTGTGTCCTCTGGGACCACCGCTGAAGCAGGATGCTGTGCGTCCTCCGGGACCACTGCCGAAGAAGGATGCAATGCATCCTCTGGACCACCGCTGAGGCAGGATGCGATGCGTCCTCCGGGACCACCACGGGAACAAGATGCGGCGCGTCCTCCGGGTCCACCGCTGGAGCAGGATGCAGAGATGGTAGATGGAGTTCAGATGCGGGTCGCAGAGCAGGGGCCTCTTGGGTAGGCGGTACAGCTCTGGCGTCTGATGAATTATTTAGTTCAGTCCTGGTTTGCAGAGCAGGGGCCTCTAGGATAGGTGGCACAACTCTGGTCTCGGACTGTCTCCTGGGTTCTGGCTCGGGCTGCAGAGCAGGGGCCTCTTTGACAGGCGGCACAACTCTAGCCTCAGGAGACTGCTTGTGATGGCGGCGACATCGACCTCAGGCACGGCTCTTAGGAGGTGCAGAAATGCCAACAGACGCCGGCAACGCCAACTGGACCTGGTGAAGGTTCGGTGGTTCGGCCCATCGGAGATGCAGAGATGGTGCCGATTTCAGAAGAGGAGGATGTGTTACAGCCCACCGGAGAAGATGTGGCGGCGCTGTCAGGACCAAGTGAGGGTGTGGTGGTTGGGCCCATCAGAGACGCTGAGATGGCGCCAACCGGTTCAGGGGAGAAGGAGATGAAGCCGGTTCTGATGGTTTGAACCAGGGCAAAAACGGACTGAAGGTGGAGATATGGAGGAGGAGGTGGCAGGAGCAACTGGTTGAGAAGGTCACGGCAAAAAGTGTGGAGGAGCAATGAAGCAAAGTCCCAAAATGACACAGTTTTTAGATCTTCTACGTCGAAATGATCAGCAACCCACCGCATGGCTTTACCTCCCAAACAAAGCACCATGAACGAGACCTTGTCGAACTCCGAGGATTTAAGGTCCAGAAAACGGGCGCAGTCTCGAACGAAATCCCAACAGGTGTCCGGGTCGCCATAATAATGGTACATCTGCGCTTGTGTACCAGGAGGTTCTGCTGGGTCCTGGGGTGGTCAGTCCATTCTGTCACTTTGCAAGGTTTGTAGGACCCAAAATGCAGTTACCCAGGATGGCACGAGGCAGGAGTTGTATATATATAAAAAATCTTATTATTTTAGGATGACCCAAACAACAAAAATATATCCCAAAGGCTGGAAGCCAAAAATCCAAGAATCCAGATAAAGATCTGGAAATTCAAAAACACAAGACGCACGAGAAGACAGACAGAATAACCACAATGGACCGACACCAAACAAAGACAAGACAGGGCTTAAATACACATGGAGAACAATTAAGAAAACAGGAAGCAGGTGTGTGGAGTGAAGGCTGGAGGGAAGGCAGGTGATAATAATTATCTAAATGGGGAAACAGAACCAAAGGAGGACAGATAAACCTAAAGCTATAAACACAAAACCAAACTAAAAGACTGCGGGAAGGACTCACACACAGACACACACACACACCATCACACTCAAATGCACTCACACACACATACACTGAACTGGGGTAGGCCACGCACACACACACACACACACACACACACACACACACACACACACACACACACAAACTCTTGAGCAGGGGAATGAATGACACAGGACCTGGGAGGAAATGCTTTTAAAAGGGCTACAACATAAGACACATAACAGAGACGCAGACAAAGGACACATGAGGGCGCTATGAGACACAAAAGGGAATCAAGAGAGGGATGGAGGAACATCAGGAGACACATGAAGGAAGACGCAGACCCAGACCATGACATTTAGTTGTCTGAAAATGTAACACGTTTTTAAAAAATGCCGCGATAATACAAAAAACCGTGATAATTTTGGTCACAATAACCGTGAGGATAAATTTTCACACCGTGACAACCCTAATCTGTACCTTTGCATGTCTATATTGGAAGTTACAAAACACAGTAGATACATTTCTCATGGTAAAACCTTATCCACTGATTTCTTTGCTCTAAGCTTAAATAAGGCATATGCCAGTGCTGACCGATTTGAGCTCATGCATATGGTCGCTGTAAACCTCTTATAATACATTCTCCATATTCTGGCTTCTTTAAAAAAAGATGGAGATTTATGCATGATAAAGAACAATTCTAATAACGTTCCATCCATCCATCCATTCTCTGCAAACACTTATCCAAGCAGGGTAGCAGGGTGCTGATGCCTATCTCCAGCAGTCTCCGTGCAAACAGGCGGGGTGCACCCTGAACAGGTTGCCAGTCCATCGCAGACAGGCAACTTCAGTTTCACAGAATGTTTAGTTAGTATGATAGAAATCACATAATTCATTTAGACTTTTTCTGATGACACTTACTCCACTTCTGGTTTGTCGGGATCCTCGCTATAAAATTGTATCTATAAAGATTAATCACAGTGTGTCTGCTCAAAGTCTCACTGAAAAACTCGCTTTGTTTTCTTGTTTTTGTTATAAAATGTAAAAAAAATAAACGAAAGCTGAGTCAGAAGGCGAAGCTCTCGATGTACCAGTCGATCTACTTTCCTACCCTCACCTATGGTCATGAGCTTTGGGTAGTGACCGAAAGAACAAGATTGCAGCCGAAATTAGTTTTCTCTGCAGGATGGCTGGGCCTCTCCCTTGGAGATAGGGTGAGAAGCTCAGTAATCTGGGAGGGGCTCAGAGTAGATTCACTGCTCCTCCACATTGAGAGGAGCCAGTTGAGATGGCTTGGGTATATGGTCAGGATGCCTCCTGGACGCCTTCCTGGTGAGGTTTTCCGGGCGCGTCCAACCGGGAGGAAGCCTAAAGGGAGACCCAGGATGTTGGAGAGACTATGTCTCTCACCTGGCCAGGGAACACCCTGGGATTCCCCCAGAGGAGCTGGCCCAAGTGGCTGGGGAGAGGGAAGTCTGGGCCTCTCAACTCGCCTGCGACTCGACTCCGGATAAGCGGACGAAAATGGATGGATGGATGGATGGATGGATGGATGGATGGATGGATGGATGGATGGAAAAAACATGTATTTGGTACCGGACTGTTCTCTGCAGTGAGGCTATTGTATTTTGTTAAAAAATAATAAAGTCACAAAATATTCCCCCTTAAAACCGTCCCCATACACTAAATAAGTGGCCGAGCTAATAAGACTTGAAATAACAACACATTTATTACCTCATTCTGACCTGATGATATCAGGTGTTTCTGATGACCTGGAGGTAAAGTCAGGCTCTGTGTTTTCTACTTTGCTCTTCATGACGAGACACATTTAGTGAGGGTAATTAAAGACTGCTTTGGGAAGTGAAAGTGTATTTTGTCACCAAATGAAAAGCATCCTTAATTTTGACATTTCAACTGGATTTTCAGAATCTAAAATCTTATAAAAAACATTTGAGATTGTCATGTCCTGTGTCCTCGTCTCTTCCCTTTCCCTTGTGTTTCCTGTCTTCTTGGGATCTTGTTTTCATTCATCCTTGCATCCATCCCATTACAGTCTCTCCTCAGGATCCGGTCCTTCACTATTTTCCCCTTTCTAACATGTCATCTATTATTAGTTACTAGATTAGATTTATGTTTTTCTGTATTCTAACACAATAGAACCTAACGACATCAACAATCCCTCTGGGCAGGGAGGTGGGGTATTCACAGGTAGTTTCAGCTCGTTAAGCAACAAAAGACAGCTACAGTTTATAAAATCGACCAGTCAGAATATACAAAGCTCCTTGGATGAGAAGCAAAACATCTTCAAGAAACCAAGAAAGCACAGTTACCTTCATTTTAACCCTTTGGCTTACCTGGCTTCCTCCTAGATCTGTTAGTCTCACCTGAATTTGGGTCCTCGTCATTTTGAAACTTGACAGAGTTAACATATTTTGGCTGGAAACTCGTCTATAGTATAGTATAGTATAACTGCTGTGTCCTATTATTCCATTCACAAAGACGTCGTGACATGAAAAAAGAAATGTAGCTTAAGGACGCTGATCTGGATTCTTTAAGCTGTAACAATCTAATACGTTTAACAAGGTGACAAGTAGGAGCACAGGCGTGTCAAAGGTCACTGACCAACTCAGCAGAGGCTTTTAAGGAACCTTCCAGGGAAACTGAATTGAGCAGAACTCCATTGAGGCTTTGCTGCAAGCTGATCAAAAGAAAAGCTTAAAAAACTCTATTTTAAACCAGTTCTGTCTTAACGGGACCAAAAGGTTTGCAGCTGAATTACTGTCTAAAAATGACAGATTTATTATTAACTCACTCATTTTGACTTGGCTTATTTTTTTAAACATCTTTGTGATATTTTGCACTGAAGCTATGGTTGACACTTCTGGTTCAGATTCACAAAAAATGGCCTCCTACATAAGTAGGACAAAGGGAGCCTCAGCAGAATTTCTTTGTTTCTTCTACTCATGCCTTTCCTACCCCACCGTGGACTCTCTGAATAGCCCACCCTGAGCTCCGTCTTCTCCCAAGCAGACTCCCTCCTGCCCTCTTCTCCGTGGGCCCCGGGTCTTTGGCTGGGGCCGGCTGGCACAGCTGCACCAGGAGCCGTGCTGTCACAAGCGCTTAGAGTGACAGCCACTCACACTTCATAATGTCCCTCTCACAGGTCACCGAGCGACAAGCTGGGTCACCTCGCTCCAGCAGGCAGCCTCAGGGGAGTCAGAGTCCCCCTCCTCGACACACACACCACCACTAACTCCCAAATCTCTCCCTCGTCCACCACCTCTCCATCAAATTCCCCTCCCTCCCATCAAGCCCCCTCCTCATTCTGCCCAAGTAGATGAAGAGACAGAGGGGGCAGGTGGAGGGTGGAGGTGCTCCATCCTACCTTCATGCCCGAGTCTGTGCCAGGGTCACCGTCAGGGTGGGCATGCCATTGCTAGTTGTTCTGATACAGATGATGCTGACAGTGTGAGTTAAAGTCAGTTTGAAATGCTGGGATGGTGATTGTAAACCTCAGAGGAACATTATGATGTATTATCGTTCCTGATACTGTAGGTCTGGAGGTAATGGTGTGGAACACAATAACAACACAGATGCTACGCAGTCATGGCGCCGTGGCGCTGCGTTAAAATATTTAAAAAATGATCAAATGAAGGAAAAAGCTGAAGCTTTCAAGTTGTAATTTTACATCTTTCATGCATTCAGTCTAAGGACAAGCATTCACAGCATGTGACCAAGCAGTACTGAGTGAAGACAAGTGTTACAGTTGTTCTCTGCTTGCTTAATAACAGGAAATTAGGAACGGTGTTACAGTGTGATTGTTAATGCCACAGTTACACAGATAATCTAGAGACCGAGGCTCTTATTCAGTAAAGCATTTCGCATTGCAAGTGCAATTTAGATTTTTAGTTTGTCTATGAGCACCCTCAAAAACGGACATGTGGGCCACCTTCTGAGCTGCTGACCAAAGAGCATCTCTGGGTCCTGGAGCAGTCTGACCACATTTAAATGAGATATTATGCATTCATTTGAAGGAAAACCCACCCGTGTTTGGCAACAAGCGGGATATTAATCATCTTGCTGAAAGCTGGTGGTGTTTGCATCTCAGGGAAGAAAAAATCTGGTAAAGAATCAATCCAGTTTAGTGCCCCCTCAACAATCGGATGGTGGGCACATGGACATAGCTTTGGGGGAAACAGGGGGGATATGCCCCCAATTTACATCCCCTGCAATTTTTACTGTCCAAAAACAATAACAAGCTATATTAAATAGACACTGGTAGAGCACTAGGACCAAGCGGAAAACAACTACTTGTGTTGAAGCCTGTTTCCCATTAGAACCGTCCATAAGCTCATCTATTGGCTCTGCTGATACTTTCTAACGTGTGATTGGCCATTATTGCCACATGTGTACTTGACAGTACTGCATTCTTGACATTGCATAAAAGAGCCTCTAGGTTGTAGTTTAATACATATTTTTGTATAATTACTGTAAACACACACACACACACACACACACACACACACACACACACACACACACACATATATATATATATATATATATATATATATATATATATATATATATATATATATATATATGCTGTAATATTCTCCCCCAAACAAAAATCTCCCGTTCGTCTCGCGATGAATCCTGGATGAATCCTTTTCACCAGACCTGTCCTTGAAATTCAGGGGACATGTGGATGTATTTAGAGTATTTAGAGTTGTCACTTTGCTGTGACTTAATGCATACCTAGAAGGACGCAATCCTTAGATATATATGGACACCGCGAAAGCTTCACTGTAGGGTAAAAATGGTTTCAGAACATGAGAGCTGAGCTTAGAAACTAAATAACAAAAAGGAACCTAGAGAATTGTTATCTTGAGGAACGATTATCTTATGCATATGCAAATTCTCTCTCTCTCTCTCTCTCTCTCTCTCTCTCTCTCTCTCTCTCTCATTTTGTGTGCACTGTTTGTGTTGTGGTGACTGAAACTCTGAACTTCCTGAACTTTAGGTTTAACCAAACTACTGAGCACTTTTTGTGTTGTGCTTTGTATTTTTGTATTAATGCAGCTCTTTTTCTATGAATCTGCATGTGAAACTTTAAGAATCTCCACTTTTGACTAAAATGCTATCTGCATGTGTCTGAGAGGTGGGAATTGGACGATAAACCTAAAAAAATGTCCTTTCATCCTCCCGATGGTGTGATATGAATTCAATGGTAACCGCTAAAAGGAAGTGCTGTAATCTAAGTTTCATTGTCATGTCAAGCTTGGGTGAAGCAGTATAGGAACCACCAGGTAGGAACCATCATGCAAACACCTAGTGACACTAGGACTAAAAAAAGTGAAGGACAGCAATGTGTGCGTGCATCCCCAAAGGAAGTAACTGAACTAAATTTTATCCAGTTAGTGAAAAACACACATCTAAAATCCCAGGGAGGCAGCCGGTAAGAGAAACTTTTTCAATAATATCTTGTGTGGACATTTCTGCTGCTGCTGAGGAGCATTGATGACATCACTGACCTGGCAGGGCTTGGCCCAAAATGTTTGTTGCCTGAAATGCTCTGGTTTGATGGAAAACTTACTGCCTGTCTGGTGCTTGCTGTTTTATAGTTGATTTACTGTTTCCTTTTACACTCTCTCTCTCTTTGGTTACTAGGGTTACTTTTAGGCTGTTTGTTGTTTTCAGTCAGATGAAGAGATTGAGATTGTGTTTCAAGCTGTGTTGTTTGATTAGTTATTGGTTAGTTTCACATGAGATAATCTTAACTAAAAGATAACTACTTGGTTTGTGTTCTTGTGATTTACAGTAGGGTGACATCAGTTAAACTGGACCACGTACTGGTTAATCACTTGGTAAACAGTAACTGGGACTGAATTGTGAATTTGTTGTTGGTTTTACTCGTGGTGTGGACTGGTTAGAGACCATCTCTCCCTTGGGAACACACGCAAAGTTGACTTAATTTCTTCAGATCATACCAATTCTGCATACAAGAATGGTGTGTGTGTGTGTGTGTGTGTGTGTGTGTGTGTGTGTGTGTGTGTGTGTGTGTGTGTGTGTGTGTGTGTGTGTGTGTGTGTGTGTGTGTTTGTTTAGTTTCCTGTAAATGTTAGATCTGCACACTCAGAAAGGAGATGTTATCAAAAAAAGGATCTAGTATGATCTGACGTGCATTCAGTCTCCTTCAGTGGCAGGCTGCTGCATCAAAGGTGTACAAAGGAACGTTATTGTTGTTCCTTCCTCCCAGCAGCAGTTACACTCCAACCACCACTGCTCCCAACAAAACCAGTAAAAGCTTTTGCATTCCTGCTGCTTTTTGTCGTTTGCACAGTTTCTACCACTTGGATAATTAATTAAATTTTACCTTTATTTTTTGATAAACATTATTATTGTATTATTGCAGTAGTGATATTGCTCCCTAACGTCAAAGGGTTTTCACCTGCGACAAGCTACCAACTGTCAAATGTCTAAATTAAAGTTAAAGTCCCATCAGTTGTCACACACACTGATGTGTGTGCAAAATTTGTTCTGCGCATTTGATCAGACCATACCTAACACAACATGCCACCCAGCTCCTGGTGCAATCTACTGTCATCTCCCGCCTCGACTACTGCAATGCTCTTCTAACTGGTCTTCCAGGCTGTACTGTGAAACCTCTTCAAATGGTCCAGAACGCAGCGGCGCGTCTGGTCTTCAATCAGCCAAAAAGAGCACACGTCACCCCTCTGTTCATTGAGCTACACTGGCTACCGCTAGCAGCACGCATCAAATTCAAATTGCTAACACTAGCATACAAAGTCTGAGATGGTACGGCTCCCATCTACCTGAATCCTCTTGCAAAGGCTTACGTCTCGGCCCGGCCGCTCCGTTCATCACAGGATTGTCGGCTAGCAGTGCCTACACCACACTCAGGACAATCCAGACTCTTCTCATGCATCGTTCCACAAATGTGGAATGACCTTCCAAGCTCTACCAGAACAGGGACTTCCTTTTCTATTTTCAAGAAACTCCTGAAGACCCTGCTCTTCAGAGAGCATCTTCTTAACTAGCACCTTCCCTGCACCCGTCCCTCCTCTCTACTGTCCACTCCTTGTTCCCTCCTCTCCATGACTGATGTCAATTTGTTGTTGTTACTATTGTTGTTAGCCTCAAGGGCAAAATGCCGATTATCACTTGTAAGTCGCTTTGGACAAAAGCGTCTGCTAAATACATAAACATAAACATAAACATAAACATTTGACTCATCCCCTGGGGAGCGGTGAGCTGCAGACACAGCCGTGCTCGGGAGCCATTTGGTGCTTTAACTCCAAAACCCCTCCCCTAGCAGGGAGGCATTGGGTCCCATTTTTGTCAAAGCCTTTGGTATGACCTGACCAGGAATCAAACCCTGATCTCCCGGTCTCAGGGCAGACCCTCTACCACTAGGCCACTGAGCTGGTGAATGAGTAGAATTCAGTTAAATCTGCTCTGAGAGTTGTTCATCCCTTTGAAGCTGGGAAATTACTTAAAGACCAAGTTCACTTGTTTTTTTTTCCAACACATTTGCAGTGATCTCTAGTACAAATGAGTGCCTTGTGAGATGATCTCTGTGGAGAGGAAAAAAAGCTCTGGTGCTCCTGTTCCAGGAACTTGAAGTGAGCCAGAGGAGTGGTGAGCTGAAGACGGCAGGATTTGGAGTTTTATTTCCTGATATTCAGACATCTTGCCTCTGATTGGCTAACAGCAGCACAACTCTACCACTGAATCCATTTACTCTGCGACATTTCTGTTTTTTCTCCAAAAATAACACAAGCCTGAAGAAGCTCTGCTGTGTAGACAGCTTCTACTAGCTGAGTTGTGCTACCTCCCCCTGGACGTTAAACAGCCTTCCTTGTCATGAGCTAAGATGGGTGATTCCATTAACAATAATTAATGCCAATAATTTTTTTATGTGACGTACAACTGAATGGTTTTTCTAATCCAAGCATTTCTTCGTGTTTCCCCTTCTATTTTGTATTGGCAACTAACACAGGAAATAGGGGTAGTAGATATTTTCACATTTAGCTTGCATCTGAAACTCGAAGTGACCTAGTAAGTAAAAAATGGTCATTGATGAGCATTATCTGTGTTCTCCACCTCATTATCTAAAAAGAAAATAAAGTCTGATCAGACATCATTACGACCCATTGCAATGGGGCCAAACAGGCAGTCTCTTTATTAGATTTGACATGTCATAGCAAACAGATTTAACCTCATAAGTGCTAAAACTCGTTACATCAACATGTCATTTTAGACGCAGCTGGTCCAGATCATCCATTTGGCATCTACAGCTCTAAATAAAGGGTTTTAGTTCTGCAAAAACAAGAGAACAGACTTTACATTTAAAACCACAAGTTCAATAGAACTTTGTGTTAGATTTACGTCTGTTGTTCAGAAAAAAAGAAGAATGTTTTCCATCTTTACGCACTGACAAACGACAAGTTAAGCATGTGCATTTGGGGTCAGATTAGCTAATTGAATGTGAAGCCTGGAGATGGCTTCAGCTGTGAGTGAGAGGCTTCACACCCGATTCCCGTTACTCAGACAGTCACGCCCCGAGAGCGGTTAATTCACTGAAGGTGAGCATACACCCACTGAACAATGTGTGGCAATTAATTTCGCTCTCTCTCCCACATCTGGCCCTTCTCTGTGACCGTGTCTCTGCTGTGCCGTGTCGTGTGTCAGGCTAGCCCGGCCTCTGCAATTTCACACGTAAAGGACCCCAATGAAACGTGAAAAGAATACGTGGCATTGTTAAATTGCATTAAAGAGTTTAAAACTGTAGATCCGGATGCAGCCCCCTCCCTCCTTATTCAGAGGAAAACAAAGCAGTAAATGTGACCAAATGCTCGGTGATGAGATGTGGCAGTGTGTAACGTGCACAGAGGATGCATTTCCACAAAGGGGAACATTCCATCACCTATCACACCAGAGGGATTGTTGAGACCCTTTCCTTAACATAAATTAATCTCTGTTTTTCCCTTGAAGTTGTTTTATTCAGAATATTCTTAGTGAAGAGCAAGAACTCTTTAGAAGAGCAAGAAAGTTTTATTTTAAATCATTTGCTGGACTGAACTTACATTTTGGAAACTGAAGTTTCCATATTCAGTCCTGTGATCAGACTTGGTCCTAAAGCAACAAATATCTTTGTTTTAGAGACATTTTTTTCCCAGTTTTCTAAAAACTCGAAAAAATTTACATGAAATGTTGGGTTCTTTCCCATCTTTTGCAATAAGCAGAATATTAAACAATAATTGTTTAATTCCTGCATCTTGACGGAGCCATTTACCACTCGTTAACCCAGAGGTTGGTTAACCGTGGTCCCTGAGGGTCACCATCCTGTGTGTTTTAAGCTACCTCCACACTGTGGCAAGCTTTTTCTTTTTTGTGTAAATGGAACAAGACCTGACTCTGAAAAATTGAGCCAAATTTCATGCAACTTTTGCATCACTGATGTGTGAAAGTCATCTCAACTCTGCACCAGACAGTAAGTAAGCAATGAGCAATACGAGCTTTACTTCTTCACTTCATAATCTTGTCAGCTTGCTGCACATCTTCTGAATTTTTACACACGTGCAGCTTCCATAAACTATTTGCGGTGCAGTCAGGTCACGTTAGGGCCTGTTGACACTGAAGTCACATTATAATAAGCAAATTAGAACTGAGCATTGGGACCTACATTGTCCACAAATCCTTAGATGAGTCTTTGCTTCATCACTTCTGATTCAATAGTTGAAATTACCATTTCAGCGTAAAGTTCAGGGGAAGGCTGTCGGTCGCATCATTAAATCTACAATGGGAAATTTAGAAGAAGAATTAGCTGAAAATGAAATAAAGTCATAATATTGCATTTGTCTAAAAACCTCTACCACTAACACAAAAGCAACTATCAAAGCAAACATTAAGTATGTAAAGGGCCTTAATAGTGCATACTTCAACCTACCTCCATTTCAAACAATGTTGATTGTTACAAATTATGTTATTTACTTTATTTTTTAATTGTTAATGTTTGAAAGAAAAACAAACAAACAAACTACTGGACCCTCCGGCTGAACCGCAGCACTTGCCTGGGTCCTCCACACATGACACACTCGTGTACCTGGCAACAGAGCACCACTGGTGTGAGAGGTTCATGGCTCAATAACAAAAGAGAAGGACAAACAGCCTGCTGCTACCACTTCAACTTTAGGACAAACTACCCGAATCCCATTTGAAGTCAAGCATAACAAAAGACATTTGGACATGAGCTGTTTTTACAAAACGATGCCGTCAATTTGTCGCAACGCTGAAGCGTCATCAAGGAACCTTTAGGTTGTTTATAGGTGATCAGACCATGGCGGTCATGTGGCGCAGTCGGATCCTTTTCACAAAACATTACACGATGGTGGCATTAAGGGGGTGAGCGCTGTGCTGCCACTGACTTCTGTTTATCTTGGACATAACTTGCTTTTTATTGCGATCGAAGCCGCACTCTAGGTTTTTTTAACGAGCCGCTCCTAAAGATGTCTGTCCCCATTAGACCTCCAGCTCTAATGGAGAAAAGCTCCAGGTGCGCTGCAGCACTCCAGATTATTATCTCAGCTGACTTTGTTTACAAAAGCAAAATTTAGGGCCAATGTTTACTTTCATTTTCAACACATGCCGGCTGAAGCTCGGCAGTAACTCCTCATGTGATCGTGGCAAATCCCTCTGTTGTGCCTAGGCGCAATCGCTGTTTATAAGACAGAAAATTACCGCTATGTTACTAGCAAGCGAGGCGGAACGATTGCCACAAAATTCATGCATCGTCATGCGGGCATGGTGTGTTTATAAGACACACCGTTGCAGTAATATTACGTTGATTTGCCGGCATGGTGTGTCTTATAAAAATGACTTTAGAAAACGGTGACTGGTGTTTAGCGCTATCTCGTTTCCTCCGGCATCGTGGGTCTCCGGTTCTGGTAGAAACATCTCAAGGAAGATATCCAAGGGGAGGGCTGAGTATTCCAGGACCGTGTTTACATTCAAAACCTAGTGTGTTCTGTTGCTACGCCTTATCAGCTTTAATTGAAATCAGATGTTTTGAAGCAGAAACACCTTTAAATGTGTAGGATAGTGGTCCTTGAGGATCAGGACTGGGAATTACTACCACTCAGTACTAAATAGCTTTTGTAACACAAGACTCTACTTTCAAAATAATGTAAATCTAAACAATGTCAAATGTTTTCAAATCAGAAACTTCTCATTCTTTCCAAGTTTGTGAAACTATTAAGCTTCATTTCAGTCAAAACACATGCAACTCATAGCCAGACTAACAACACTGGTGTCTCTATGGGGAGAGGTGTGAGACAAGACTTCAGGAATCTTCTACAAAATCCAAACTACTGTTGGAATGAGATTAAGAAAAAACATCAAAGTAGAATTTCATTGTGAATATATTTACTCATGGAATTTGCCAACTGTACTTGAATATTAGATTTACACCACCTGCTTTTATTTTACACCTGATATTCTCATATATTCTTGTGCTCTGATTTCCTCCCATAGTTTAAATATCAAATGGGTATTTGTCTCTAAATGCAACACAACTAGGCGGTGAAGCAGCGCCAAAACTAGCGCCCCCTGGTGGCTGGTTCCTAAGTCCCACCCACTCCATTTAAAACAATGAAGCATTTTATTGATTAAAAAAACAAAACTACACCTCACATCTTTTTTTCTGGTATTCATTATGGTTGATTTACACAGCTCTCACTCTACTGGTTAGACTTCACAGTTTCCTTTTTTTTATACATTTAGCCAGAATTAATTACTTTATGCCTAAAATAGCAGTGGTTGTAATTGGGTCTGTTGTCTCTTGGTTTACCGTACTATAGACTAGCAAACTGTCCGAGATGTCTCCCATCCATTGTCCTTTTTTTTTTGCTGAAATGTCCTCAAAAAACCTGAATGAATGGTTGGATGAAGTTAATTTAATAGAACTTTTCTTCAGTGCAAGAACCCCCCACCCCACCCCACTCCACCCAAACAAACCTAATGGTTGAATATGGAACGTGAACACCAAAGTGACATCTAGTGTGTGGAGGTTGTATTTGCTACAATAGAACAAGATTTCCAACTGTCGGGATGCCAGGTTTGCTGTCGATTCGTGAAGTGACCAGGCAGCCAGCCCCATGTCCAGTGATAAATCGTACAGGGTAAGGACTTATTTCTAGTAAAATGTTTGTGTTACATTATTTATCATTAGAACATCTTCTGGGCTCAGAAGGAGCTGCTTGACTTGCAGAGTCCGCCATTTTCCACAGCGCCAGCCTCGCTGTGCGGAGCGGACTGTTTGGCAAACCGCATGGCTAGTAGATGTAAACATAAACCCAGTATCATTAAAATATAGCTTTTAAAGGAAATGGAGTTCCTTCATTCTGCACGCCTCTAAGTGCCTTGTGGACATATTATCTTAAAAAACAAAGCTTTTTATGAAACTGTTCAACTGCAGACTCTCGTATTGATTTTGACTTCAATAATCAAAAGAAATAATCAAAGCTACGACAAATGGCATAAACATTATCTTTAAGTAAATAAAAAAAAGTTTCTGAATTTAAGGTTTACTATTTTTTCTTGCCTTGAACACAACGTCTCTCCCCTCCACCTCACTGTCTCCCTCTCTGTGCCGCTGTGTCACTCACCCTGCTTTAGGGCTCTGGAGATATTTCAAACATATTTGGGAAATCAATCTTACAGCAAACTGAAGGAAAACATCGAATGTCATTGAGCAATAAGTATGAAGCCTGTCAGCGGTGGAGCTGAGAGCCGGGCCTCCGGCGAGTTTGGCCTGCCAGCATCCCAGTGAGAGGCTTCGTCAGCTGGACCCCCTGCTTCTGCACACACACACACACACACACACACACACACACACACACACACACACACACACACACACACACACACACACACACACAATCGAGCATGCATGCACACACACACACACACACACACACACACACACACACACACACACACACACACACACACACACACACATGCACGCAGATATCTGACAGAGACAATTACAGTGCAGTTTATGCTGATTTGATTCACCATCGTTCCTTATTCAGAATCTGAAATCCCTGTTAATAAAAGCATTTAACTTTACTTTTCTAACCCAGATGAGTTGAAAAAGAACATATTTGTGAGCGATTTTTAAAGCAGAAACAGTTCTTAGTTTGTTTGGTAATTTGGATTATTCAGATTGGTAGGATAATTGATTACTACAAATTCAACTGTGACAATTGCCGTCCCAGCTGATTATTTTGTCTGGTATTTTCATGTGAACTTAATGAGTTTTGGTCTATTTGTCTAATTTCACAGGTGCACTGTAACTTGAATGCTTGAAACCTTTTGCACAATGATGCATTGATTGAATGATCAAAACCTCATCAATAATTAATCAGCCAAGGAACTGAGATTTCAATCTGATGATACTGTAAAAACTAAAAATTTTATTTTGAAAATGTGCTAAACTTTCCAGAAACAGTTGAATTATCCACATGAAGCATTCGTTACATTAGCTGGTAATAATTAGGTGTTGCACAGAAACTCCCCCCACTCGGACCGAACTCACCTCTGGCACATGGTTCGGCGCCACCCTTCACATCTAGCTGAGGCCAAGAGGCAGCTGTAAGGAGACACAAATGAAAAACATGAGAGGAGGATGGATTTCAGGAGGCAGAAAGTGGAGAGGGGCAGTAGAACGGGAGAGACCTGGCCCAGACAGACAAGTGAAGGGAAGCAGAAATTGATGAAACAAGATGTCACCATTGATGGGTCATTACACCCAAGCATAGACTGTACATATACTGGACAATTCGATTCCATAGGCTTCAATTTCACGTTATCTGTCCATAATGGGAGGTGTCCACCACCGCCATTTTGACCGTGTCACAGGTTCCGTCCAGCCCAGACAATTCCATAAAAGGGAAGAGAGGAGGCGCTGAGGGTGTGGCTGTAAGGCTGGGCTCGAGTGACGACACCCAGGCGAACTAGCTACGAGCTAACCTGAAGCTAACCCTGGCTAACCCAAAGCTAAAGCGGAGGTGGGAGCCGAGCTAACGGATGTAGCCACCTAGCTTCAACCCAACCGGAGCTAACTGGAACACCCATCGACCTGAACCTTACACGGAGTTTAGGTGGAGGTTTTCTGCGCCTGTTCGTGAGAAGTACCTGTATTAAAAAAGTTTTAAATCGGTAAGTTTATAATTTATTTCCGTAATGAAAACATTTTGCTTTGAGCAAGTTTTCAGTAGTTTTTTTTGGCGCTATCACTCCTGAGTCGCACCAGCCATTAAATGTATCATGAAGAAGAGAAAATTTATTTAAGTCGTATTTTGGGGGGACATTTTATTATCTTTCTTACAAAATCTGAGACCAAGCGTTTCACATTGCAACACAAGCACCGGTAACCATAACAGAATTTACAGCCAGCAGAGGAGAGGATGGCGGTGTTTCAAACCCTCCCGGCCGGCGTGTAGAGCTCATTCCTGGGCTGGAGCCGGCCCTCAGCACCCCGCCACAGGCTCTAACAGATGCTGGCGGTGTTTCATATATTTCCAAAACGTAATACTTGTTTGTATCTTGTACAGCCAACTAGCCTTTATTCTGGACTCAGTACAATTTACCAAAAGTAAAGAGACATTATACAGATGAAGTAAGCACAAGATAACTTACTGGAAGACACAGAGTTATCATCAGAACCAGAACAAGAGAGCCTGATAACAGTCATGTGAAAATAACAGTTAAAAAGTATGTATGTATAATAGAAATAAAAATATATTAGAATTAGTGTAACTCACTGTGATCCAAACAATAAATCAGCCATAGCTGATTAGTAAATATGACATGAGGTCTGGGAGTTTTTAAGTTTCATTCTTTTATTACATTTTTTTCTTAGATCTATTAAAAGGTCACCATGGCAGCCTGTGTGTCTCCAACGTCAGCTACACAACGCAGCGTGTAAGTTCCAAGTACTTGTCTTGACCACTTCATGAATGGTTTTGTACTTTAAACAGCTAGGCCAAACCTGTTATTTTTTCCTCCATAGCCATTTGGATCATTGGAGACAGCTGAGTGAGGCGTGGTGCCCAGAGAGCTGCAGAGACAACCTTGGCCTCCCTGACGTCTGTGTCTCTTGGTTTGGTTGGGGCGGACCATCGACATACATACATGTGCCGACACTTTGCGCCCTGTTTTATAAACTGTAGTGTTAAAAATAAATGTTTTTGCTCAATTACTGGAATTTCTTTGGTTAAGACAAAAGTGAGGAATAATCATTTACAAGTTATTTGTACAACAGGCCCATTTTAAATCCCAACAGTTTCTTAGCAGACAATAGAAATGTGTTCTTTACTAACTTTACTTGGTTTGAAAATCTTACTAAAATAAACTTGAGTGCCGTATTGCAAAACCCAATCATACTTGTTATGTAAACATTAGCTTTGTAGATATTTTTTACAGATATATATTTGTGTGCAACAAAAACCAAACTTAAATAATTTGTCATTCTTTATTGAAAAACAACAAAATACAGGTATACAGAAGTGTGGGAAAATGATAATGTGAAAGTATTGCACTATAAATGAAGTGAGATGAGATGAAGGTGAGATGAAGGTGGACGCCAGCGGGCTGGACGCCGGACGAAGAAACCTGGAGACGGATCGCTCAGACAGGAAGGGAAGAGCTTCCTCTTACCTTGATGGAATTAAAGTTAGCCGTCGTCTGAACGCCCAACCGTACGGTCTGAGGTCAAAGGTCACAGGAAACACACACCAGTCAGCAGTCATACAGATGCATAAAGATAACTAGCCATGGCAACCAGCTGACATGTCCCCACTTTCACCAAAACCTGGTGCCTGCCGGGTCACCTGAATTCCTGTGTGATGTCAGCACGGTCGGCCGTGACTGCTGCCATCAGAGGTGACCTCTGATCAGCTGAATGAACTCACCTTCCAGGGTGACGCCGTGTTAGAGTCGGCTTCATCCTGTAAACAAACAAATGAGTGGTAACATAAACACCACGTCTGGTTCTGGTGGAGGCGGAGGACAACACGCACCTTTCCAGGAGCAGAACCCAGATGTTCTTGTTGCTACAAACAGAGACGAGCAGAGTTAAACCAGGAAGTGAGAGGGACCAGCTGCTGCAGACAGGTGACGCTCACCTGAGCCTGAACCATAGGAGCCTCCTCAGCCATCAGACCTTCTGACTCCAGTTCAGATGCCACCTTGTTGATGTCCCTCAGGCGGGACTCGTTGGCCTTCAGGTCCTGCAGGACAAAAGCACCTGCTGATCACCTTGTTGCTGTCGGGTTAACAGGTCTGGTGTTAGAACGTGGTGGATAAGAATGTTCTGACGGGCCGAGGGTTCTGAACTCACCCTGCAGGACTGGGCCTGCTCCTTCAGGGCCTGGATGCTGCTGCCGTAAGCCGACAGGTCCGACATCAGGGCCTCGTGCTTCTTCAGGAGAGCCTGTGGAGCAGAACATCAGAACCTTCAGCTCGTCTGACACAAGTGGAGCTTTCTCGCAGCGATGGTCCAATCGGATCCGCCACCGTAAAACAAACCCTGCTCAGTTCACCGCAGACGTAGCTCTGCGGGTGTTTAGTGGAAAAGCGTGAGCCTTCTGCCGGCTGCCACGTGTCATGGCTGCTCTGCAGCGGGAACACACATCACAGCTTGTAAACCGTTTGAAATAAGAGCGACGGGAACACGTTTGTCATCACTTCCTGTGCGAGGCCAGCACTTCTACCCCTAACCCATGAGACGCTTAAACGAGCAACGACGTCTGGTAGACAACCGAAGGAAATGCCAAATACAGAAACACTAATTATGAAGGACTGGAAAGAGAGCAAAGAAAAGCGATTGGAGTTTCTCAGGAAGGGACTTCCATACCTCGGCCAAGTCCTCGTCTTTCCCTTAGTCTGGACTTCCAACGATGGGCTCCTTCTCCCTCATCCAGGACTCGGCCTCATTAGCATCCGCAAAGTACTGCTGGGCCTGCAGAGAGTCCTCCAGGTCCTGCCTCCTCTGGGACGCCTTGGCCTTCAGCGTGTCCCAACGTCCATGAAGCTCCCACAGTTTAGTCTTCACTTCCTCACCAGCGAAGTGACCTGGACCCAAAAAAAGTGAGCCAGAACCTGCAGACACCTCAGAAACATGTCAGGACCAGACCTGCTCTACCTTCTTCCACCATGGTCTCTCCTTTCTGGGTGACAGCCTTGATGCGAGGTTCATGACCTGTGATCTCAGCCTGCAGAGCCTGGTGCTTCTTCAGCAGGTTCTGGACACCAATCAGGTCCTTCCCTTAGGACACATGTTAGAGTTCAGCATTATGCAGTAGACAGACCAGTTTAACCCAGGGGTTTCTTTCTTCTACAATCTGCTCTTTAACTGTATTATTTCCTGCTATTTCAGCTGTTAACTTTATTTTCTCTCTAAGTGTTTTTCTCCCCAGAAGAAGCTACAATGATGTTCTGCTGAGTTGTGGTGGCCTCATGGAGGGGGCCATCGGCTAGCACACTGCTGCTAACCACTTAAACATTCTCCCTCTCCTGATAATAACATTTTACTTTCTTTGATGTTGGATGTGCTACTACTAGTTTACCCGTTTAATTATAGATTCACTAGGATAAATACAATAAAGTTTATCTCTTGCCAAATAGAATATTTACTGTGGCGAGCCCGTGAAGAGGTGTAGGAGAATGCGACAAATTTGTCTGTTAAAAAGTCTGTTATGTACAAAAACACAATATCATCACACTATTTTGGACCGATACATGACGGTCAGGTCCAGCTTGGGGAGAAAATATGACACGTCTTTCAGGATGGACTTCATCTTTGGTAGCTGGCGAAGCCGGGAAAAGCAGGATCTAACCACCTGGCTAATGTGGGAGTCCATCCGCATCTCTGGGTCCAAAACCACCCCCAGGTTAGTGATGGTTGGCTTCACTAAGCTGCAAAAACAGGGTTGCAGGACAGGACTAACTGCAGTGGGAGAGGGAGGAACAAATATTCCAGTTATAAATATTAAATATTTGAACAAATAAATATTTGTTAAAAGGAAGAAACTGATGATGACTTTAAGATTAGAGGAATGTTCTAGAACGGGTCTGGAACCAACGATGGCCCTTTGGATCAAATTTGGATTAAAAAAATAGCTCATGATTTTATTTATGGATGGAATAAAAATACAGGTTGTAAGCATCTTCTCAGTATCTTCATGTTGCACGACTTTCCACAGCAGAAGGACACAAAAACTGCCAGAATTATGATTAGAAAGATTTACGTTTTAATCTCAGAATCCCAACTTTTCCCAGAATCTTCACATTATTCTATGAATTCAGAGAAAATATACATTTTTCAGAGGTCTCGCTCCCCTGTTGTGGATATTTCTCAAAATTCAACCATTTTTTCTTTTCAAAAGCTTTAGTAAGAGTTTGGACTCTAAACAAGTTTTACTTTGCAGACTGCTTGTCTAAACCTTCATCAGATCTGCTCATAATAAAACATTTGGGTTATATTTAATGCCCAGGAAGATGCTCTTCCTGGGCATTAAGTTATCAAAAACAGATAAAATTATTTTTTACCATAATTTTAACTGCTATCAGCTGATAAAAATAATAAAAAAACAGCCTGATCATTAAAGGGGTGTAAGTGAAACCGCACGGATCACACAAACCATCATGCTGTCTATATGACTTTGAAAATATATAGTTTAATTACAGTTTGATTTATTTGACATCTGTATAATGTTTATTATTTTGTTTTTTCCCCCTAAATGCCTAACGTTTCAGTTTAACATGAATATTAGTCATTCATCACAATACATAAAGTTACACATTTTAAATTTTAATAGGGGAAGACTGCAGGAGGGAGCGGTAAAATACAGAAATCCCCAGCAAAAACAAGAAACTTTACGAGTCTGATGAAACCCGCTGGAGTTCCTTCAGCAGGCCTGGTGGCAGCTACAACGGCCCAGTGGCTGTGCTTGGTCAATGTTATCGAGCTCAGTCCGGCTCGGCCGTGAACGAGCCGAGGCGACATCCTGCTCTGCTTAAGAAGAGGTGTTATTTTCCGCTTCAGAAGAAGCGTCCGTGTTTTACGCTTTCTCAGAGACATGTCACGTTGCTAAGTTGTTAGCGCCGCGCGCTAACACGTCAATAGTGCAGCATAGCCTGCTGGAGGGTTCAGATGAAAACACCCTACCACTCAGGCTGCTTACACATCGATATTAAGTTGTCGCTGTTGCGCTCACGCCGTAATACAGTATTAGATGCGGTTAAAGTCAGACATGAAAAACTCCACGAGCGGTCAGACCGCGCAGCAGCTAGGCGCAGCAAGTAGGCGCCGGATCGGTCAGGCTGCCCGGCCTGACCGCTGGGGATTACCGGATGGAAGAATGGACACAGAAGTCTCCCTCTTAGCGCTCCGTCATATTTCAACCCATTTTTATCTTAAATGCACTGGGTTTTACCCTATTACCCATCTAAATATGCCCTATTAATTATTTTACCGTATTTTACATTTAAATTTCATGGTTAAACAGTACATGCTACATGTTAAACTGATAGTTAGCTAGCTACTTCGGTAAACTCAGCTAGTTTAAAGGTGGCAGTGACATAAAATACGAATATAGATTTTAACTTACCGAAAAAAATGAAGTGGAGACTCCTTGGACGCTCTATTAGTGCAATTAATACCACTGCAAGTCATTTTGTCCAACAATTGCACCAATAATATCCAAAGAAGAATACACAAACACAGAGACTCA
This sequence comes from Nothobranchius furzeri, assembly GCF_043380555.1. Lineage (NCBI taxonomy): Eukaryota > Metazoa > Chordata > Actinopteri > Cyprinodontiformes > Nothobranchiidae > Nothobranchius > Nothobranchius furzeri. Next base: position 32,120,545 of record NC_091749.1, read on the forward strand.
AAATGCCGGAGCAGTTTCCAAGCCAGACCGAGGCTGTACTGAGGCCTTTCCACGGAGCTAGCTCTGTGGTCACGTGGGTCTGAGGCGGCGGTCACGTGTGTCGGATGCTCATTAATTATACAGAATTTTAGGCTTTCAATACACTTAAACAGAAGAGTGAGAAAAAAATTCACCCCCCTCAGAGTTGTCATGAGTATAAACTAGATAATTTAGACAAAAAACATGTTTTGGCACCAGGCTGTAAACATGTTTATTTCTGCTGTGAAATCGGCATTTTTAACATGGGAGTCAATGAGGATTTGCTCGCTTCTGGCACCAGCCCCCAGCGGATGAGGGTGGAACTGCAATTTTTCTTACTTCCGGGATGGGACCATTTTCTGAGCGGCATTGTGGGGGCTTGCACCCAAGTAAGCATGGGACACAAGCCGGGCCTCCGCTAACCCCCTCGTTCTCCTCCTCTCTGTTCTACCGCCCTGCCCAGACCATTACTACATAACTGCTGTTCCTCTGCTGTTACACTAACACTTTGAAGCTTTTGTGGTCTTTACGCTGCAACGGATCGCCACTCAGGCCTCTGACTTGTCATCTTTTTATCTTCCTGAACATGTGTTCATCTCCAGGTCAAGCGAATTAGGCAAAGAGTGTGGGTGCTGAAGATGCTAGCCCGGCTCCAAACACTGGAGCAGTAATTGGCCTGAATCAGGTGACTCCAGTTAGGACTGTTTACACTTAACGTCACACACATCTAGTTTGGGTCTTATTGTCATCCTGTTGCTCATTATTGTGACTTCAAGAGTGCAGGAAGAGCAGGGCAAACGTCTGCTGCGCCACACGGTCGAGGGCGTTAAATCAAAAAGCGAAAGTAACCAAACCCCCTCGTGTGAGAGTTTAATGTTAAAGCTCAGCTATTATTTGGTTTCAAGCTCACTCATTAGATGCCTCGTTATCATGCAGCCACTGGCCATCATGTCTTAGAAATGAGCCTCTTGGGACCGGAGGCTGGAGGAAGTCACATGTGTGGCGTAACTTTTAACATTGTTGTTCCAAAATATGCCCAGATTCATGTTTCAAAGGAATCAGTCATCTGCCAGTGATTTGGAAAAATGAGGAAATAAGGGAAGCCTGGATGTTTGATGGGTTGATGGTTCTCAGGCTGCTCAGTGGCAAGGAACAAAACCGTCATCATTTAAGAGATGTTGGAGACGGAGCTGGTCGACTGTGAAATGCACGTTTTCTGCACATCTTCGCTGTATTGCATCTGTTCCATATACATAAAACTGCAGGAAATTAGCATAATTTGCTAATAGAAAATTTCTACTTTTCTGTCAAACTATTAAAATGATTCTGCTGTGTCAAAAATAGGATTATTCTGGTATAATAAACCATAAAATCGAATTTCAAAAAAGTCTGATCTTCTTCATAAGTTCATAAAGCAGCCCAGAGAAAGTTCACATCAGCTTTCCAGTGTGCAAAGTGCAAATCTGGCCTCCGCTGGGACACGCGTAAGTGACAATAACAACTGAATTAAGTGTGCACACGCAGGCGTCGGTGAGCTGAGCTAATGTTGGTTTGCCGTGGGCTCGGTCTGCATCCCCGGATCCACCGTGGTCCGCTGATTCGAGGGGCATCAGTGAACCATCATGCATGGAAGCTTGGATTTTTACACTGTGAAATTAGACCGGGGTGTGAAGATGGAAAAACCAAATAGGCATAAGAACTGAAACAGAATCACACTTTCTCGCCTCTCAGGATTCAACATTGTCAAATTTGATAAAGAAAAAAAACGTGCACAATAAATAGCAGCTAGGGTTCTTTGCTGTGGCTAATGTGGCGTATTTTTCCCTTGATTTTTCAAAAATACACATTATCCCCAACTTGAATGACTAAGCCACAAACTTGCACTCTAAATAAATAATTTAACTTGCTTTGAAACTTATTTTCTAACACTCGTTGGTTTCAAGAAAAACGGTAAAAAAAAAAGCCAAAGTAAAGAAATTATAATTAACCACCAACTGTTCTGCAGCAGAATGTGACTTTTTAATATCATCAAAAGAAAATTCTTCTTGCATTTTTACACACACACACACACTATGATAAACTGCAGCTAAGGATAGCTTGGCCATACTCCTAGACATTTTCTCTGTCCATCTGAAATCCTCTTTTGACCTTCGACATGCTGCTGTCTTCATGCTGGCAACTCTAATAGCATCCGATCCACAGAGACCAGACTAACACTGCTCTACACACACACACACACACACACACACACACCTTCACTGAGACACACACACACCTCAGATGCACCCTTTCTACAGCATTCCTGCAACTCTGATAAGTGAATTTTCCCATCCTTCTCTCATGTGTAATGCTCAAAGGTCATACATCAATTCATGCACAGGCATGCACATAGATGTAACAGCGCCGTATTAAAGTAGAAAATAAGACGCACCATGAACTGCAAACACACACTGACACATCTTCCTATTACCTGGACCTTTGAGGTCTCTGCTGACTTGTTGGCATCTGAAAGTGGGGCCTCCAGTGTTAGTATCCGCGACCATAATCACACAAAGAGTAGCTGAAGTACTGGACTAGCAGAGCTGGTCTCCAAGCCCTCTCACTGCACCGGGCCTAGTTATAGTCTGGCTGTGTGAGGTACACTGATTACTGATATCACACACACACACACACACACACACGCACACACTACATTCACTGCAGGGTATGTGTAACCCACCATGCAGAAGCAGGTCGCTGCATTAAACACAAGCATATGCTAGCAAGGAGTCTTACTATGATCTTGCACACAGCCCTCCACTAGACTGGGCTTCAGCACGCTACACTAGTCTGTATTCCACTGCATTACATTGGGCAGGCTGATGCTAGCTGATGCACTGCCAGACAGGCCCTTTGCTAGCAGGCTTGCTAGGCTAGGCTAAAGCAAATCAGGGCCTCCTGCAGTCACTGGTGTGAGAGCCCATTTTCACAGTTCACACCCGACCTGCTAATGGCTGATCATTCATTCACACTCTCTGTTGATTGCACAGGCAGGGGGTTGGCCAATCGTACAGTTCGCTAATGTAGCGTACATAGTGAGGATAATCGGCGGGAGCAATAAGCATGCTAATGTTCTGTTGGCCATGAAAACAGAGGTCTGGTAATCTCTGGGTATTTTACAGCTGAATCATCGAGTGAGTTGTGTCTGATTGGAAGTTGCAGGTTGGGACAATGGTGGGCAGGAAGATTAGATAAACTTTTTCAGTTCCTGTTTCAAGTTTAGAGGGCTTGGATCAAAACCAACGGTGAGGTCCAAGTTTTACCTGAGCATGTCTAAAAGTAGAGCTAGTGCATCATAGATGGGTCTACTTTTTTCCTCAGATTTTAGTTTCACTTCAAGCAAAATATGTCAAAATGTATCCAATAATCATGTCTTACTGCCTCACAGGATCACCAAGTGAAAGGCGGGAGACACCTTGGACAGCTCACCAGTCCATCACAGGGTCTGAGACAGACAATCACTCACTTGATGACGATAAGAGTTGCTAGTAAACCAAACAAGACCCACCCATGCTTAGCGAGAACACGCAAACATCACGCAGAAAGGCTGCAACTGGGTGTTGAACCTGCAATCTCCTTGCTGTGAGGCAACCGCTCTTCCAGCTGTGCCACCATGCTGTAATATATGCAAGAAAACGTAAAACACTGGATTTTTTTAAACAAGCATTTTAATCTGTTTGATCATCAATAACTGAGATGGAAATTCTGCATTTACCCGTTATTGCATAAAGAAAAGGGATGCAGTGTTATTCGGGGGTACTGAACTCAGAAAAGTTCCAGCTAAGCGACCGGGCATTCACTTGATCAGTTGTAGCAAAGATAAGGGGAGTTACAATCGAACTGGCAAATTATCTTTTTTTTTTTATTTAAGGAAAATAAGTTGATCTGAGTTGTGTAAATGACCTGGATGACAAATCCTTTTTACATGAAATAGCAGTTCATTTTATTTTACATTAAACCACTTTACACTTATTGTTTTAGATTTGCTGTCCATTCTTTACCTTTAGCAATTTTGCTAAATAAATAAAAAACTACACATAAGAGAGAATTCTCACAATAAAACAGATTTTACAGAAACACATAATTGGCATGAAATAAATTTAATCTTGTATGTGTTTCCCTTCATTTTAATGGCATAAAAACAACAAAACCCCTGTTTCTTTCAGGATTTCACATTTTTAATGGGTAAATTATCAGTTTAGCATTTTCTGTGCCACCGAAGTGCTGAGAGGCACGTCACTGTGAAACATGTTGCATTTGCCTCCCTCACAGGTTCTTCACAGTGCATTAGGAGAAACCTTGTTGAATAAGTCCATGAGATCATACCGCATTTTCTGTGTGACTACACATCCTTAGCCTGTGGATGAGCTCAGCTCTACTGCTCTGTCCATCTGGATTTTCCCAGCTCATCCCAGAGAGTCCGGTTCTGCCAAACATGACAAACTTCCTCGTCTAGATGGGATTATGTCGCACAAGGGGAGAGCGTGCAGCCGTGGCTGCACTTAAATGCTCTTCAGGCTAAAAAGACAGTGATAGAGCTAGTGCCAAGGAAGCATAATTAATGTTCTTAATTGGGGTTTTCTTTTTTTCTTCTTTACGGTGGCGACTGATAGTCCACTCATAACCGGTTATGGCTCAAGGGCCACTGCTACGCGTGTCCCGTGTCTGATCTGATACAGTTACTGACCTTCTCTAATTAGAATCTATCCAGCAACCCCAGCTCTGCGGAGGAGGACATCTCCTGATGTATGGAGTATAAACAAGTCCTACTTTCCATAAATCTCAAACGTCGAATTTCATCCCACTGGCTTTATTGATTAAGCATAAATAGTCATAACAAGCCCTCTCTAGGTTAAACCTGACCGAGACCTCCTGAAGCTTCTCTCCCATGGAGGTCGTACTAATCCACACTCTCCTCCTTCATTTGACCACTGCCATCAAATGAGCAATGAGGTGTAAATCCTTCACTCTTAAATGCCCCCAGTTAAGTCAGGTGTGACACATGAGGAAATGTGTTGTATTTACAGATTCGAGTGGAAAAACTTGAACATGGTGCAAAAGTGCATCTGTTTTAGTGATTCAGCTTAGACCGAGAGACCATCTAAAGGTTCAGGGACCTGTTGCAGGTTATTTGGATTAACTAGCAGAGTGTGACACTTGTATCCTATATTGAACCTTCTCACAATGTTCTGATTCTGAGAATTAGAATTTGGGGTTTTCATCAGCTGTACGCCAAAATCTTCACAATTATAACAAAGAAATATCTGGCTTTGCATGTAATGAGTCTATCTCACGTATTAGTTTTACCTGTAAATGCTGAGGGTCAGTGCCACTATATATATATATATATATATATATATATATATTTATATATATATATATATATATATATATATATATATATATATATATATATATATATATATATATATATATATATATATAACGTATTTGCAACTTGCTTTGCTTATCTACTTATTATTTTTAATAGGAAATTTAAGGGATTACAAAGTCATTTACACTAATCAGGAAAAATGAGGATACAGTCTTGAAAAGTAAAATTTAAAACAACAAATGAGCTCTGTTTCTTCAGTGAATAATCCCACCAGCAGGGGTCAGTAGTGCACTACTACATCTTAGTTTCCTGGTTCCTCTGAGGAAACTCCTGCAAAAGCAAGATTTTACTACGACTACATTCATCATCTCAATAAGAACATGCATGTTGAATAGTGTTGTTGATTTTCCAGTTATAGTAAATGTTTCACATATCTGAACACAATTTTACTAAATGAATAAGATGCGTGCGATGCTAAAGGATTGTTTTCCTGCTTGCAGCTCTTATTAATATCTGTGTGAGGGTCACTAACTCATGGAATTGGATTATTTTTAAATCCTAATGAGGGTTAAAATAGGAGGCTGAGGCAGAGCAGAGGCACAAAGGCAAATACAAACTTTATTTTTTAATTGTTTGATATAATCAGCCTTTATCAGTTTCAGCTGGGTGAATTCAGATATGATATTTATGGCTTGATTTAGGAGCATTTTAATGCCTGTTTTAATTAGATCAGAGCAAAAGGTAGGCTTTGTTTTTTGTGGAGTTTTGGAATTGGGTTCGCTTTTTAAAAATACAAAACATAATTAGTAATGCAGGGAACAACGACTTTTTAAATCACTGTGTTTAATTAAATTGGGGTCATGTATTTACATAAATAAGCAAAACTGCCCTTTTTCTTGCGTGCTGTGGTCAGAAGGACTGGCAGCTTAGTGTCCAACCAGAGAGAGACTGACACACTTTCTCTGTTTTCACCCTGAGGCAAAGAGCTAATTAAGGAGGGACTCTGGTTATATTTACTTTCAGCTCCTGGCCCGTGGGGTGTGTGTGTGTGTGTGTGTGTGTGTGTGCGTGCGTGCATGCGTGTGTGTGCGTGTGTGTGTGTGTGTGTGTGTGTGTGTGTGTGTGTGTGTGAGCGAGAGAGAGAGACATATAGAGGAAGGGAGCGAATGACAAATTTTGCCTCGTCTGATACCGTTTTCAGTCACACCCGCTTAGCTGGGCTTTGCCATTTCAGCCACGTTCAGCCTGCGGCTCTCTGATGGTGGTAACTCTGTGTGTTATCCATTAGCCGAAGCCTTACTTGGAAGAGCATCTCCACAGCATCGCTGGGCACCACGGCCAGCACAGCACAGTGAAGTCTAATTACCAGGCCCTCAATATGATTTGTTTAGATTATAGGTAAGATGAGGAGATCCACCGTGTTTTGATCTGGCTTGCATTTCAGTCCATACTGCTGAATGTGATGCATATTCATAGTTGGTTGTAAACAGACTCAACAATAAAGTAAACATACAGTTTTTTAAAAGAGAAAAACAAGATTGCAGAAAAGGTTCTGTACATCTCAGAAGATCCAGAAATGAAAAGATTCTTAACAAGGCGTCATTAGAGGCCTTTTTAAAATAAAAGCAACAGAAATCCCTGATTTAGCGGGAATGATTGCAGTTTTGAATCTGAAAAATACACGTTAGTCTAACAAAACCAAGACTGAGGTCATTCTTTCTTTGAGTGGTGCTCACAAATCTGGTTTTTAGTCAACGTTAGTGAAGGTTTGAGAATTTTTGATCAAAAAGAGACGATAAAAAGTTTATCCAGTTTAAGAAGATTTGTATCAGTCTGCATGTTTTGTTTAACTGGGTCTTTCTAGTGTGTTAATCTGGTGCAAATTAGCTTCACCTTCATTAGTGCTCTGCAAAAACGTCTGAGGTTCACAAATAGAGCATTTAGGCTGCATCCGGCACACCCTCAAATATGAAACTTTAAAAAAAGTCTATTTATTTAATTAATTCAAAAGACTGAGAGACCATTTAACGGGTCAGGAACTATTTGCAGGTGATTATTCACAAAAACATGTAAAAAGAGAAGGAAAGAATACAGTGGCAACAAGATTAAACAAGTCAAAGTAAAACCAACCGCTTCAATCAAAGGCCAGAGAAAAATGGTGCGTCTTCAGACACGTTTTCCTGTTTTAACTTTATTTCTCAGCTGCAAACAGAAATAAAATAAAAAAATTCCAAGGTCATTGAAAGCGCTAATGCACATTTTTCAAAAGATGAGTTTTTTTCTGAAAAAGGATTCCTATCCCATTAGGCTTAAGATGTTTTAGCGTGGAGAGCAAGTGTGTAAATGTGGGTGCAGCACAAAACAACCCTTCCACAAGTAGGCTGTTATTTTTTAACCACGCCAATCCAGCCCCTGACTTGATGCTCTTTATTTGGGTTTTGTGATAAATACCTGCTGTCATTGTTTACCGGAGATGGTCATCAGTGGTTAAGCCGACAGTGGACATCCTCCCAACCTCGCCTGATGTTGATCAAACAGAACCTGTGCCTCCACATCGGCCCCCAGCTGATTCAAACAGTAACTCAGCATGAGTCTCTTTATAGGGTTCCACTAATGCTCTGCTTGCTGGTGACACACCACAGTGGCAGGGGCAGTAAACCTCTAAAACACACACACACACACACACACACACACACACACACACACACACGGTCCTGGTAATCTTTAAAAAAAAAAAGACTGGATAAAGTGGAAGTGATGCATGGATGGAGGAGAGTGTTTCAGTGGCGTCGGAACAATGAGGGGAGAGCTCATTATGGGCTGTCGTGTCTGACAGTGACAGTGCTGGAGCAGTTATGGGGGAGCTGATGACCCAAGTGACCCGGAAAGCAAGGCGTAGCCCACACAGCTGTGGTCACTGCGGTGATCTCACACAGTGCAATTAATGCACACAATCAGGTGTTTGTGTGTGTGTGTGTGTGTGTGTGTGCGTGCGTGCGTGCGTGCGTGCGTGCGTGCGTGCGTGCGTGCGTGCGTGCGTGTGTGTGTGTGTGTGTGTGTGTGTGTGTGTGTGTGTGCGTGCGTGCGTGCGTGCGTGCGTGTGTGTGTGTGTGTGTGTGTGTCCATGAACACACAAGCAGGGGATTGACTGCTTATTACAACCAAACAGTGTGTTACTATCTGACAACAGAGAGCTCTGGGTAATTTCCCATCATGCCTCATCAGGAACAGCAGGGGGGCCAAGAGCCTCTCCACATCAGCTCACTCTCGGACCCGGGTGGAAAATTACCATCATTAAACGGCAATGTGCAAAAGAGAAAAAGAGGGAACCAAAAAAATTGGGGGGGGGGGGGGGGGGGGGGATAGGAGATAAATGAAAGGAAAGAAGGAGATGGACACAATCTTACAGCGAATGTGACAACCTTGACCCCAATGGACAAATCTATAAGAATAGTTGATGAAAAAGGAGCGAAGGGAATCAGTTTTCTTGTCTTGCTACATCTCATCTCTGTTCGTACTTTTCTCCTTCTCATTAGCCAGAAGCTGTGATTGCTCTGGATTGAACAGTGACTCTGTATTGATCCGGGCAGCCCTCTGAGGACTAATGTAATCAGTGGCCCTTGTGTGAGAGGCAGGTGGTGAAAGGACAATATCAGCTGAGAGACAGGTGGGAGGTTTAAAAAAAACTGAGTCAAATTCTGGGGATTTTCCTTCTAGGCTGGATTAGCTCACAGTTTAAACATAAGCAAAACGAGATGCAAATCTGTGTTAAATTCTAAAAAATCTATTTTTTTGCTTATTTTTAGAGGTTAAACAGAGTGAAAGCGGTGCTTGAAGCAACCCAGACAATCGCCCTCATGTCAAATCCCAGCCCTTGTCTCTATGGTGAAGCACATGCGCTGTGATGGACCGAAGAGTTGCAGCAAAGCTCTGAGCTGAATCTGCGATGTCTCGTCTCAAGTAAGCTTAACGCAACAGTGACATGTAAACATCTGAGTAGGATCTCTAAGCTCATATTAAAGATGGGTGGTTGTCTGTTTGAAGACACATCTGTAAAATCACAAACACGGCGCCGTGAGATCTGGCGACTTCTGGTTGTTCTCGATGCTTCCTGACAGTCTGTTGTGTCCCGACTCCCCGGCTGCTTTGACTGCCTCAGCAGGCCCATGGCTCTTCTTAACTCCTTCTCTTTCCCTATCCTCCTCTCAGTCTACAGTGAAAGTCTTTTGCCACCCATCGTCTACCAATTTCTTCACTGTTCATGCACATTTTTGCTGCCTGTTGACTCCCTGTATTTTCAACTAAATTTTTGGGGGAAATTTTGGAAAAACTAAAATAAAAGCTAGGATCTTAGCTGGGATCCCTTAAGCCCGGGCCACACTACGTTTTTTTGACCATCCTAAACAAATCTCGGGAACAGTCGTGGCAAAAAAACGGTGAATGGGAGGGTGATTTGCAGCTCTGTTCATGTTTATCCTTTTGAGCACGCTCACAACCAAATTAAGCCTCCAACTGTCTTCAAGTCGTGTCATATCACTTGCAACTGCCGTCTGCATTTGACCAATAAAAATTCATCCAGGGAAAGACGTAAAACAACTAGCGACAACAATGCGAGAAAAGCCTTAGCAACATTAGCAACAGAGGAGGCTACACCCAGGAACATGTGGGCCACTTCAGTTTGGAGTCTAATAAATGAAGTGTTAAGGATGCTGCTTTTTTTTTCTCTTTATCATTGTTGTTTGGGGAATCTGCTGGCATTTAGGGATGCTTTTTGGTGAGTACGCTTGTTACGTTAGCGTGTCCTGCCAGAACAAAACGGTGTGCGGTTTGGCTGACCGGAATCTTGGGCCATACAATGTGCCACCTCTCTAGATCCCACTCAGTGTTGCATGGGGCAGTCCTGTGTAACAGCCAAAATGCAGTAGGGCGTGGTCTTAAAGCTGCAATCCTGAGATTTCCTCTTTCATGAATTATGTATGATTTTTTGGGGGGTAATTCGTAAAAGTGACAGTCTCACTCTGTAGTGTGATTTATTGTAGGCAATATGTAATTTAGGTTTTGCTGAGCCCATCCACCGTCCTGTAGAGCTCAATGACCACCATTCAGCATCAGCCAGTGGTGTTAGACAACCACTTGTGTGCAGATGTCACTCACAGAGCGTGCGTGAGCGTTTGAGGATGTACCTAAACAGATGCAGAGTTTGCAAACTGTCTCATGGAAAAGTGTCATCAAAGAGACACTTTGCAACTTTTTCATATTTTAAAATCATTTTCTTGAGTCAGTATGTGCTAAAATGACTCTTTACAGGGTTGATGAAAGGCCACCCAGCCCCTATCGCCCCCTGTGGCCAGAATACCACATTTGCAACTTCAAAGTGGCGGGCCGCTGCCTGACATGCCTGGCACTGCAGTCTTCTTCCAGAACATTTCCTGCATGTTTTAGATCATGAACACAGCTGATTTGTGTAATGATGAATCACTGCTGGGGAGACATTTCAGCTTAAGGTGTGAAAAAGAAGAATGCACAGTGAGGAGTTCTGCTTTTGATTCTACAAACGGACACTAGGGGGTGCTAAAAGCAAGCCAAAACTGCCTAGTTCTTTTTTAAAATGTATGAATAAACAGCAAAACAATTGCAAATGTATTTTAGCTCTGTTGGCCAGCTAGAGGTGCACGTTCACGGCCAAGAGGTGTTCCTTTTGGCCGTTAATCTGGAAGTGGTTAGAACGACTTACGGTGCTACTCATTTGTCAGCCTCTAGGTGGTGCTGTTGGGTAAAAAAGGTCCAGATTGTAGCTTTAAAGGGAAAACAAACCTGAAATCTGAAGAAAAACAAAAGAAAAAAGGGACAGACTCGCAGGTTTGTTGACGTAGCATCATCTTCCTCTCTCCTTTTCAACTTTCTTCTATACATACTGTATCTTTACTAGAAGCATGCAAAATAACAAACACTCCATGTTAAGGCTCACACAGATGCGCTCTTGGTGAGGAGGAGGAGGAGGATTATAGACAGAGCGAGTCTTTGCATGGATGACCCAGTTGGGTTTGTGCCAGTTCTGGAAGAGCCTGGAGCCAAAGTGAAGACCTGGAGAGACACACACACACACACACACACACACACACACACACACACACACACACACACACACATATTTAAAAACACACGCACAAGCATGCACACACACCATCTGGTCCCGAGCCTTTTAATAACTGAAACAAGGCACAAGATGTAGGCAGCATGGTGCATGGTTTCCCATCCGCCTGGCAGCGAGAGAAAGAGAGAGAGAGTGGTAAGTAACAAAAGCAACAATAGCTCTGAGAACGGTAAATACACAAAGTATTACAGGTGTGGCTGGAAACACACAGCTCTGGATGAGGCCTTTTGTTTTGGGGGGAAAAAATTGATGGATTTGTTAAAAAATGAATAATGTTTTCAGGGTTTCAACATCATTTTAAATAAGAGACGCAGCCGCACTTGTTCTCCGGCCTGAACTCTTCCTCCTCCCTTGCTCCCTGTTTCTCTCTCTCTTCTTCATCTCGGTTTTTCTCCCCCTGCTGCGTACAGGAGTCAGTCTGACTTTTGATCCTGACATCTGCGTCTTGCAGGAATGTCTGTGTGCGCTCTCTGCCCTCTGATGTAGCTCCAGGAACTAATGGAATGTGAAAGAGACAGACGGGCTTCTAGTCTAAAAAACACTGCCCTCTCTCCATACGCGCGCGTGTGTGTGTGTGTGTGTGTGTGTGTGTGTGTGTGTGTGTGTGTGTGTGTGTGTGTGTGTGTGTGTGTGTGTGTGTGTGTGTGTGTGTATGTGTGTGTGTGTGTGTGTGTGTGTGTGTGTGTGTGTGTGTGTGTGTGTGTGTGTGTGCTACTGTCTTCTTCGATCCAGCCTTTTCACAGCACCCACAAATGCAGCAAAATTAAAAGACAAGAGGTAAGATAAGGATACTAAACAGGTTCAACACATCAGTTTGGTTTTTTGCACTTTGCGTTAAGATCAGCCAGTCTTTTAGCTGCTACGTGTGAACTAATCCCACAACTCTCGCTTTCCTTCTCCCTCGTTCTACAGGGAGAGTGAAGGTCTAAAAGGGTGTTTACAATTCACTAATCTGACTTCAAAACCAGCTTAACTCTGAGAGACATCAAAGGTGTGCGCGTGATGGCCCCACTGATCCCAGTGGGGGGGGGGGGGGGGATGTATGATAGAACAAAAGAGTCCCTTGGATTAATGAATGTCATGAATATCAGTGTCATATAACATCCACTTCTTTATTATATGACCAGACCATACCATTTTATACCATACCATTATAAAGCATACTACACTATTTTAAAGCATACCATACGGTAGCTTGTAAGACAGTAAAATACAAAATGATGACATACAATACAATGAAATAAAATATGACCATATACTATAGGAATATGATGCAACGTGTTGCAATACGATGCATTGCGTTTTAATACGGCACGGTGCCCTACTGCACATTACAGTATGATGCTTGTGATGCAATCAATATGATACTGTATTGTAGGATACAATAGAATCAAGTGAAATCCAATATAGTTTGATGTGATACTACAAGATACCATAAGCTCACAATGAGATGTGGCATAATGTGATTATATATCATACAATATAGAATATCCGATTTGTTCTAATCTAATGAAATCTATCTGTCTGTCTATAGATAGATAGATAGATGGATGGATAGATATATAGATAGATAGATAGATAGATAGATAGATAGATAGATAGATGGATGGATAGATGGATAGATAGATAGATAGATAGATAGATAGATAGATAGATAGATAGATAGATAGATAGATAGATAGATAGCACCTGACTTACAAGTGAGGAGACCCAGGTTCAAATCTGGGTTGGAGCAAAAATTACCAAATACCAACAAAATACCAACATCCAGTGTGAACCTTTAGGCAGGACCCTTGGTGCTTTTTGCCTACCTCCTACCATGACGAGAGCAACCAAAATGAATGAGATGCCAGATTAATCCAAGCCAAACAAAGTCTGCATCAGGTACTGGGGAACCAGAGCTCCCTGATGAAAAGTGGGCGACTGGAACAAGATGGAAATGGGTGAGATGCGAGAACCTGGATCTGTTGGAATGTTACTACTCCATTAACCCTAGTCAGAGGGGTTACATGCATTACTTGGTTCTTTTTGGTAACACAGTAAAATAGTTGTTTTTACCTTGTTTTTGCTGATGTTTCAACTAACACTGTATCCTTCCTCAGGGTTTCCTGTTGTTGGTGGCACCACTTCCTTCTCTGTTTATCCATAGGCAGCAGAGGAGGATGGGCCCTCTGCTGCCTGTGCACTGATGACCCTGTTCTATGTGCGTGATCCAATGAAAAGACTCCATCGTCTCTGTTCATGGTTGTGTGTCCATGTCTCCTTATTTCCATGGCTTCCTAAATCCATTTTTTGTATGTTCATGTATAACAAAATCAGACAGGACAAAATGTTGCACAATAGAACAAACCTCACAGCAGACAATGTAACACAACTGGCAGAACCTGTAGCAAACTAGACACACTTCACATATGATGGAACAATATTTAAACAATTAGAAGGCTTCGCCATGGGAAACCATTATCAGCCACCCGTTGAGTTTTTCATGGAGGACTTAAAACAAAAAGGCATAGCCACTGCCCCCCCAAACTGCAAAATATAATTATGGAAACACTACATAGACAACAAACTATAAATCATACCAAAAGGACAGAGACACTAACGGAACACATGAACAATATCGACGACACAAACAACATCAAATTTACATATGAGGAAGGAATGGAAGGCAGCATAACCTTCATGGACATGAAAATAAGTAGACAAAAAGACGGGACACTGAATATAAACACACACAGACCAATATCAGAACACCCTACCATACATAAAATGACAATGATCAGAACAATATACCACCGAGCAAATATAATAACAGAAGAGCAAGACCATAAACAAGAGGACCAACATACAGTAGTGTGAAAAACTATTTGCCCCCTTCCTGATTTCTTATTTTTTTTGCATGTTTGTCACACAAAATGTTTCTGATCGTCAAACACATTTAACCATTAGTCAAAGATAACACAAGTAAACAGAAAATGCAGTTTTGAAATGATGGTTTTTATCATTTAGGGAGAGAACAAAATACAAACCTACATTGCCCTGTGTGAAAAAGTAATTGCCCCCCTTGTTAAAAAATAACCCAACTGTGGTGTTTCACACCTGAGTTCAATTGTAGCCACCCCCAAGCCTTATTACTGCCACACCTGTTTCAATCAAGAAATCACTTAAATATGAGCTGCCTGACACAGAGAAGCTAGACATCATGCCAAGATCCAAAGAAATTCAAGAACAAATGCGAACAAAAGTCATTGAGATCTATCAGTCTGGCAGTGGCGGCTGGCCAGTAGAGGGCGATAGGGCGCTGCCCTCCCAGTTTTCCACAGTGTTTTTAATTTTTATTTAAAAAATAAATAAATAAAATTAACAATAATCACATATTCTAAGTTAATTGTGTGTTTTGTAACAAAAATAAATCATATATATATATATATCTATATTGGTCTCTGCCAGTCTCTGCCGAGCGGTGGAGGCTGTAGGCTGTTTTTGAATCGCCCAAATAGGACGGGACCAGCCATCCAATTGCTGACAAGAAAATCAAAGGGTAGGAATGGGAATGTATCCAATCAGCATCGACGTTGTTTCAGAAGCATGATGGGCGATAGAGCTACCGCCAAAGGTTTTGTTGGTGTTCGGTGGAACTCGGCAGAGTCGTTTTTGGTCGTGACGCAGATGTAACATGGACGCCGCCGGTGACTACAACCAGCATGGATACCGGATCTCAGCAGCCACTGAATTCAGTTCGGTCTCTTCTCCAGTATCCGTTCGAGAGGAGAACTATGATGGAAAAACTTAATGTCAAAGAGCTTGGACCAGATCAGCCCGACGTAAAGATAAGCCAGCAGGACAAGGAGAGAGGTAAACTGTACACACGACGCTTCTCCCAAAATTGGTGCACCAGGAAGGCTTGGCTAGCTGGATGCAATCACGCTAATGCATTATTTTGCTTTCCGTGTTTGTTATTCAAAACGGCTGGGACAGATAAGGCATGGATTGAGTCAGGAGTTACAGACATGAAACATTTTTCTGAGAAGGTGAAGAAACATGAGTCATCCCGGGCACACATGGACAACAACACGGTGAAGCTAGCCATGCTAGGCAGAGCTAACATTGCCATGCAGCTCGACGAGGGAAACGGAAGAAACGGAGGACGTTTGGACAGCAGCTGGGTGCAGAGGTAAGCTGTACATTACATTTCTGTGAAC
The DNA here is from genome assembly GCF_043380555.1 of Nothobranchius furzeri. NCBI lineage: Eukaryota > Metazoa > Chordata > Actinopteri > Cyprinodontiformes > Nothobranchiidae > Nothobranchius > Nothobranchius furzeri. Next base: position 32,136,293 of record NC_091749.1, read on the forward strand.
AAGACAATCAGAATCAGAAATCCTTGGTTGTCCCACAAACCGGGACATTTGTTTAATAACATGTTTAATGTGCAATAACTGTAAAAACTAATTTCAACACACATACTTATTATACATATTTAATCACGTAAATGTGTATTTCATGTAAATTTGTACATAAATCAATCTGATTCCATTTTACTTGTTACACTTCTGCTGCAGCAAACAAATTTCCCAGCTTTTGGGACAATAAAACAGTTCTGATTCTCAATTAGATGTTTTTACCTCAAATGTAAAAACATCTGATTGAGAATCAGAAATGTTTTATTGTCCCAAAAACTGGGAAATATGACATTTGTAAGAGGACACTGATGACATTATTTCCTATGAAAGTGTTTCCTATGTACTTATCTGTTGTTTTTTTATTTATCTACTTTAAAGAGGATTAAGACTTTCCTGAGGAACACCATGACACAGGATGGGCTGAATGCTCTTGCCATGCTCTCTATGGAAAAAAAGCTTGTCACAAACATTCCTGACTTCAATAAAAAGGTCATCGAGAGCTTTGCCACTCAGAAGGACAGAAGGGCAAAATTTCTGTACAAATGAGGTATCACACACACACAAATGCATCCACTTGATCTTTGTATAAAGTTGACCTTGGCACAACACTCCAGAAATATTTAACAGTGTAAATTTCTGGCATTTTGTCTAAGTAGTGTTTACCACCATTACTGTAACAGTGACCTGCTCATAATTTTTCGTGTTCACTCAAATGTTGAAATTAAACAAAATGTTTGTGTTACTTGCCTCTTGCATTGCCTATTTACCATTTATGGTCATGTTATTTTATGTGCAATTTAATGCAGTATTTTTCAACCTTGGTCCACAAGCATGGACGTAATTTTCACTTTAGAAGTGGGGGGGGATATCTTTACAGTATGCTCTAATGGAAAACAGGCTTCAAAACAAACGGTTGTTTTCCGCTTGGTCCTAGAAATCAACCAGTGTCAATTTAATATAGCGTAATGTTGTTTTTGGATGGTAAAAAGTGCAGGGGTCAAAACTTGACTTTGGAAAAAGTGGGGGGGACATGTCCCTCCTGCCCCCCCCCCCCCCCCCCCCCCCCCCAAAAATTACGTCCATGTCCACAAGGCAGCGTGCAAATAGTCAGACACACCTGGATTAATCAGTTTGTCCAATGATGTAAGACAGGAAATAAAAGAGCTGTGCTTAATTCAGGAAATAGTGAAGTTGTGCACAAAGCTCAGAAAGCACAAGTTTGTTTAAAAATAAAAAATAGCACAGCCCCACCAAAAATATTTTTCACCAGCCGCCACTGCAGTCTGGTAAAGGTTATAAAGCCATTTCTAAGGCTTTGGGACTCCAGCGAACCACAGTGAGAGCCATTATCCACAAATGGCAACAACATGGAACAGTGGTGAACCTTCCCAGGAGTGGGCGGCCGACCAAAATTACCCCAAGAGCGCAGAGACAACTCATCCGAGAGGTCACAAAAGACCCCAGGACAACTTCTAAAGAACTGCAGGCTTCACTTGCCTCAATTAAGGTCAGTGTTCACGACTCCACCAAAAGAAAGAGACTGGGCAAAAATGGCCTGCATGGCAGATTTCCAAGACGCAAACCACTGTTAAGCAAAAATAACATTAGGGCTTGTCTCAATTTTGCTAAGAAACATCTCAATGATTGTCAAGACTTTTGGGAAAATACTTTGTGGACTGATGAGACAAAAGTTGAACTTTTTGGAAGGCAAAGGTCCCGTTACATCTGGCGTAGAAGTAACACAGCATTTCAGACCAAGAACATCATACCAACAGTAAAATATGGTGGTGGTAGTGTGATGGTCTGGGGTTGTTTTGCTGCTTCAGGAACTGGAAGGCTTGCTGTGATAAATGGAACCATGAATTCTACTGTCTACCAAAACATCCTGAAGAAGAATGTCTGGCCATCTTTTCGTCAACTAAAACTGAAGCGATCTTGGATGCTGCAGCAGGACAATGACCCAAAACACACCAGCAAATCCACCTGAATGGCTGAAGAACAACAAAATGAAGACTTTGGAGTGGCCTAGTCAAAGTCTTGACCTGAATCCTATTGAGATGCTATGGCATGACCTTAAAAAGGTGGTTCATGCTAGAAAACCCTCAAATAAAGCTGAATTACAAACAATTCTGCAAAGATTAGTTGGCCAAAATTCCTCCAAAGCACTGTAAAAGACTCGTAGCAAGTTATCGCAAACGCTTGATTGCAGTTAGTGCTGCTAAGGGAGGCCCAACCAGTTATTAGGTTCAGGGCGCAATTACTTTTTCACACAGGGCAATGTAGGTTTGGATTTAGTTCTCTCCCTAAATAATAAAAACCACAATTTCAAAACTGCATTTTGTGTTTACTTGTGTTATCTTTGATTAATGGTTAAATGTGTTTGATGATCACAAACATTTTGTGTGACAAACATGCAAAAGAATAAGAAATTAGGAAGGGGGCAAATAGTTTTTCACACCACTGTATACAAAATGCTTTAAAGACCTGCAATAAATGGGGTGAACAAAGGAAAACAACAAACAACAACAGAAAGAAAAGAACAACCAAAACAAAGAACCAAAAATCCAGAAAGACAAGAACCAAAACCAATGATGATTCTTCCATACATAAAAGACATAACAGAAAAAACAATGGCAATAATGAAAAAGCGCAACAAACACACAAACAAAACCATACACAACAGTTAGAAAAAGACTAGTACACCCAAAAGACAAGATATCAGCAGGACATAAGTGTGGAGTCATATTTGAAATCATACATACATTAGAGAAACCAGATGCCAACTCAAGACACGAACAATAGACCATAGTAATGAGTGTGAGAAAGAAACAAACCAAAGACTCATGAGCTGTGAAACAAGAGTCAGAATGTACAATAAAGAAATCAGCCGTAACAGACCACTGCACAAGGGAAAATCCTTTAATTGACTGGGACAAAACACGGATCATAATCAACAAAGAACAAATATACAAAAGATGGGTTCAGGAAGTCATAGAAATTAGGAGACTGTGACTGTGTCTCAATTCAGGGTCTGCATCCTACGTCGGCCGGATTCGTCGGGCCGGTTACGTCACAGCGCCGCGACTAGGCCTGTCCCAATTCGAAGACTCCTTCAAATGCGGTTGACGAATCCAGCCTTCTTTTCGCCTGAATGAAGGATGGTTCCGATGTATCCTTCAATAGGTAGCATTTCCCAAGATGCCTTGCGGGCCGGCCGGCAGAAAAACTTTTAAAAACAATGGCAGACAGTGAAGCGGGAGCTGTTGGAGAGGACACTTGACTCGGGGGACCAGGGAACACTTGACTCGGGGGACAAGGGAACACTTGACTCGGGGGACCAGGGAACACTTGACTCGGGGGACCAGGGAACACTTGACTCGGGGGACCAGGAACACTTGACTCGGGGGACCAGGGAACACTTGACTCGGGGGACCAGGAACACTTGACTCGGGAACTCGGTCTCTGGAACTCGACAGCAGCGGGCGTGGGACACTGGAACTCAACAGCTGGACGCTGGACCTCGACAACAGCAGGTGCGGGACAACTGGAACTCGACAGGACACTCGGACACTGGAACACTTGACACGAACAGAAACTGGAACGGGGCCTGGAAACTGCAGCAGCCGGGGTGGGACCCAGTAGGAACTGCAGCAGCAGGTGTGGGACCCAGTAGGAACTGCAGCAGCAGGCGTGGGACCCAGTGGAGACAGCAGCATCAGGCGTGGGACCCAGTAGAGCCTGCAGCATCAGGCGTGGGACCCAGTAGAGCCTGCAGCAGCAGGCGTGGGACCCTGAAGAGGCTGCAGCAGCAAGCGGAACTCAGAAGAGGCTGCAGCATGGAGGACCTACAGGCGTAGGCCCCGCAGGCGTGGACTAGGAAGTTAGTGTACTGCAGGAGTGACGCGAGGAAACCCAGCTCGGCGGCAGGTACTCAACATACGGTCTGAGCAGGTGCACATCCCAATTCGCTGGGTCCATTGGCGGAGGCTCGGGTGAAGGGAAGCAGACATGGAGCGGGAAGACCAGCCCTACCATCCCGGAGAATGTTGGTGTGCGTAGGGGTTTTTACCTCCATCAAAACTCCAGGATCCTTGGCTTCCATCGGAAAAACAGGATGGGGCAGAAAGCAGGAGAGGAGAAAGGGTTCGGCCACCCCGGAAACAGGTAGGATGCGCCAAAAACCCTTGAGTCAGAATCTCCATCTGCTAAACAGAGAAAAAGAAAAAAATAATCCTCCAGGGAGATGTTTCAGAGCTCACCACAGGTCCAGTTTTGTCAGATCATTCTGTCACGTTGGGATGTAGTTGGAGGCGGACCATGTGTAGTGGAGCTGACCAGGAGGCAAAAAAGGCAGGCATGGATAAAGTAAAAAAATGATTTAATGGTGGAACGGGAACGAGCAGCACAAGACAACGATGACAAAAACTACAATGATCTGACAAAGACTGATACAAGGATGGAGGTATAAATACACAGGGCAAACAAGGAACACATGGACAGGTAAACAAGGGGCAGGTGAAAACAATAAGGACAATTCAAGGGCAGGAGAGAGACAGTCAGGGAGGCAGGGGCAGACCGTGACATCGGGGCAGTAACCCCCAGTCTGGAGGAGTGGCTAAAGCAGATCCCAGGAAAAACATTGGACATCTCAGTCCAGAAAATTGCAGTTCTAGGAACAACTAAGATACTGCTCAGAGCCCTCAAGCTCCCAGACCTCTGGTAGAGGACCCAAGCTTGGAAGGATGAGACCACCCCTCGGAGGATGAGATGGGAATTTATTTTTTATGTCCACAACCTTAAACAGTCACACACCAAGCTCCACTAAGGACCAAAGAGACCCACACACAAGACCAAAGAGCCGACAAAGGACACCAGAAACAGAATTGTAGAACGGCATCAGGCTGGGAAGACTGAATATGTAATATATGTGTGAAGAAATCAGCTGTGGGAACAATTATAAGAAAGTGGAAGACATACAAGACCAGTGATAATCTCCCTTGATCAGGGTCTCCACACAAGATCTCACCCGTGGGGTCAAAATGATCACAAGAACGGTGAGCAACAATCCCAGAACTACACAGGGAACCAAGTGAAAGACCTGCAGAGAGCTGGGACCAAAGTTACAAAGGCTACCATCGGTAACAAACTACGCCGCCAGGGACTCAAATCCTGCAGTGCCAGATGCATCCCCTTCTTAAGCCAGTCCATGTGCCTGAAGTTAGCTAGAGAGCACTTGGATGATCCAGAAGAGGATTGGGAGAATAACAAATGGTCATAAAACCAAAATAGAACTTTTTGGTAAAAATTCTAATCGTCGTGTTTGGAGGAGAAAGAATCCGGAGTTTCACCCAAAGAACACCATACCTACTGTAAAGCATGGGAGTGGAAACATCATTATTTGGGACTGTTTTTCTGCAAAGGGACTAGGATGAGTGATCCATGTAAAGGAAAGAATAAATAGGGCCATGTATTGTCAGATTTTGAGTGAAAACCTCCTTCCATCAGTAAGGGCATTGAAGATGAAAAATGGCTCTTTCCACACAACAATGACCTCAGCATGACAATGACCCCAACACACCGCCAAGGTAACGAAGGAGTAGCTTCATAAGAAAGCATTTCAAGGTCCTGGAGTGGCCTAGCCAGTTCAAAGTCCATGCTGCCCAGCGACAGCCCCAAAACATCTCTGCTCTAGAAGAGATCTGCATGGAGAAATGGCCAAACACCAGCAACAGTGTGTGAAAACCTTGTGAAGACTTACAGAAAATGTTTGACCTCTGTCATTGCCAACAAAGGGTATATAACAAAGTAATGAGATGGACTTTCCATATTGACTAAACACTTTTTTTTCCCCACCATAACTTGCAAATAAGTTCTTTAAAGTGACGATGTGTATTTTCCCTGGTGATAGGGGGCAGTATTTACATAATCATTGCAATCAAGCAGTATTTTGTGTTTGAGTAAGACCTTAAACCCCTGAGAGTGCACCTTTTAGCAAAATGACAAGCACATCAGACTCCCTTTCATCTCTGGCAATGAGTGAAGAGGTGGATGTGTAAAAAAACAGCAGTTATGAATGGTGAAACTTTTGTAACCATTTGTTACAAGTTAGTAAATGCATTTTGTCCTCATGGGTCCCTGTAGAACAGAGGTGGGGAACCCTGGTCATCGAGGGCCAGTATTGTGCATGTCTTTGCTCCAACACTTCTGATTCAGTGGTTGACTCACCTGTTCAGCAGCTCATCCGGCTCTGCAGAAGCCTGTTAATCACCTGCTGATTGAAATCAGGTGTGATGATGCAGGGTTGAAACTAAAATATGCTGGATAGCGGCCCTCGATAGACCAGGGTTCCCCACCCCTGCTGTAGAAAGAAACATGGCGTCGCCCAGGGACCTAGTCCCGCTCCCATGTATTTTAGACTTATGGTTACATGTTATGAAGCCGCCAATATTATTCAACAACTGGGCATCATTTCATTCATTTTCAACAACATTTCGATGGATATTTCCAGAAACTAATGGTAAAAACCACACATTGTCACTTTAAAAAATTTGAAAATGGTATTTTCTGGATTTTTTTTTCTCATTTTGTATCTCATAGTTGAGGTTGACCTATGATGAAACTTACAGGCCTTTCTCATCATTTTTAGTGGGAGAACTTGTACAATTGGAGACTGACTAAATACTTTTTTGCCCCAATGAATGATATAATTGGATGTCAGAAACAATAATGCAGTACGGTGCAATCTGATACAATACAACATGTTATAAAACAATATATTTTTCTATACAAAGTATAACATGGATTCTAATGCAACATACAGTAGTATGACATATTACACGATACAAGTATGATACAAAAACAACCGAATATGATACATTTAAACATTTATTGCTTCTGAGAAAATGATTTGAGACTGTTGGACCATTGGCTAGACACCAATACAGAAACATCATTATTTATAAGGTTTGTGACACAGATCTGAAAGTTCAGCTTTAAACTGTACCTTTTTAATGAAGGCAGCTATCTGTCTCTCATCAGAATAACCCACAATGAAAAACAGCTCACATATCAGCCCCTGCTTTTTATAAACATATTCATTAAAAATGATAGCTGGATTAAAAAAAGGTAATTCCCGAATGTGGAAGGTGAAGTCTTTGTCCCTGTGAAGCTAACTAATGATGAAAAGCTCATTTGAACAAGACTTGCATGAATATCTGCAAAGGAGGAAAATACAGGCAAGGTAAAATTAGCCAGTAATAAATGAACATTGTGGAAATACATCTGGCATTAATTGTCATCCGAAAGGTCATGGTTCATTAAATTACTATTAAAGAGTTTGACAAAATATATTTAGTGTTCACTGAGGTATGCAGGCTTTGTGAGGTAAAATGTATAAATAACGGTAATAACTACAGCTGTGTTTCTGAGACCTATTAATATCAGCTGGGAAGCAGAGGCCTGTTCTGCAAGGACGTTATCAAGGGATTCGCACTATTAACAGATGTATTTTTCCTCCTCCTTGAACACGTAGAAATAATGCAGATGATAATAAATTGCCATGTAATGAATAGTCGAGCCCAAAATGAGGACGGAATGATGTGGGGGGGGGGATGAGCTGATCTCTGTTTTTATTCAGCGCTGAATATGTTTCAGTGCAAAAGTTCTTTTGTGCTTCCAAGTTTGTCCCACATTTCCTTTGAGATATCAGGGGTCGACATGCACGTCTGCCTGGAGCAAACATCTGCTCACACATGTACACATATGCAGACACACACACACACTAACACACACACACACACACAAACACACACGTCCATTCTTGAAATGTAAGAATAACTTGAAGAAATTTAAATAATATTTTTTAAATTTTATTTAAAAGAGAAATTCTAATTAGAAGAAAATAGAAAGGAAAAGTGTGTGTGTGTGTGTGTGTGTGTGTGTGTGTGTGTGTGTGTGTGTGTGTGTGTGTGTGTGTGTGTGTGTGTGTGTGTGTGTGTGTGTGTGTGTGTGTGTGTGTGTGTGTGTGTGTGTGTGTGTGTGTGTGTGTGTGTGTGTGTGTGTGTGTGTGTTCTAAAGCGAGAGAGAGGCAGAGAAACATAAGACAGAGAGACTTGTGTGGACAGACAGTGATTCCCCCAGGTGCATGTTGGGTAAGTCTTCAATAATCTGGAGTGACAAGGAACAGAAGGAGCCGATTTCTCCTCATGTCATATCCTCTTTCGCTTCTCGCTTCCTGCTTCTTGTCAACAGGACTTTAAACTGGTGTTTGTTAAATTGGATGTCAGGTTCAAGGGAGGACTTTGTTGCATTGGATGCTTGTCTGTCTCTGCGTGTGTGTGTGTGTGTGTGTGTGTGTGTGTGTGTGTGTGTGTGTGTGTGTGTGTGTGTGTGTGTGTGTGTGTGTGTGTGTGTGTGTGTGTGTGTGTGTGTGTGTGTTACTACATGGCTATGTCATTTGAATATGACAGCATGTTTCCTTGTGATATTAAAGGTCCAGGGAGTGCAACACTGTGCAATATATCCACTTGAGAAGTCTTTGCATGTGCAATTTAAACGTAAAAGCCTCCACTAGGGTGATTCACGGCTGCAGCTGAATCCCCTCTGTACTGTACGACTAAGCCCCCGGAGCCGTCACCGTTCAGCCATGTCACAGCAGCAGGTCTTTCCTGCCTTTCCAGGAAGCCTCAGATGAGTTTGAAGCCCCTGGACATCTCTGTTAATCACTCATCCTTAAACAAGCACTTCCTAAACGACCTTAGAGAGAGACGAAAGCAGGAGACAAACGCGCCACACACTCAAACAAGGCCCTCGAGCCTCCAACCAATTTAAACCCTGATTTTTTTCCTTCATTTTCAAAATACTCTCACAAGGTAATTGTGTGACTATATATATATATATATATATATATATATATATATATATATATATATACAGGTGTATATGTTTGTATGAGAGGAAGTGGATTTTGAGACCACCAGCTCTTCCACATAAACAGGAAAGGTCATTCCCTGTCTGAGTCAGTGCATGTTATTGTTAAGGCTAGTGTGTATGACTTTGTTTAGCTCTTACTGTTACCACTGTAGAAACGACTGACCTTCGGCTGTGAAAAGTGGAAGATCGCATCGCTGTCAGTGTCAGAGGATTTTATGTAGCCATTATGCTGTAAGTCAACGTGTGTGTGTGTGTGTGTGTGTGTGTGTGTGTGTGTGTGTGTGTGTGTGTGTGTGTGTGTGTGTGTGTGTGTGTGTGTGTGTGTGTGTGTGTGTGTGTGTGTGTGTGTGTGTGTGTGTGTTTAATAGCAGATGAAACGTATGGTGGGGATTTTTTTTTATGTCCTCAAATGGATTTTATTGTTTTAGTTTCTTTAAATTGTTTTTTTACAGCTGCTGACAAGCGCATCCTAGACCATGCTTGTTTGTTGTTTCCGGTGACAGCTGTGTAAATAAAACTCTGACGGCCTTTTAATCCACGTTGGCTCGTAAACAAAAGCACGGACATACACACCAGATGGCCACTCCCCCCACCACCCCCCTCATCTTTTACATTAGGGTCCCTGTGGCAACAGGTCAAAACAGGTCCCACCTGAACACTGAACCCTAACACACACACACATATTTATTTATTTTTATTATTTAAAAAATGTGTGTTTGTTTGAAAGCAGATGAGAGCAGGTCAGTGTGTGTGGGGTTGCTTCTGCAGGACAGATGGGATTCAGTGGCTGTGGTATTCAGGGGAAGACCGGACGACCCACCTGATGGAAACACTAATGATCCATCGTCAGTTCTTTTAAAAATGAGAAACAGAATGAAACATATCTGGTGACTGCACACAAGCAATCATAGAAGCCTAAAATCCATCTAAGTGATTATATATATATATACAGGCCATTTGTCATTTTCTTCAGTGTTTTTTGTCACACGTTTTATTAACCAGAAGTGAGATCTGCTTGAGCTGCCCTTTCCCATCAAACATATCCAGCCAGCAGCGGTCTTGGCTATTTCCTCTCTAAGACCTCTAGGTGGCAGTATTGCCATACCAACCTACCTCTCTCACCTCTCACATCTCTACACAAAAACTCTCCCAGCCACAGTAACAAATTGCCTACTTCATGCAGCTGATCCTTTACCATTTGCTCTCAAGAAAAATACTCAGTTCTACATGAAATGAATCACGCTTCATTCCCATTCTGTGAGCACCCCATCCTGCATAAATGCTACACTTTATTTATTGATTTATTTAAACATCTGTACCCTAGAAGTGGGAATAAACAAGTTTCTGCTACTATCATAAGGTGATAATTACTGATTTTTCCATTAAACTCATCCCACTGTGGAAAAACAGGGTATATTAAATTTAACCCTTTAATGCATGAATTATGAAATCTTCAACCATGATTTTTGTAACAATTTTTTTCATTCATCTTTAGGTGTGAATGAAACAAATTTCAACAAATATTTTTTGTTAAATTTTATAATTTACTAATAATTTATTACATGTCCACCTTGGTGGACAGCGTGCATTCTGAACATGAAATATGGTGGCTTGGCTTACTGAAGTCCAAATGGAAGGGCTCAAATGCAATAAAGTCTTCAACAGCTGTGCTTACTAGCAAAAATAAATAAATTACAATTTTGAGAACCTGTCCACTGTAGTGACCATTGTGCATCAAAGGGTTAAGGATGAGATTAACATCTCTTAGGTGACAAAAGTGGTGGAGGGGCCAACAAACCGCAGCGTTAAAGGAATCCTGAACTGCACGGAAGAACTTTTCTTATGTTTTGTTTGACTACATGAAGCGATGAGTGGGTGAGCATCTGCATGAAGAGAAGCTCCGGTTCTGATCCTGCAAAAAGTAAAGGAAAAGCATCATCATTGTGCTGGTGAGCTTTGCTCAAATGCATGATTGTTTCCTGGAAATCAAAAAAGATAGAGCGCTTCCTGGTGTAACATGCACATTCACAACCACAAAGCAACTAAAGCGTCTGAGCCAGTAGTCAGACAAACACTTAATTAACATTAATGAACAACTGCATCTTTTGCTTCTAACAAACGCCTGTTTCCTAGTTGGCAGCCTTATTTCTCTTCTGGTTTGTAAATTCTATAGTTTCCTGCACCACTTGACACAAGTTCTTCATTTCATCTATTTTAAAAAGGTCAAAATCCATGTTTGCAGGCCTCTCAAGTGTACAGATCGTGCAATGGTGTCAAAATGTAAATGAGCAGAATCTAAAAGTCAGTTTTGATACTGTAGTTAAGGAGCCTCCTTGCGCTCAAATTCTCTTAGCTGCAGGATCATGGGTGCAGCCAAGCTCCTCTGCAGCATGTTGATCTGACAGCCAACGGTGCCCTTTGTCACACCGCGCACTGATTGTCTTATCTGCCATCTATCACAATTGATTTGGAACCAGCCTTATCTGAAACCTGCGTTCAGACGTCGTTTGGGTGACGCAGAAATTGTTAGGCTGTTAGAAATAGAGGATCCATTGCAAATGCATTCAAGGTTATTTTAACTTACAGAGGTACTTAATGTGTTTTTTGACTGCATTCCAGTGGCCTGAGATAATAACGACAATTAGGTTGACACTATGGAATGGTGGGGCACCGCCGTAAATATTAGGCTGCATGCACAATGTCGTGTACACCTGTACTGTCGGGAAAACCGACACAAAGTTACATCCTAACAAGTGCACGTTCTGCTGCTTGGAATGGTCAGAAATGTTATCTCACATGAACTAGAAGGAATCCATCCGTGAGCAGTAAGGAGGCTGGCTCCACGCGGCTGTCCGCACTAGCTGTTTGCACACAAACCAGCACTGATGTCTTCTGTCAGCCCTTATTTTGGTAAACACTGATGTCTTCGTGAAGAAGCGGAGGGACAGGTGCATGATTGAGGTACTTAAATGCAGACACTCTCAGCGACCGTCCCCTCTCCAGCTCTCCCAGGGAGGCTGCATTCTCCGTCACGACAATGCATGCATCAGCTCCCTCTCCCTCCTTCTGACACTTTTATGTCTCATTTGCATGATGATGTGACGCACCTTACCTAAGATGTATTTTTAATTGTTAAATAATTGCAGGAGACCATAATAATCATCTCATTATCCCCAGCCGCATCTAACGAGGTGAGAGCACGAGGATGCAGGACGAACTGGTTTGATTCTGTCAGACAGGAGTCTGGCTTCACGTGGACTTTGTCACCTTTTCAAAGACTTCACTAACAGATCGAGATCTGTAAAAGATAAACATTAAATATGCATCCGGATCTTCTGCTCGGGCGAGTGGACTGAATTTGTATAAATGGCTAATGTGCTGCTGCGACAGCAAGCAACTAGATTAATCACTCATTATGAAATCTGCTCCATTGGCTATTAACACCCGCGAGGAACCTTGCCATGGGCCCCATCACACACCAGGGTTAAATTGAGAGTAAGAAAGTATAAGTTTTGTGTGCCTGTGTGTGTGTGTGTGTGTGTGTGTGTGTGTGTGTGTGTGTGTGTGTGTGTGTGTGTGTGTGTGTGTGTGTGTGTGTGTGTGTGTGTGTGTGTGTGTGTGTGTGTGTGTGTGTGTGTGTGTGTGTGTGTCTGTGTAGGAGGAGAGCTTTCCACCCGATGGCAGGATGGTCAACGGAAGGTTGCAGCAGGCTCAGTGTGTGAATGGGTTCAGGTGTCATGGTATACGTAAGGCATACAAAACATCTCTACAGTTTCTCACCAGGGAGACCATCCTCTGTACTTATCACACTCACTAACCACATTAGGCAACAATGCTGCTGATAAAAGCCTCACAATTTACCCAGATGGCTCTTTAATGGAGGAAAATCACATGTGTGAGAATATTAGACGTGGACTTCAAATAGTAGCTGTCTGCAGGCTCACATTTGCTCTCCTGGTGGCTCACTCACAGCTGATCCAATGGCGAAAAAGAAAGACAGAACAACACATGCAAATTTGCGAGCAAGTCAAGAGGCTCTCCACACCCACAGCTGCAGGGATGTTGTCAAAAGAACAAAAATTTAATAAAACCCGTCCGCGACACCTGCACACGCTTTCTTGTCTTTCTGCGTCTCCTGGTGTTTTCTCTCTATCACGTCTCCCACACCTGCCTAAGTGAAGGATTTACCTGCATTACACATAGCACATTGAACATGCCAATCACCGCGCGGCGCAGGTGTCCGCACGCTGTCTGCATTCCTTTAGAAATGAACTGTGCACCCAAAATACTCCCAGACATGCATCTTTAAATGCTAAAGTGGGGACAAGTCGTTCCATCAGTCACATGTCAGAATCACTTAGTTTTTAAATTAACATAAGTGAGTGTGACTAATGCTAAGCCTTTTAAAACTCATGTTAAATTTGTACCTCGGTGACACATCATTCAGCGCAGATGAATGCAAACCTCCTCGCCCTCCTCATGAATTCAAAATTTAATGTTGAGATGTCGTAGTTTATAAGTTACGCTTGTTGTTGACAGGCATCTGCAGAAATTATGTTTTGAACAACTCGGCTTTGTTTGTAAAACTCACTAGAAGTCAAACACTCGAGAGCAAAACCCAACTGCAGTGGGAACAGAGGTGTTCTTAGAGATGTTGGTGTTGACACGAAGTCTGTTTACTTCTCGGTGCCCCTTGCTGTAAAAATTCTGTCCACTGAGACCTCATACAGGGCGAGGGGACCCCTATTCATCTCCTCCCAAATGGGATAGCATCCTCCAGGGGAGAGGGGTGACACAGTTGATGCCAAGGCGATGGGGAAGTCCTTCTGTTGATAATAGCAGTCGACGGGGGGAACAACCTCAGCAGGCACCGGGCCAGACAACTGTCAATCACACTACCTCTTCTCTCTTTCCACTTTTAGTTGCCACTGGCCCTCCTCTCTGCATCACTTGCTCCCATTCTCTCTCTCTCTCTCTCTCTCTCTCTCTCTCTCTCTCTCTCTCTCTCTCTCTCTCTCTCTCTCTCTCTCTCTCTCTCTCTCTCTCTCTCTCTCTCTCTCTCTCTCTCTCTCTCTCTCTCTCTCTCTCTCTCTCTCTCTCTCTCTCTCTCTCTCACTCACTCACTCACTCACTCACTCACTCACTCACTCACTCACTCACTCACTCACTCACTCACTCACTCACTATCTCTCACTCACTCATGTGTGTTTTCCATCTTTGTCAAGAGACGCTCTCTGGAAAATAAATCTGGACCAAATCAACAGCCTGGAGATCCTCACAGCGTACATAATTAGATCAATGTTGTGGCTCTTTAAGGGAGTTGGAAAAAAGCAGATGTGCTGATTGAATGGATCATGTAATCGTCTATCGGCATGGATGACAAGTTAAGCAAAAAATACTTTTATTTCTTTGGTTCAAATAAATTCATTTTTAAAAAATCTGCATTTGTTGGTCCATGTTTATCTTTACCTAACTGGTAATTGGCATGATGAGAATCACACTACTGTGCAGTGGCATAGAACACTGTTGTGAGCATAAACTCAAGGAACTTGTTTAACATTAGTGCCAAAAAATGCCGCAGGTTAAAAAAGACACATCTTGACAAACATTTCTAACTAAAACTGCCCCCCAAAAAACTGTTTATTCTATGTATGAAGGTTTATTAGTGCCACTGCAGAGTGAAAACCATTTAAACTATACTGGCTTTTGCGAGCCTGAGGAGGCAAACTGCATTGTGTTTCTGAACTGCATTTATTCAATTTTTTATGTTTTTACAACATTTGAAATACTAATTTGTAAGGACACAAAGTGCTACCACCCATGCTAAATAAATTTGAGTGATTATAACTTGACAATTTTCACATTCTTTCAATTTACTATCATGTTCCAATATAATTTTCATGTTTCAATGACATATCACATACATATTGCGTTTGTACAATATCCCATAGTAGTTGCAACTATCTCAGTTATTTGCACCATAACTGTTCTGTGGAGGCAGCTATCAGCCACTGCTGTTATAACCCTAACCCACTCACAGGTTAGATGAAGTGCTTGATGGCTTTCCTTGTTCCAGCAATGATGTCACCACAAAGACACATGATCAGTTTTGTACCTCATCACTATTGAGTGTTTGGCCATTTAACACAATCCACCCTCTGCTGAAGCAGGCCCCCCACAGGGTGATCAGTCCTGGATGTCAATCAATCAATCAATCAATCAATCAATCAATCAATCAATCAATCAATCAATCAATTTTATTTGTAGAGCACCTTCCACAACGTTTTCAGAAGCCCAAGTTGCTGAACAGCATCATCATAAAAAACATTCCCAGTACCTGGGCATAAAAGCAAGATAAAAACATAAAATCATAAAATAACAAGCAAGCAATATTAAAAATACAGAGAGATAACGGAATACGACTAATCAATTAAAAACAAATGGTGGACAAAATAAAATCAAGCATCCTGATTAAAAAGAAGAAGTATTAACAACCATAATGCCAGGGCAATTCAAAGAACCCTAGCGCTGAAAAGCAATCAAATAAAAATGAGTCTTTAGACGAGACTTAAAGACTTGAAGGGATGGTGCCTGCCTAATGCTCAGTGGTAATTCATTCCACAGAGATGGAGCCAAAACAGAAAATGCACGATAACCCCTCAATTGATATTTCGATCGGGGGACCACCAGACGTCCCTGCTCGGCTAAGCGAAGAGACCGAGATGGAGCATACCTGTGCAAAAGTGCAGTAATGTAAGAGGGGGCACTGCCCTGGAGGGGCTTTATAAACGAGAGTTAAGATTTTAAATTTAGCTCGGAATTGCACCGGGAGCCAGTGCAGAGCATCCAGCACTGGGGTAATGTGATCTCGACATCTAGTACCTGTCAGGAACCTAGCCACTGAGTTCTGTACAAATTGAAGCCGTGCAACCGTGCACTGGGCCAGACCGGCATACAGAGCATTACAGTAGCCCAGACGGGACAGGACGAATGCATGCAACACAGACTCCAGATGAGCTCTGGACAGCAGAGGCCTGATCCTGGATAGCCGTTTCAGGTTAAAAAAACAGGACCTCACCACTGTATTTACGTGAGTGTCAAGATTAAGTGAGGAGTCAGTTTTTATCCCCAAATTACTGACTATTATCTTTTCATAGGGGGTCAATGGGCCAAGGTCAATATCAGCACCTGAGCCATTTCTTCTGCCAGGACTAAGTATTATGACTTCCGTTTTGCTCTCATTTAGATGCAAAAAATTAGAAGCCACCAACATTTTATGTCCTTCAAACAGTCCAGTAAAGGAGAAACAGATCTATCCTCCCCACATCGAAGAGGGAGATAGACCTGACAGTCATCAGCAAAAAAATGAAATTTCACATTACGCTAACGAGGGAGGACTCCAAGAGGAAGCAAATACACTGCAAATAGGAGAGGACCAAGGACAGAGCCCTGTGGCACACCCCAACGAAGTCTCACACAGGGTGACATCACCTCACCCATCTGAACACTAAAGGGCCTGTCATGAAGGTAGGAGCGAAGCCATTGGAGGTGTTCTGTGATTAGCTTGGCGTTTTGGCTACCCAGATATCGTCTTTTCTTTTCTGTTCAGCCACAGCCAGTGGCTGCTCCTGTCTAAAGTCTCAGCCAGGGGCCTCATGTATCAAGCTTGCTTACGCACAAAACGAGGTCGGAAAACTGCATTAGTAACTTTCCACACAAACTTTGGGATTTCTGAAAGAAAACTTTGCGGAAAAATGTGCGCAACTTTAAGATGACTAAGGACCTGGCTTACACACATGGTCGACATGGAGAGCACCTGCAGTGCTGCTGCTGAGAAGGACAAAATTATGAAATCCTGCAGCATTATCACTTGTACTGCTTTGTTTTCACACAGAACAAGACCCCCACACTCACACACAAACACGCACGCACGCACGCACACACACACACACACACACACACACACACACACACACACACACATGCACGCACACTCACACACAAACACAGCCTGAAGCGCAGAATACGGAACGCAGAATATCAGCAGGGGACAGATTGAGACAGAATGTCATGCGTCTGTGACAGTGTGTGTCCTGTCACTGTGACCACATTGATCATGTGCCCTGGCTACTTGGACAAGGGAGATCTCCATTTGGCTGACTGGTTAGCACACGTGCCTTTCGCCTCTGGGGATCAAGTCCTGATGAGATCATTTTCATATCCGCCACAGATTTCTCTGAAGAACTCAGCATTGACGGCTTCAGCAACGCTGTGCCACTCCGTGGATTTTCTCTTATTTGTTTTGCAAAAGCACTTCCTTTCATTTCTCCACCTCACCCACAAGTACCTCAACTTCTGCTTGTGAAATAGCGCTTCCTTGATCTGCGGTCGTGATCAAACTGCTGCACCAAGCCAGCTTATGTATATGCATGAGGTCCACAAGGCACTTTGTATCGACTATTTATGGCAGTAAGTGGGCGTGGTGAGGGCGGGATGTGACTAAAAATCAGCTGAGAACCTTTCTCGTTAGTCTCTAATTCATGAAGCGGAGATTGCGTGCATCTGTGCGTACTCCATGTTTGATAGATCACAAACCTACTTGGCGTAAGTACATTTTTTTTGCTGAGCATAAGTACGGTTTTAGTAAGGATTCTACTCAATGTTTGATAAATGAGACCCCTGGTCTTTTATTGTTTTCCTGTGAGATTTTCCTCGACTCCAATTTCCCAAAGTAACTTCACTGATGAGCTAGCTACATGACCCCTGCACCCTACCTCGGCTGAGCGCAACTTCACAATCCAGCCTCCGTCTTCTGCTTTGGTTGTTGAATTTGTCCTATACATCTACCTGCGTCTCCCAGCCTGTGGCACCTTTTACTGAGCCAAACTCAGGAGATGTGCGAGTAGGTTCTTGGGTTGCCGCAACACCATTGGGGGATTGATACCCTCTTGTCCTCAGCTACCAGACGTTGTGTCACCAGATGTAACTCTGTTGTGTTAAGCTGGTCTTGCAGCTGACCAAGATATGCTAGAGAGTTGCAGGATCTTTGCAGAGAGAGCCCATAAGGGCCTTCTCCAACCCAGGGATCTTGTCAGGCATAAATCAGTAGCATGCTTACTATTTCTTTACCAACTGGCCAGCAATCTAAATTAAATGTATTTACTTAAATTGGATAGATTTTTGTTAAATTTGATTTTCATTTTGATTAACACACATTTGCTCTTTAAAATTAGCTCAGTTGTAGTAAATTGTTACCTTGAAGAACCTACATGATTAATTTCATATTCAGTGATCTTGCAGATCAAACCCAAGCCGTCACTATGACCCTGTAAACATGGGAGAAGTAACGCCACACTGTTGCTGCAAGCCGTCTACTAATGAGACATCACTCCATCAGTGGTGGTTAGTTATGACAACTACTACAGGCCTTTCGGTGTGTTTTTGTTTGTGTGCGCTTCATCTGTGTTTGTGGGAACTTTGGAGGACCCAGGGCCAAAACTGAAACGTGCACATTTCCAGGATTTTTCCCTCATGTTTCTTTGGTCAAACTTTAGCTTCCAGTACATGTTTTCTCATATATATGAAAATATTAATGTATTATTGAATATATTAGTTATGCTGAGTCAAACCGAAACGACGCATGATTGTGTGCATGTAAACCAGGCATTCGCATGGAAGATATGGTCAAAAGATATGAAATAAAAAACCCAAAAACTCATAAAACCTCCAATACAGCTAAACTTGCAGATGTTTTTGGAAGGAAACCCTGGTGAGCACACAGTCCACACACTCCCACACACACATAACTTCATGTGCAAATCTTTCACTTTAATGTTCAATAAGATTGTGAGAAAAAAATACTTGAAAATGTTGGAAAGTATAATAAATGTAGAGTCATCACAATGTTTTCTTGGATTAAATCAGATACGGAAGTTTGAGATTTGAAGGGATGTTCTCTTTGTGAGGCCACTGAGCAGCTTCCATCCACCCTTTGAGCTCGTTTCAGGACTCAAATTTATATATTTGCCTTCAATTTAAGTTTAAACATATTTCATTTTCATTTAATCTTTTTAACCAAGAAAGACTTCTTAGATAAAAATTCTGAATTTAAAGAATGACCTAGCCCAGACCAGCAGCAGTTCAACAGCTAAAACACAAAAGGCTGTTGAAAGCATCCACAACACAAACTAGAATAATCTAATTACGGTATATTCACTCTCTCTTTGTGCAGGAAACTGCAGTATTATTAGTTATAAATCAGAAAATGTACATCCAGACATGTTCAGATGTTCATTTAAGATTTTTAAGTTTTAAATGTTAGTTTTAAGTGCAGAAGAGCACTATTAATAAAAAATATACTTGGGCTGCCTGTGTTGATTGGGTTTAACAGAAATGTAAACTTATAAATCATTGTTTTATATCTGTTTCCTGTTTCCTCATTTATTTATGCAACTTTCAAAGTGCAAATCACTTTCCAAACATACTTTTACATATATTTGATTTACTGTAAAACAAAAAGTCTTTTGCAAATCACAAATGTTAAGGTGTTGTGGAAAATAATGGTGACCTTTTTGAAAAAAATGGGAGAAATTTAAAAAATTCTGAATAAAAAAGTTGTATTAGAACTGGTATAGCAATCTAATTTATATTATATAAATAGATTTTTGAACTTTAAGCTATGGCTTTAACATTGATCAGCTGATGATTAACTGCTGAGTTAGAAACTTGACCAGTTTTATATTTGATGCCACCCTTCAACCCTATGCTGACCAAAAACTGCACTTGATAGTTTTGTGGAGCGGGTAGGTGCCCTATAGGGGGAGCTCTTTACCCACGTTATGGCTGTTAGCAGTAATGCTAGTGGTTAGAATTTTTCAGTTCACCAATTAATAAAAATCACAAGAAGAAAAAGAAGTTTGCTTTTTCTGTTGGCATCATGGTGGAACATGGAAGTAAAAATAAAAGAGAGTAATGTCTTTGGAGGCAAAGAGCTAAAACCAGAGTGAACATCGGCGCAACCGACACTAGTTTGAAGAAGCTATATGACGAATCACGGACTAATGGTGACCTGGCTTTGTTGTTACTGGAGTTGTAAGCAATACAATTTTTGTCCAACAGTGTGGATCTTTTTACTTTTGTGGTTTATTTTAGTAATGGTTGGTCATGTTAAGTGTTAGCTTCTTGTTAGCGCTCAGGGTTTCTCAACCCTGGTCCTCAGCACCCCCCTGTCCTACATGTTTTCCATGTTGCCCTTTCAAACACTAGTGTTTCTCTACTGCTGCACACCTGACTTAAATTAATGACTGATTAACAGGCTTCTGCAGCACTTGATGTCCTCCTGAGGAGGCTATTCAAACATTTAAATCAGGTGTGCTTGAAGCAGAGACATTGAAAACATGCAGGACAGGGGTGCGTTGAGGACCACGGTTGAGAAACCCTGAGCTATCTACAGCAGGGTTGTTAACAAAAGCTGTAAGTCCACCTTAAACCAGTAAAGTGGATGATCAAAAAATTGTTCTGTGTGACTTTAACATATTCAATTTGTAATTCAGATTCAAAATTTTGAGCAGCCATACAATTGCACTTTTAGTTGTGGGATGGTAAAAACTGCTCTTTGTTTTAATGAAACCTTTAATTGTCTGTGGGTGGAGCTAAAGTGAGACCTATGGAAGAATACCAATACATGATTTTCAGACATTTTGAAAGGCAAAGCGACATTTGAGTCTTATCAAGTATAAAAAAAATATTTTAGCATTTTAATCTCGAGAATGGCTGAAAACAAGTGTAAAAGTCCTAACTTCCATTCTCTGTGCCCGCTTTACATCCCCTCCTCCTCCTCGTATCAGAGGCCCCAGAGATCTGTGGTCCGTCCGCTTTCTCACAGCACTTCAGCTAACACTACCAAGAACTCATTTTACAAGTAGAGCAAAGTGCTTGGCACCAACAGCACCAACACAGCATTTTCCCTTGCACAATGGATCCCCCCAAACTCACAAAAACTTTCATAATGACCAAGTCATTCAGTCTGTGGCTGTGAATGATGTTTGGCTTGCACGGCGGCTGATACGGCCCCCCTCTCCTGCCTCCCTCCTCCTGGTCTCCCCTTTCAAGTCCATCCATTTGACAAAGTGACAACAGCAACAAAAACACAAACAAAAAGCTCCACAAAGCTCAGGCACGCACAGCCAAACCTGACATTCTAATTAGTTTTAAAAGTAATTGCTTGAAATGATTAGTTGAGTTGGGCCACTTTCCCTTGTTACCTCTGAATTGGAAATATAATTGTGGCGGACAGTAATTGGCCGGTGAGAGACTGTTGGTTATTGTAGTCTGTTGTGGCTGCCTGCATCATTACCATGACTTGGACACAGTTCAGCTTTTGAACTTACAGTGACCAAAGAGGAACGCAAACACACATGCACGCAATGCTCTGATTCCCCTCTTCATCGTCACTCGGGCCCACGGCTTGCTCGGAGGATCTAAACTGCTATCTTCTCCTTTAATCTTTGCCTCCTTTTCACTTGCCCCTGCAGTTCTTGGGTGCAAACCAACTGATTGCCAAGAGAACATGGAAAGAACCACTCCGAAGGATCTGTTCATAGACAAGGAACAAATGAAAGCGACTTACAAAGTTTGGATTCTTGCACATGGAGAGTCAAAGGCAACTTTCTATGTTAAACAGAAAAGTTAAGTGGTAGCTTCCCTGAGTCGTGTCATAAAAGCCTTTTAATCCACTCATGTGCCACTCGTGTTTGAGTTTGAGCCATTCTTTGTGTGCGCTCTCCCTGATATTGCCTGGATCAGTCTCTGTCTGTTTATGTTTGTTGCAGGAGCTTCCTTTGCTAAATTGTCTGGAAGCAGAGGAGGCCCCCATCAGCAAACCAGGCAGAAATGGCTGCATATCCCGCTAGGATCCAGGACATGCCAGGGGAACACACACGCATACGCATGCATGCATGCACACACACACGCGCACACACACACACACAAAGACAATGCACACTGCACCTCAATCTCTCTGAGTCACAGGCAGACAATGACTCGGCGATCAATTGAATAACCATCAGATGGTAGAAGAAGAAATGGTCTGATTCTAAGTTAAAGGAACAGCAAGAATGAATGAAATGATCATTTCTGATATGTTATCTATGAAGTTTGATATCACTGTTATTGTAATTTTAGATTTGTGTGTCACTAATGCAGCTGGTTGAGGTAAAGTCAGTTTGAAACAATAATTTGTAAAGTCATAAGCTGGACACCGAGGTGCAGGCATGCAGCAGCAAACCAAGGTTTTAACAACCTGATTGTTATTTTTAGTAGTTTTTAACTTCAATGTATTTCAAATTATCTTAAAAAATGTTAAATAACCAACTAAATCTGTCTATGAAACTAAATCACAGATTTAGACAAACTAAATCCATAGAAGAAGGTGGCAGCATACTTCCAAGTGGAGGTTCACAGCATTTACTGTAAAACATAGATTTGTTTATTTCTCAGCCGAACAGCTGCACACGACGCTCATCTTTTGAGTTAACTGTGATAATCAACTCTTCACACTTTGTCTCAGCCTAAATATCCAGAAAGCTCTCTCCAAGCAGCAAACCTGCAGCTTGCAATTATTCTCTCTTTTCTTACCTCGTATGAAGCAAAAGGAGATTTAGGTCAGGGTTGCTTCAATCAACCACCCTCCTTTCTGCTCTTCCCCTTTTCTCCATCGATGTGCCTGAGGATACAGGTCTCTTTTCTTTTTTACCCTCTCACTGAAAGTACAGTAGAGACTCCACAATAGACGCAAATTAAAAATCCCAGAGATAAGAAGCACTCGCTCGCTCACCTTTCAGGGGTGAACATGTTCCTGGAAAACCTATAAATTCTCCCGACTTGCTGTTTAAAAGCTCAACATCTTGCTTCATAATTGAAAGCCTGGAAAACTTTGACTTCTAAACAGTTTGTGTTCTTTTTTTATGTATTCTTTGATTAGTGGACTGTGAGTATTGACAGCCTGGTGCGTTTGTGATCATCACAACAAACTGACAGTAGGGAGCTCGATAGCCATCCTACTCAGCCTCCAATACCATCTGTCTAGTATGGATCTCTGGAGGTTGACGCCTGTTGGTTTGGTTCTACACACCCCAAGCCTCAAGGGCTGGCAGAACAGAGTTGGAGGAGGTGTAGCTGCACCAACTGAAGCTGTTCAGTCATCTTCACACACAGAATAGGGACCGGTAGAGTGTGCACGCTTCTTTTCATGATCTCTTTCACTGTCTTCCTCCCTGCCTCCCTCTTTCTCTCAGAGAACAGCGAGGAGGGATCAAACATGACTGTGATGTCTTAATTAAGAAGTACTAACAGGCTTGATTAAAAAGGGGGGAGAATGAAAGGATCCGTCAGTGAATCGAGCAATTCCCCATCGTCCGTCGGCAACATGAGTGGATGAGAGAGGAGGGCGTGAAAAGAAAAGAGTGAAGGAAGAGAACCGGACATAACAACAACAGAATATGCAAAGAGAAGAAGGAGGAGAACCGATGCATGACTGGGTTCATGCGGCAGTGATATGACTTCAATTTAGTAAAAAGAAAGTCTTGTGATAAAAGGCGAGTGGATTTTCTTTAGGAACCTCCTGCTGGTGGTGTAGTTGTGAGATGTTTCTGATTTCAGACGACAGATTTGGATGTCAGAACAACACAGCAGCACCTGACCTAGGTCTACTTTTGGGTCAAATTCTCCTACATGGATATGAAAACAAACAAACCAGTGACAGCAGCTTCCCCAACTCTCTTTGCACGTGTCTCCTGCTCTCCTGTTTCACGTGTCTTTGCACTTTGAAAGGATCCAATTAACCTGAAATGAACACACACCGTCTTTCTTCCTGCCTCCGCCACTGACTGTTCTCTCCTCCACTTCTCTTTCGTCCCACGTGCCCATCCATTTATTTCTTATCATCCTCTGTCCTAACTCCTTTATAGACTGTGCAAAAGTTTTAGGAATTCCTGACACATGCCAATAAATACATGATATGTTAATGGGCAACTATGAGAAACTGATCCACATCTTTGCTTAAAATGAATGTATTATACTACTGATTTACAAGGTGGGGTACCCCAAGACTCTGATTTGGGCCGACTTGTTTTTCTCTACTGATGTATATTCACAATACTGGAAAGATCACTAATTATATTTTTACTTCCTGCAACTTTTATGAAAACGGCATTCATCTGTGCTGCTCCTTGAAGGGTCATTGAGTTCTTAGGGTGATAACTCCCTAGATCTGAGAAGGCTGAAGGTCTGATCATTGCTTCAGATTATGGCTCCTCTGATCAGTCCACAAATAAAAAATTTACAGTGAAGTAAAACTCAAACGACTTGCTTTTAACCAATTTTCTTGAAATGTTTCTGTTTCTATTAAGAGAACTTTTCTGAAATTGGTTTTATTATTTGATAAATATTTCCACACTAAAAACAAACTTTAGTCAGTAGTAACTGCATTTATTTCCTCTTTTCTAAAACCTTCACAGTAACTTTAAGAACCTCTACTTGGTCAGTCTCGTCTGTAACCTCCAGGTCTTAAAGCTAAAATCAACTAGCCGTTCCAAAGACCAGAACTAAAACTCCAAATGACAAATATTTGAGGTATGTCATCACAACTGGACAGCAGTAGCTCAGGATGTAGAGCAGGTTGTCTAATCGGAAGGTTGCAGGTTTGATCCAGGGTCTGACCAGAGAATTCTGCTGTTGTGTGCTTGGGCAAGACACTTATCCCACCTTGCCTGCTGGTGGTGGTTGGAGGGACCGGTGGTGCCAGTATTCAGCAGGCCTCGCCTGTCAGTACGCCCCAGGGCAGCTGTGGCTACATTTTTGTTCATCACCACCAGCGTGTGAATGTGTGTGAGTCTGAATGGGTGAATGACTGTTGGTATTGTGAAGCGCCTTGGGCGGTTGTAGAACCCTAAGAAGGCGCTATACAAATACAGACTGAACTTTGAAATTGATTTATTTTTCCCCTCTCTATTGGCAATCTGGCCTCCTGCGCAGTGGTTATAGAGCTGTTGCCTTGCAGCAAGAAGGTCCTGGGTTCGCTTTCCAGCCTGGGCTCTTTCTGCATGGAGTTTGCATGTTCTCCCTGTGCATGCGTGGGTTCTCTCCGGGAACTCCAGCTTCCTCCCACAGTCCAAAAACATGACTGTTAGGTTAATTGGTCTGTCTAAATTGTCCTTAGGTGTGTGTGTGTGTGTGTGCACGCATGATTGTTTGTCCTGTGTGTCTCTGTGTTGTCCTGCGATGGACTGGCTCTCTGTCCAGGGTGTACCCCGCCTGACTGCCCATTGACCGCTGGAGATAGACACCCCCCCAGATCCCTTTAAATGCTGCCTTTGATTTTCAATATTTGTTGACTTTTAATCATTTAATGTTGATTTTCTGTATATATATATATAGTGCCAATGAGTGTAGGATAGATAGATAGATAGATAGATAGATAGATAGATAGATAGATAGATGATAGATAGATAGATGATAGATAGATGATAGTTTTCTCCTATCATCTATCTATCTATCTATCTATCTACATTTTACCTTAGAAAAAAAGACCTTTCTTCTGTCCTCTTTTTTTTTTTTTACAGGCAGCAGACACTGCTCAGCCACTGTGACAGACCACAGCCTGACTCTGTGGTGCTGCACAGCTCAGCACAGCTGTCTGTTGTCCATTTCTTCTGATGTCTACCTCCCCCTGTCTCACTCTTTGCTTTGTTGCCCACTCAGCAGGAAAATGATATACAC
Source organism: Nothobranchius furzeri (assembly GCF_043380555.1). Taxonomy (NCBI): domain Eukaryota; kingdom Metazoa; phylum Chordata; class Actinopteri; order Cyprinodontiformes; family Nothobranchiidae; genus Nothobranchius; species Nothobranchius furzeri. The sequence continues at coordinate 32,162,042 of NC_091749.1, forward strand.
CCATGCTCAGTCATCTCCTTGGATCTCTTGTGCAACTCTGACAACGGAGCACCACAGAATAGCTAGAGTAACTGTAAAACTAAAAGTAATAGCTGCAATAAAAACAAAATTTTTATCAATTAGTCTAAATTAACACACCTACTCTAAAGGAACTATATTATTTCATATGCTGGTTTTTATTCCTTGGTGAAACTATTTCAGACACTCTTATTGTGATAAGACTTCTGGTGGTGTGAATCTCCACTCTTCAGCTTTAACCTCGCTGACACGACATAGATCAGAAACGACTTTGCGTGCACCAGGATTTGAGGTCTACTAGCAAACAAGTTATCTGTGGGGCAGTTCCTTGAAGATGACAAAATGAGATTACTTGTGTCAGCATTTCAGCTGAAAAGCTGTGCCATGTTGACACGCAACAGATGAAAATAAAAACCTTGAGAAAAAAAGATGTGCTTGAAGCAAAGCTCACACAAAAAAAACATGTTTCATGTGGGCACACACACATATTATCTTGAGCGTCCCTCCCAGCAGGCACAATCACACTCAGGAAGTTAATTCAGTGTCACAGCGAGCCTTGTTTGTGACCCTCTGGTCCCCTCCAGACAGACGAGGCAGCTGGACAGGGACCCACGGCTGCCCAGAACTCACTTCCCTCGGGGAGCTCAAAAAAGAAGAGTCCCTCTCTGCCTCGGAGGATGACCAGCTGAGCTCAGTATGTGAATGTGCGGTTGTGTCGCGATGCCTAGGAAGGTCTGGGCAGGCTGAGCAAGACTTGCAAATGTGCAGCAATTTTTTAAGAGTCAGCAGCTTGATGAAACTAAAGCGGTTTCCCCCAATGATCACATGATTGCTCTTTAATGATGCTCTGCTCTATGGCTTGTTGTTTGGGGTCGTGCAATTTTTCCTGTTAGCTTTTTTTTTAAATGCACACAAAATAATATTAATACAAACACATTTTCTGTAATTCCAGAAAATACATTTTCTATGTTATTCTTATCATCACTCAACAGATGAATGAAGCCATGCAATGTTGTAAATTCACACAGACGAGCTAAAGTAAAATGTGTGGGGCAGATATGACCTTTATCAATGAAAACAGTGATGTTTGTGAACGGAAAGAGCCTGCATAGAATAATACTGTGACGAATGCATCTCAACACACATGCACGCACACACACACTCTTGTGTATTCAGCGGAGATTAAGACTTTACTAAGTGCGTATTAATATTTCATGCTTAAATGGGAAATGTTAGCATTTTTTCATCTGCCTTTGCAGACAAATTAATTATTAAACAGCCTGGGAGCTTTTGTTTAACAGACATAGGGTAAACATTATTAACCTATTTTTATGGGGCTAAAACAGTTTATTGCTAAATGTAAAATTTGTAGATGTTATGTTCCTTTGTTGCACAAATCAAGCACATCTAGGTTGCAGGTTTTAGTGCAGAAATGATTTAAACTACAAATAAATAATAGCTGATCATGGCACTGACACTATTAGGTGATCTGAAGTGTCAGTATGTCTATTTTTTAAACTTTTTGCTGGATAAGTGTCTACATATTGTGGATCCCATCCTTTCTCCTGCCATCTCTGCCATTAGTGGTTCCACAAAGACAACAGTTTCACTCCCTGCTCATACAATCCTTTAGCTACACTGTAAACCCTACATAACAAAGGCCCGACTGTTATAACACACTTCCATTAATCAAGCAGGTACGAACACTTACTGTTTTGGCAAAAACGAAATAAAACACATATTTTAAAAATGTTGTTAAACTTAAATAGACACCACCTGAAAGAAAGCTGAATAAATAGTAGTTTTATTCCAAAATGATTGAAACTAAGTACAGTTGGATACACCACAAACAAAGTGGGATGTGTCAATCTGAGTGTGAGTCACTCTGTGATTTAATGATGCGTTTAGTCGGGCTCTCGCTCAGGGTGCCGAAACCATGTGGTGGCCAGAGCTAAAGGAGGGAAAAAAAATCAATAAAACTTTATTAATGACATTCAACCATAACATGGACAAACTTACTTTCAATTTATGACATTCTACCTAGCTTTTCATGAGGCACTTGACCTCATTACATAAAAAAAAAGATCTTGTTATTTCATCAGCTGCCGTAGCAAGGCCTCCAGTGGAGCGCCGCTGTCCAATCAGATGGACAGAAGGTTGCTTGACCTGTTTCCAGGGTCATGCTTTCTATGACATCCAGCAACATGACAATTTAGCAAAATGGAAAGCAAGACAATATGTTGTCTGTGCTTTGGTCAATCAGACACCCTTAGCTAGAACTTTCAACCGACAAAAACCTCTGAATTAAAACGGGAACATTTATTTACGCACAAGCACTCGACCAAAGTTCAAACCCATGTAGGAGAGACTTAAACCAAACCGGTTTGTCTAGTTTAGCAAAAATAAAAAAGCTAAAATTTCTGTTTATTACCTTTAAGCAAACACGCCCTCGGATGAGGGCATAGGGAACTGGGCCATAGCTTCTTGAGTCACTGGAATTCTTAAGGTTATCGCCTTCTAGCCACACATGGCCTTTTGGGACCTAAAAATATTATCAGACACAGACACAGAGCAAAAATGAATAAGATGCAGACTTACAGAGCAGCATAAAATGTAAATATACAAGACCGCAACAATCAAACGTGTCGACACAAAGTTTTTACACCAACCAAAACTTATCCCTCACTTATCCCTCTTCACCAATTTCAACATCAACCTGATGGTCCCTCTTTGACCCTGAAACGTCTTAGGACAGGGGTCATGGGTAACGGACAGCGTCGGGGGATGGGGTTTGAAGAGAACTTCAAACAGGGTCATTAGACTGTTGGCTAAGATCTGCGCCCCTCTTATCAAGATGGAGGGGGCAAAGCCGGAGAGGGGCCTGAGATAGCTAGGCAGAGGGAGGAAAGAGGGAGAGAACTACACTGCGGCTAGCAGCAGTGTCCAAGGGTCTCCACCGCGGTCCGACCTGCCAGTGGGGCGGCCATCCAAGCAGGCTCTAATTCACAGTGACACCAATTATGATTAATCTCATCACTTTAGGAGAGTAGGCTTGTCAAGGCCCTAATTAAGTGTGCTGTCCCCCTATATGTGCAGACAGGATCAACAACACATTATATTGTCATAATGGGCATCACAATGCACGAGTCTATTTTTGTGTTGCTTAACTTTTTCACGGCAAAAGTCCTCTGGAAGAAAAAGAATAACATGGATTTTAAAAAAAGGAGAATACTAGTGGCGTGATGTCTTTGCCTGCTTGAGCCCCTCTCTCCTATCACCCTGTTCTCTGATCACTCCTCAGAGCTACAGTGAGATGCTGCATTTGATAATTGAGACAGATGATGTGACATGTTGACCTAACATGAGGTAAACAACTCGCTGACTAACAACGACACAAATGAATATCATTAAAGGAGTCATCTGAGAACCATATGTCAGCATGCTGGATTCTCACCATTACACCTCATTAACATGGTAACATATGCTGGCTCCCAAGCACAGGCAAAAGAAACACCATCATTTGTCATCTGTCAAATCGCCATCTATCATTTTTCATTTTCTTCATCTTGGCTGTGTTGGCCCTTTGGTCCTAGACGGAGACGTCTGACTGGGAAACTTTGTTCTGTTCACCTGTTCAAACACCTTGGAAAACTATTCCACGTATGTAAATAAAACTTAACGTAAAACCACAAGCTGATCAACAGCTCTCATGCAAATCAGCAGCATCTGATTGACGGCAGCAAACGTAAACATGATGAGTAAGATTTACTACCCGAGGGGAGAATTTGCATCTGGTCGCAAATCCGTATCAGCGGCTCATTTCAATACTAACAAAAGAGATGGTCGACTTGTGAAGAGTGGATGTTGTAATAATGAAGTTAAAAACATCACACGGCTTGTTTTCTGATAATGCAGCCCATGCTAGCAGAAATCTAATAAGCCGTTTTAGTATTTAAGTCAATATATTCAGTGAATCTGTGTTCTAAGACTTTAATCATTTTAGTTACATCTACACAAAATAGGTACAAAGCAACAGATCGTTTAGTGAATGGAAATAGAAAATTTAGTTTCCTAGAAGAAACAGCATAAATGACAAAGACATACAAATCTGCATACAGATATTACACATGCACTAAATACAGCACTGATGTTAGAGTGAAATGGGATAATGCCAGTACTAGTTAAACTGTAGAGTTACACACTCTTACTGCAGTGGGAATGAATTATCTGGATTGGCGTTCTGAGTTGATATCTTGGATATCTCAATCTACCACTAAAAGGGACAGCAGTAGCTCAGGAGGTAGAATGGGTTGCCCAGTATTTGGAAGGTTGCAGGTTTGATCCCTGGTCCGACCAGAGAATACTGCTGTTGTGTCCTTGTGCAAGACACTTATCCCACCTTGCCTGCTGGTGGTGGTCGGAGGGACCAGTGGTGCCAGTGTTCAGCAGGCCTCGCCCCTGTCAGTGCACCCCAGGGCAGCTGTGGCTACATCGTAGCTCATCACCACCCGTGTGTGAATGTGTGTGTGAATGGGTGAATTGTACACTGTAGTGTACTCTTTGGAGTCCTCTGACTCTGAAAGGCGCTATACAAGTGCAGGTTATTTATCGTCTTCGTCTTCGTCTTCCTCCGCTTATCCGGGTCCGGGTCGCGGGGGCAGCATCCCAATTAGGGAGCTCCAGGCCGTCCTCTCCCCGGCCTTGTCCACCAGCTCCTCCGGCAGGACCCCAAGGCGTTCCCGGACCAGATTGGAGATGTAACCTCTCCAACGTGTCCTGGGTCGACCCGGGGGCCTTCTGCCGGCAGGACATGCCCGAAACACCTCCCCGGGGAGGCGTCCAGGAGGCATCCTGACCAGATGCCCAAACCACCTCAACTGGCTCCTTTTGATCCGGAGGAGCAGCGGTTCTACTCCGAGTCCCTCCCGAATGTCCGAGCTCCTCACCCTATCTCTAAGGCTGAGCCCGGCCACCCTACGGAGGAAACTCATTTCGGCCGCTTGTATCCGCGATCTCGTTCTTTCGGTCATTACCCAAAGCTCATGACCATAGGTGAGGATTGGGACGTAGATCGACCGGTAAATCGAGAGCCTGGCTTTCTGGCTCAGCTCCCTCTTCCCCACGACAGATCGGCTCAGCGTCCGCATCACTGCAGACGCCGAACCAATCCGCCTGTCGATCTCCCGATCCCTCCTACCCTCACTCGTGAACAAGACCCCGAGATACTTAAACTCCTCCACTTGAGGTAGGACCTCTCCCCCGACCCGGAGGTGGCAAGCCACCCTTTTCCGGTTGAGAACCATGGTCTCAGATTTGGAGGTGCTGATCCTCATCCCAGCCGCGTCACATTCGGCCGCGAACCTACCCAGCAAGAGCTGAAGGTCAGAGCTGGATGAAGCTAGGAGGACCACATCATCCGCAAAAAGCAGAGACGAGATTCTCCTGCCACCAAACTCGACACACTCCACACCACGGCTGCGTCTAGAAATTCTGTCCATAAAAGTGATGAACAGAACCGGTGACAAAGGGCAGCCCTGGCGGAGTCCAACCCTCACTGGGAACAGGTCCGACTTACTACCGGCTATGCGGACCAAACTCACGCTCCTCTGGTAAAGGGACTGAATGGCCCTTAACAGAAAGCCACCCACCCCATACTCCTGGAGCGTCCCCCACAGGGTGCCCCTGGGGACACGGTCATAAGCCTTCTCCAAATCCACAAAGCACATGTGGATTGGTTGGGCAAACTCCCATGCCCCCTCCATCACCCTTGCAAGGGTATAGAGCTGGTCCACAGTTCCACGGCCAGGACGAAAACCACATTGCTCCTCCTCTATCTGAGATTCAACTCAGATCGGACCCTCCTCTCCAGTACCTTGGCGTAGACCTTTCCAGGGAGGCTGAGGAGTGTGATCCCCCTATAGTTGGAACACACCCTCAGGTCACCCTTCTTAAAGATGGGGACCACCACCCCGGTCTGCCACTCCCTAGGAACTGCCCCCGATGACCACGCAATGTTGTAGAGACGTGTCAACCATGACAGCCCTACAACATCCATAGCCTTGAGATACCCAGGACGAACCTCATCCGCCCCTGGGGCTCCGCCGCTGTGTAGTTGTTTGACTACCTCAGCAACTTCTGCCCCCGAGATCGGACAGTCCATCCCCAGGCCTCCCAGCTCTGGTTCCTCCTCGAAATGCGCATTGGTGGGATTGAGGAGCTCCTCAAAGTATTCCTTCCACCGTCCGACTATAGCCTCAGTTGACGTCAGCAGCTCCCCATCCCCACTGTAAACAGTGTGAGCGAGTTGCTGCCTTCCTCTCCTGAGGCGCCGGACAGTTTGCCAGAACCTCTTTGGAGCCGATCGATAGTCTTTCTCCATGGCCTCACCAAACTCCTCCCACGCCCGAGATTTTGCCTCAGCAACTGCCACTGCTGCACCCCGCTTGGCTATCCGGTACCTGTCTGCTGCCTCCGGAGACCCACAGACCAGCCACGCCCTGTAGGCCTCCTTCTTCAGCCTGACGGCTCCCCGAACCTCTGGTGTCCACCAGCGGGTACGGGGGTTGCCACCACGACTGGCACCGGCCACCTTACGACCACAGCTAGCAACAGCCGCCTCGACAATCGCAGAGTGGAACAAGGCCCACTCGGACTCAATGTCCCCCACTGCTCTCGGGACGTGGTCAAAGCTCTGCCGGAGGTGGGAGTTGAAGACCGTCTTGACAGGTTCTTCTGCCAGGCGTTCCCAGCAGACCCTCACTATGCGTTTGGGTCTGCCAGGTCTACGCGGCATGTTCCCTTGCCATCTGATCCAACTCACCACCAGGTGGTGATCAGTTGACAGCTCCGCCCCTCTCTTCACTCGGGTGTCCAAAACATACGGCCGCAGGTCAGATGATACGACTACAAAATCTATCATCGACCTGTGACCTAGGCTGCCCTGGTACCAAGTGTACCGGTGGGCATCCTTATGTTCGAACATGGTGTTCGTTATGGCCAAACTGCGGCTTGCACAGAAGTCCAATAACAAAACACAGCTCGAGTTCAGATTAGGTGGGCCGTTCCTCCCAATCACACCCCTCCAGGTCAAGCTGTCATTGCCCACGTGAGCATTGAAGTCCCCCAGCAGGACAATGGAGTCCCCTGATGGAGCACTATCTAGCACTCGTCCCAGGGACTCCAAAAAGGGTGGGTACTCTAAACTGATATTTGGCCCATAAGCACACACAACAGTCAGGACCCGTTCCCCGACCCGAAGGCGCAAGGAAGCTACCCTCTTGTCCCCCGGGGTAAACCCCAACACACAGGCAGAGAGTCTCGGGGCTAACAAAAAGCCAACCCCAGCCCTCCGCCTCTCACCCGGAGCAACTCCAGCAAAGTAGAGTGTCCAACCCCTCTCCAGGTCTCGGGTTCCAGAGCCAATGCAATGTGTCGAGGTGAGTCCGACTATATCTAGCCGGTACCGCTCAACCTCTGCCACAAGCTCCGGCTCCTTCCCCGCCAGCGAGGTGACGTTCCATGTCCCAAAAACTAGTTTTCTTGTCCGGGGATTGGACCGCCAAGGCTCCCGCCTTGGTCTGCCACCCGATTCGCATTGCACCGGACCCTTCATGTTCCTCCTGCGGGTGGTGGGTCCACAGTTGGACGAGCCCATGTATCCGGTTCGGGCTGGGCCCGGCCGGGCCCCATGGGCGAAAGCCCGGCCACCAGGCGCTCGCTCACGGGCCCCAACCCCAGGCCGGGCTCCAGGGTGGGACCCCGGTAACCCTCCGGGCCGGGTACTCCGACTCTTCGTTTTAACCGCCATGAAAGATCCTTCGAACCGTTCTTTGTCTCACCCTTCACCTAAGACCAATTTGTCATGGGAGACCCTACCAGGGGCACTAAGTGCCCCAGACAACATAGCTCCTAGGATCATTAGGGCACTCAAACTCCTCCACCACGATAAGGTGACGGTTCAAGGAGGAGTTATTTATCGTTCTTAACCTTTACAGTGCCAATGTCCATATTTAGACACTTCCACTCACATCATGTTGCTGTGCCTTTTCACAAACTCTTAGAATTACAGTATTTCACCCAAACAATCATCAGAGATCAAGCTAGTCATGGTTTGCACCATGGCACCATTCCACCAATCAGTGCAGGGTTATAAGACGCCAAATATTGGTGTGTCTGCACAGACAGAAAACTCTTAGGTCTACTCTCGTGTTTACGGTTAGATCTCTAAAACTAACAATGCTAGGTTTATGAAACTCTCACATCAATAAGGGTGTACGTGTTGTAAATGTTAAACTCAATGAAGTTGGTGTAATAATAGTATGAAAATCAAATCTGCCATATTTGAGCTCACGCCATGAACAAGTAAAAAAAAAAAAAAGGAATTTTTTAGGTTTAATCTGTTGTTTTTTAGACATAATTTTAATATTTGTGGTAACAGTAATCATAACAATTATAATACTGAATATATTTTGTAGTTTTAAACTAAGATCTCTCTGGGAAATGGAGGAGGACAGTTATTGCGCCAACCGATCTTGCCATCGGTGATGATGTTGTAATTTATCTTGTCTTAGTTAAAGGGGGTACGTCATATAAGATTTTTTCTTCTTCCTCCCCCTATTTCACTTGAATGATTGTATTCTGGTTGGCAATTGTATTCTGATTTGATGTTTGTATATTTAAATTTTGAGTGAAATAAATTTTGAATTGAAATTGAAATGATGAACAGGAGGGAGATGACAATGAGGTAGATCCTCAAATATAAAGAAGAAGAAGAAGAAAATATCATTCCTATAGCTCCTCTCAAGTTAAAAATCACAAGGAGCCTCACAAAAACAAAAAATGTTAAAATATAAAAAAAATTTAGAAAATGGTTAAAATATATATTTAAAATGAGCAAAAAATAGACAATTGTGATTAAAAATATGTTAAGAAAGAGAGAGAGAGTGAATAGGAAAGAGGGAAATCAGTGGATCCTGAGGAAGGTGGAATAGGTGGGGAGAGCAGAACAAGGAGAGAGTGAAGGTCAGACAAAAGCCTCTTTGAACAGGTGAGTTTTCAGCTGGTTTTTAAATGAGTCCACTGAGTCCACTGATCTCAGGCTCAGGGGAGAGAGTTCCAGAGTCTGGGGGCCACAGCAGCAAATGATCTGTCACCTTTGGTCTTTAAATTTTAAAAAATATTCTAAAATATTCTAATGATCTATAAATGTTCAATTACTTTTAAAAAATATTCAAAAATTATCAGTTTTTATAAAGGTATACTACATTGTTTAATTATTGCAATATATTCTGTATTTTTGAACAGAGATATAATGTTCTAAAATTAGCTGGATTATTCTTGTGTCTTATCATTAACTATATTATTCAAATAGAATGTTACATAACTTGTTCATGTGTTTTAGTTTTGGGATTTCTTTTACCAGAACAGGGCCGACGTCCATAGTTGATCACTTTGTTTTCTCTCTGGTTTTCTGCATGAAAATAATTATTTTTGAAAATTGTAACAACAGAAATACACTTCAGTTATGGACTTCAATAACACCCTGGGGTTGAAATTAAAAAATAAAATAATTCAACGATGTGTCCAGGTCTAGACGTTCAAGCTAAATCTAAAAGACAACATTTTACACCCAAACTGATTTTGTGACATGTACTAATTGATTGTCACTTCAACTCAGATTTACAGTTTTGGGAGAAAAACAATAAAAGGTTGAAAATAGATAAACTTGCTTGAAACCAGGGCAAATACCATGAGTTGTATAAACAATGAAAGAAAAATAAGTCTGAGAAACCTCTTAGACTAATGAATTCAGATAATACTTTTTTTTTTTTACTTCAACATGAGCAATTTTGTGGACAATTTTCTGTCAGCACTTAAATGAAGCCTGTAATTAAATCAGTTTTTCAGCAGACAGGGTAGTGGGGTGTATGAGTAATCTAACATCTCTAACAGTATCAATATGTCAGATAATTCAAAATACCCAGATGAACTCAAGACAGAGTTGAAGCATTTAAATGTGGGATCTCTACTCGTTCGTGCCGGGGACCTGGGTGTGATGGATAGCAAAGACAGCAGTTGTACTGCGGTTGCAGGTTGGGTCGACGCCAGGCATTGTGTACCTGTCAGAGACGTGTCGAGAAGAGCCGAAACTGGAGCTCTCATCACTGTGAAGGAATGCTGTTTAACAGCCATGCCATTACAGTGCTCATTATTTTAACATGATTGGGGTGAGGAATTACGTTCAGCTTACTACTGTGTTTGAATATTGAGATAAACCGTCACCGCATTACCCTGTCGATCTTTACTGCAGAGAACACAGACAAGGGGTGCATGTCATCACTCGTGTTCTTTTCCTCCAGTTTAATGTTAGGGATCATGTGGCATTGTTTTGACACAAAAACCCAGACACAGAAATGATTTCTAAAAGGCGAGAGGGCAATTAGTCGGTTGTTGGATCTCTGAGCAGGGAGAGGATGTGTCTTTCTGCCTGAACAACAAAAAAAGGGTGATGACAGGGTCAAACACGGCCTTAAAAAAACCATCTACAGGTCTACACACAGTGCTTCACACTATCATAATAATCACACACAAACAGAAATTCTCCCGAGGAGACAAAAAAATCACCTCCCTTAGGGGGCTGAAACATTTATGTGAACAATAGGTATTTTCTCAGTTACACCAGCTGTCACCAAGTAATTGTGTCCCCGGAAGCAAAAGAATAATAGATTTTAAAAATACACGACAAAGTATAAAACCGCACAAAGGGTTAAAATGCTGCAGGTATCTGGTGTCACACCTTGTCTTGGTTGCATGTGTAAACAGTAACGCTCATTTAATTTTTCTAAAAAGAAAAGTTATGTTTTGTTGCATACTGTAGTGTGCGCAAGTCAAAACCTAATTGTGAAGACAAATAGTCCCTGCTTTGTAAATTTTAAGTTATTTTGAAAAGGTTGAGTGAAATCAGAAGGAACAGAAACGGTATTATAGTGGTTACATAATTTAAAACCACATTTACCTTGTTATGTATAGGCAGTTGTCTGATTTAGCATACCGAAAAGTCAGTCAGTGGGTTTACACGCAGCCAGTAACCCTTTTAAAACCCGAATATTCGCAATAACCCGGTTCCGCACGGCCATGTAAACTCCGCCAAAAATCCGGATATGCTCATAACCGGGTTTTTAAAAACCCGGTTACTACACCTGGGGTAACCCTTTTCTAACCCGAATGCTTGGTCGTGTAAACGCATACCGGGATATCCCCATCAAAGTGTGTGTTCTGCGTATGCGCTGTTCGCAAGGAATCTTGGTCTTTTGAGTAGTGAGACGTCTTGTATGCGCCAGAACACCGGAAGTAAACAACAAGTTGGGAGCAACATGGCGAGTCGCGGCACAGCACCACACTTTTGGAGTGACGAGGAAACTAAAGCGCAAACAAACGCGGTCGCTATCTCTTCCGAACTGGGAAACATGTGGTTGTTTTCACAGATAACGGAACAAGAAGAACCGGAAATGACGCATATTGCGTCTGGACATAGTCCATACGTCCTGAAGCTACCCCAACGTCCGCATTTAAATCAGGCTATGCAAGTTAGGGGTAACTCTTTCTATTTATGCTTGTAAACGGGTTATTCTGATCAACTCAGAAACCCGAATACCGACCTTAACCCGGATATTGACTGCATGTAAACATACTCATTGCTGTATCCGACCTGCTTTCCTATGCAAATTAGTAATACTGTAATGGACATGGAGAAGCTTTGTTCTAAGAAATGCTGGTATAACACGTCATAAGCATAGCTATGCCTGCTTAAATGTGCATGTCCCAGCCATTTTAATGTCAGCAATGTAAAAATGTTTGTAGCAGTAATACTAACTGCAGAGCTACGCTGGCCCAAGCTACTGCTAACATGCTTGTTGGACGAGAGGAAAAGGGCAAAGACAAATATGTTGGAGCACACATTTAACATTCCAGGATGTTCTGGGAGTATCCAGAGTTAGACTGAACGCCAGATAGATAATAGCTTGCCTACCGAGTACATGGCTGTACAGCTTAAGGCAGCTTTATAGAGCCATTGGGGCAAACCGGCCCATCAGCATGCAGCTCATTTAATATTCATGCTCTGGTCAAGTGGACATGGTCAACTAGTCTTTCCATTGGTGGGCTGTAATATGGGGTTGTATTTGGCAATTTATCTGGGCTCTTGAGCCATTTTGAGCTCCAAGAATTTTTATATGCTACAGTGGGATGCAAAACTTTTCTTCTATAAATCATTGGGTGTTGCGATAAAACATCTAGTTAAATATATCATAAGAGACACTGTGATGTTTGAGAAGTGAAACAAAGTTTATAGGATTTGCAGAAAGTGCACAATCATTGCTCAACAGTCAGGCAGGTGCATAAATTTGGGCATCACAAAAATAAAATTAACTCTATATCTAGTAGAGCCTCTTTTTGCAGAAATAACAGCCTCTAAACCAGGGGTGTTAAACTCCAGTCCGTGAGGGGCGGTATCCTGGATCTTATTATCGTTTCCCTATTGCAACACAGTTGATTCACCTGTGCAGCAGCTCGTCAAGCTCTCCAGAAGTCTGTTAATCATCTGCTATTGAAGTCAGGTGCGTTGAAACAGGGAAAACACTAAACCATCTATATCTATATCTAGGGATAGCGGCCCTCGAGGACCAGAGCTTGACGCTTGAGCTCTTAACTCTTCCTATAGCTTCTAATGAGAATCTGGATTCTGGTTACCATACCATACCATGTTTATTTATAGAGCACATTTATAAACAGCATGACAGCTGACCAAAGTGCTGTACAACAAGGAAAAGAGGAGCTCCAAAAATTTTGGTTGAAGGTATTTTGGACCATTATTCTTTATAAAACGTCTCTAGTTCATTCAAGTTTGATGGCTTCTGAGCATGAACATCTCTCTTTAACTCACACCACAGCTTTTCAACAATATGCAGGTCTGGGGACTGAGATGACCTTTCCAGATTGTTGTACTTGTTCATCCGCACGGATGCTTTAGATTTTGAGGAGTGTTTAGGGTGGTTTTCTTGTTGAAAGGTCCAGCCCCGGTGCAGATGCAGCTTTGTAACTGATTCGTGGACATTGGTCTCCAGAATCTGCTGATAATGAGTGGAATCCATGCGGCCCTCAACTTTAACAGGATTCCCAGTCCCTGCACTGGCCACACAGCCCCACAGCATGATGGAACCACCCCCATATTCAACACGTTCTCACACCCCAAGTGTAGAAAAATGATGCGGTGTGACCAAGCGTCAAAATTTGACGCGCAGGATACCCCAGTGTGTCGGGAGAGGACACACAGGGACATGTGCTGTGCCACAGCGTCCGTATCCGACACCCGTGGTGAGACGGACATTTACCCAACATTTCACCTCTAACCTCTAGCAGTTCAACCTTCCCCTCATCCCCATCCTAACCTTAACCCAGTATGTCTGTGTAAATTTTCAATTAAGCGTGTTTGAGAGGAATGACAGCACAAGCTGGTTAAGGTTAGGATGGAGGTGAGGGGAAGGTTAAATAGCAAGAGGGTAAAGGTCACAAATCGGTCAAATGTCCGTCTCACCGCGGGCGTCGCTCTGACATAACGCGTCCTCTCCTGACGCGCTGGGGCACCCTGTGCGTCATATTTTCACGCTTGGTCACACCGCGTCATTTTTCGATGCTTAGGGTGTGAGAACGTGTTGCCATATTTAGCTGTAGGTAGAAGGTGTTTTTCTTGGAATGCTGTGTTCTTTTTCCTCCATGCATAACGCCTCTTGTTATGCCCAAATAACTCAGTTTTAGTTTCATCAGTCCACAGCGCCTTATTCCAAAATGAAGCTGGCTTGTCCAAATGTACTCCAGCATACCTCAAGTGGCTCTGTTTGTGCCAGGGGCGGAGAAAAGGCTTCCTCTGCATTAGGACTGGACAATATCTCATATTTTTAAACTATCCATATAATTTTGTAGTGTACCAAAAGGCCAAGTATTTCATCAAAATGACCAGAAGTAAATTTTAACCTGCAAGCACAAACTGCGTCAAACCTCCTGGGCCACATCGTATCTGTCTGGTCTCCAAACCAGAAAGGTACTGCTCAACGACCTTGCTACTGAATAAGGGAGCCATAATAAGTCCTTCTCCTAGCTCCTTTCTCTTTTCTGGAAGCCAAGATCTCATGCAGAAGAGGAGATTTTTACTCTCTGAATAAAGCTCATCTTTCTAATCATAAATGACATAACACTGAATTCACAGTAAAGTGTAACAACATTTTCACTTCACTCTAAGAGAAAACCTCTAAGTATCTGAATGAAGGAGGGATCTTCTGAGGTATTTTGGTAACGCCTTTAAAACTTTTCAAATCCTGATTTGTAAACAACATTTAATAAGTACAAGGATCCCTTCCTGATTCCTCAGTTCTCCAGCTGCCTTGTGGTTCAGCCTACTGGTGAGCAAGCATTTGGAACCATCCTCTCTTTTGTAGCGACATGAATGGCTTCATTTGTGACCCAAAGGTCACACTACCCCAGCTGTGTCACGCTGTCCTGGCTGAACTTCTACCCACAGATTATCCGTTACAGGAGACAAAGTCTGCTAAACCATCTTTAATCTGACTGCCTTTTATCTGACAGCTGTTCCGTCCGCAAGATGAAGGATACTTCAAGATTTAAAAAAAATCATTTTTAATAAACTCTTTTCACTGTCTATTACAATGTTCATGAATAATCATCATGGTTCATTATTAATGTATTTAATTACTGAAATGAATTATTATTCTTTGGTTAATAATAATTATTATTTATGATAATCAGTCATGTTTGAGCAGTAACCAGAAGATCATGTACACTTATACACACCATGCAGGACAGACATCAGGGGTAAAGGTAACTGCCCCTCACATGTCTTTGCTCCATAACCAAAGCTTTCTACCTCTGAGAGGGCGTGTCCTCAGGTTTAATAAAACCAAACTCCTCAGTTCAAGCTGACGTTCTTGAACAAACCAAAATATCTCCGTGGCACGAGAGTCCCAGAGGATATGGGTCGGCCGCCCAAAGCCTCCACTAAGCTGTTCTGTCACGCCGATAGAATTGCTCCAATAAACGCCACCTGCAACCAGCTGACGCAAACTCCTTCAGAGTTAAGTTAAGACGCAAACTCAACACCTGTGTGCCTGCGGCAACTCTTGGACCAGAGAGTCGGTACCACTCGGGTCTTCCCTACCGGACCGAGTACCCAGAGGCTGACAACATCCTCCCTTGACCTCCAGATCCACACAGAGGGTCGTCTGATCGGTGAGGTAGAACACAGATTGCGTCCGTATGCTGTTCTCTTTAAGAAATAACTTAGCTGCAAAACAAACTCTTTCACCCAGAATGCGTTTCTCTCTCTGATAGGAACTTTCTGAGATTCCATCCACACATCCAAACACACACATTTCATTTTAGTTTTCATCCAGACACAGGCTGCTTTTAATACCAAGTTTTAATATCAAAGTTTTATAAATTGTCATCTTTAAATTGTTAGTAATAAATTCTTAACTTTTTAAACCTGGATCTTCTTTGAAATGAAACAGAGTGGTGTACATTCGGTTATTGAACGAGCAAAGATTCCTTTTAAATCTTTTGAATTAATAAATAAACTTTTGCTATTAATTTCAATAACTTAAATTAAATATTAATCTTTGGATTAAATATAGACCAAGCCAGTTGGTGTATTACTTCTATCGATTATATAAATATCCTGGATATTTACACATGATATAAGCTTCATTTGCTAATTTGATCTTTCTCAGGATTTAGCCAAGCTGATAGCAAACAGCGTTAAATCCTAGTATGTAGATTATCTACGCTACACTTTTGACCTCAGGTGAAAACATCTCTCAGCAACACTTGCTAGTGATATCAGACACAACGCCTCTTTTAACGCCGAACAGCCGCAGATGCAAAGTAGATACGCCAGCTTCCTCCCGTCACCTGAAGGTATCTGCGACTAGACGGGTCGCGCTCAGAGCTACACTACGGGTTCCGTTGGCCAGAGGCCCCACCACCGGCAGTGTCCACCCTGACCTCTTGACCCCCTGGATCACACAGAGGCCTTCATACATGGGTGCGTAGACTCAGCACAAATGGCGTTGGATGGTTTTATGAATAATCTCTAACTTATTAAACCATACAGTCAAACTTGTTTTCAATCAGAAACCCTCTGGGTCAATGTTCTGCCCTAAACTATGCATTTAAGTTCATAGTTTTTAATTATTTGGGGATGTCCGTTTGTGCCAATGGAGTTCTGTTTATCCTGAATGTGCAAAGAGACGGGTCAAAGCCCTCCCCCGTGTAATCAAGAAACAGCTATGGAGAGCCGGAGTGGCCAAATGACCTCAGACAAATTGTAACCGTTTGATTAGTCATCGTTAGGGTTACCCCGCTTTCACATGGGAAGCAGTGGCGTGAAACGGCGGCAGAGCAGTTTACTCACGAACTTCAAAGCGGTCCTTTTCACACCGGGAGAGTCTTGGCAGCAGCACAGCTTTCTCGCTTAAAGTATTGAGGCTGCCCAAACTTTTGCATCCCACTGTATATTAGTGGTGTGCATCTCTACCTGCCTCACGATTCGATCCGATTCCGATTATCTGCCTAACGATTCGATTTGAGTCTGAAATGCATCACGATTCTTCACACAAAAATTTTCATTACTTAATAAAAGCAGTAGAATAGTTTTCAATTTTTTTTTTTGATTTAGAAATCCCTGAAAAACAGAACATTCATCTATTCACTATAGTGAGCAATCATTTTTAAAGTGTGCTGCCTATAATTACTTAAATAATATAAGAAATAATGTTTTCGGTAGAGCAGCTTTAAGATAGATTATTACTGAACTTAAAAATAGTAAACAAATACTGTGTTAAGTGATTCTTTCACATCCAGGATCCCAAAACCGAAATTAGCCCAGACATCCGATTTAAATGTAACGGGTACATCTTTGATTACTGGTAATGTTGGCCCCTGTGTCCCTGTCCGCCTTTTCTGGTTTAAATTGGAGCTAGGGCAACGTAGTGCACATGTCATTGCAACTCTGTTCCCAGAAGTAATTATAAAACCTCAAAACTTTATTGTCCTGCATAGACAAAGACCAGGGGTCGGCAACCTGTTCCCATCAAAGAGCCATTATTACCCATTTCCCACAGTAAAGAAAAACACCGCAGCAGCCGCGGCGTTGTGGGCGGGGCCTACCCTCAGACAGCAGCCGGTACCGGTCGCTCGTGTACGTCAAAGTTATCTGTCATAAGAAGATAATCAATAAAACAATTTATATAAAGTGGATCCAGAAGTTGTAGCCCGTCTCTGCCTACAATATTTAGATATTTTCACCCTGTTGGTGGTTTTACTGAGCAGGTGCCACTTTTGTCATACGATTCTTTTAAAACATGTTTAGACTGTTCAGAATACAAATCCAGGCTCTGTCACGTTTGATTGTTGTAATTAAACTTTGTAGGTGGGGAAGGTCAGAAAAGGATCTGATCATTTTGTTTTTCCCTCATTTACAGTGACGGAGATAACAGCGCAGTGCGCCTGGCTCTGGTGTTAATCAAGTTTAATTTTATCTATTTTCAACAATTTTCACAAGAAAACAGAACAGTAAAAAGCAGGGCTTGTGCTGACCGGATAGTTCCCGTATTTGGCCATTTATTTTGACAGAGAAAGAATAGAAAGAATTACCCCGACGCATGCAGACGAACTGACACTTTATTCGTTTCGTGCAGATGTAGCTAAATCACTCAAGAAATGATTCCCATCTGAGCTGGACACTGCTCAGCGCAGCTCACTGTCAGCGTGTACTACATAAGGTGCACAGTGAGCTGAAGATGTGGAGAGGGGCTTGGAGCATGTCGCAGAACCAGAGCGCATGCAGGAAGATTCCTCCGGCTGAAGCGAGACTTGTCACTTAGAAAATGTTCCCTGATTTTGAAACTTTGGCTGAATAGTGCTTGTTCCTGTCTCCAATGTGGCGACACATCCAGGAGCTGAGGAGAATCCCAGAATCTCACATCCTCGTCAGCTCAGAATGCGCCTTTATGATTACGCACAAGCGTGACGCGTCAACCCGGTCTCACAGTAAGACCGGGTTGGAGCTGTTCAGGTTTACGCAGACAATCTTTACATAGAATTGGCATACAGATGTAAAATTAATGCAGTAAAATATAAAGCATTTTATTTAAATATCCATTCATTATTTTATAAGCACAGAGAGGATGGATGGAAGAGCCGCATGCGGCTCCAGAGCCGCGGTTGCCGACCCCCGACATAGACATAGGGAGAGAATCTCATTATGTCACGTTGCTGCATCGATGCGGAATCGTGCACGGCTGAATCACGATGCATCTTAGAATCGATCATTTTTCCCACCTCTACTGTATATAGAGGCTAAAAAAATCCACTTGTAAAAAATTGTTGTTCTAGGACCCCTTTAAAGGGACTTTACGGAGTTTTGAATTTTTATGCTCGCGATTGCCCCCTCAGGCCAAAAGCGTAACGGCAGCTTCAATAGGAGGCTCGTGCACGAGGCACGCATGCTGTACGTGCACACTCCTTAACAAAAATAACAGCTGAGACAGTCCCTTGTGTGTGTGTGTGTGTGTGTGTGTGTGTGTGTGTGTGTATGTGGCCCGGAGGACAGAGGACAGGCGAACGCACAGCTAATTAATTAAATAATTTGGTTCTGTACCTTTCTCTTCAGCACAGCCGACAAAGGTTTAAGATGGGTCAGTCTTCCTGCATGCTCAGATCATGCCCTTCCCTTGCTTGAAAAATTGTTCCAAAATTAAATTTGAACCCACATCTTTTTATCTGTGAATTCAATGCCGTTCGGCGAGTCTCACATACAAAATTGGGCATCTTACTGTAAAAAATATACCATTAATGAAAAAAGAAACTCTAAATGAACTATGTTCACACCCAGAATCAAACCCGGATCTTCTGCACGAAAGCCCAAAGTCTTACTAGGCGCGCTAAAGTGACAGTGGCATCTTCAGTATCTGTAACACTTATATCCTTGATGACAGATGAAACAACGTTCAAAGAACGGTTCGGAGGGCTATGCCTGAGCGTGAACGCGCATGAAGCAGCCTGCTCGACCCGAGCAGCTCTCTTTTTCTGTGATTTTACAGAAAAACAGGCAATCACAGTAAAAATGCCAGGGCTCATTCTACAGTACCAGGGCATTGCATGATAATGTATGAAGAAGAAATTTATTATTTCTATACATGTTTTTGCTGTCAAACTTCCATAATGCCCCTTGATGAACTATGTCGAAATATTTAAAAACATTTTACAAATAAAAATAATTTCTAGGTTTTGAGATTGGCATTAGTTACTATCCGAGGTGAAGACAAAAAGGATGAATCATCCTGAGAATAAAACCCAACAAGCAAGAGGCATTCACAGCACATATCTGACAAATAGGAGGGTCAGATGTTTGTTTTGGGGCTTTCCGTCATATTTAGGGCATAATTAGTACTCTGGCTCAGTTTATAATCTGAATCAATTAATGTGTTAATAAGCTTCCAATGTAGAGATTATAGAATCATCACATTCTATCTAATGGAAAGTTTAAGGACAGAGATATGTTTCTGCCTGCACAAGTTTAGATGTGACACACACTGAGCCTGATCCACTAATGTGTATAAAAAGATATTTGATGATTATTTTTAGCTTTAGTCTTTTAGCATGACTTAAAGTTGAGTTGGTGGTTTACACCATGATTTGTTTAATTGCCAGCAGTAGCAATATGCCAGTGCAATGGACACATGTTGGTAGGGCAGGGATATTCAATTCCGGGCCTGGAGGGCCAGTATCCAGCACATTTTAGTGATTTCTCTTCTCCAACACACATGATTCAGTGATTGAATCACATGCGCAGCAGCTCATCAGGCTCTGCACCTGCTGATTGAAGTCAGCTTTGCTGAAACAGTTAAAACTAAAATGTGCGGGATATCGGCTCTCCAGGCCTGGAATTGGGCATAGGGCTATGTTCAACCTAGGGAAATAGTTTGGTTGCTTGTTAGTTTGTTTAAAGAAAACAACAGTTTTAAATGAACAAATAATCATAATGAAGTTGTGATTCCACTGTATAAACAGCAATATATTTTTGTGATATTGCCTATTAGATATAATGAAAACAATCTTTTATATAGCGCCTCTCGAGATAAAAATCACGAGGCGCTTCACAAAACAAAAAAATAAAAATAATTATAAAACTGTTTAAGTATAAACAATATATTTTTAAATGATTAAAATATGTTGAAAATTAGAAAAAATATATAAAAATTGTGATTAAAAAATTATTATGTAAGGAAAGGGAGAGATAAAATGAATAGGAAAGAGGAAAATCAGTGGATCGTGGGGAAAGGCGGAATAAGTAGAAAGAGCAGAATAAGGAGAGGGTGGTGATGAACGTCATGCAAAAAAAGATGTGATGGCTTGAAATGGCCAAGTTCTTCTTTCTACCTTACTGAAATGACCACAGGGAAACCCCCTTTCACCAAAGGAAAAAAAACTCATAAGGAACAAACATGTGTAGTAATTGTTTCAACACATCTGTTACTTCTGCTCTGACTGCAACACATCCTCAAGGAAAGCTTAACAATGGCAGGGAAATGAGAAAACTAAATGCCAGGCTCACTTCATCTCTTCTTGCTTTTCCGGATGTAACTGCAAGCTAACAGTTGTATGGTATGACTATCACAAAAATGTTAAAGCTAAAGCTAAGCCTGAACTGCAGCCAGAAATGTTTTGTCTGTATTTGCCGGTGAAGGTTCTCAGCCATCCAGGTCATTATAATCCAAAGCGTTCAAATAAAGGCAACTGGACTTCTCTGGATTATTTAAGACGTTTAGCTTCAAATTCAAGGAGCTTTACCAAGTCTGACTGGAAAATGGGAGAGTCTGGCTTATTAACTATAGCTGTCTATTGTTGTCCAACAACACCCTCGGACAGAAACTGGTCCACCCAAAACAACAAAACACCTAAACAGAAGCTTAGTGGCATCATTTACGCAGTTGAATGCAGTGAGGAATGTCCAGACCTTTACATAGGGGAAACTAAACAACTTCACAAGTGCACGGCACAACACAGCAGAGCCATCTCTCCAGGTCAATACTCTGCAGTCCACCTACACCTTAAGGACAAGGGACACACTTTTGAAGATGACAAAGTAAAAATTCTGGACAGAGAAGATAGATGGTTTGAGAGAGGAGTAAAGGAAGCTATCTATGTCAAATGGAAAAACCTACATCAAATAGACATTTCACCTTCCCAGCCCCTACAATGCAACTCTAAACCTAATGTCAAAACAGTCAGTCTAGGTCACATCCTCTGCATCTAATCAAAACAACGACTCCAACACAATAAGGACTAACAACATCAACAATGCCTAGATGTCCAGTTATCTTCATTTGAACCATTTCTGTCTGCATTTAAAAAAAATCGACAGTCTGAATTGCACAAATCAGGCATCTGTAAATCAAGGGTCACTTTTATTTGTAGTCCTAAGTCTGGGAGATATCTCTCTCTCTTTTTTTTTTAGTATTCTCAGTCTTAAAGCTTGTATCACATTTCTTCTGACTTGCATCACTGATGAGTTACAGAATCCAAAAATTGGAGCTGGGGAGGCAAGAAGCAGACATAAAACTGGCATCTGGTACTTCTTCAGAGGAAAAAAAACTTACAGGCCAAGAGGTTGCCACTTGAGAGAATCAGCTTGCAATTCAGTGGAAAAGAATGGACTGTGTCTTTTTGTAAAAGATATTTCACTTTGGAAGGTGAAAATGTATTTAGGGTATCACTTTTTAAGGTTAACTACTCCAAATCCATGTGTGTGAATGAATAGGCCAGAGTTCACAAAGTGAATCGGAGTAATCGACACATGCCTAAACCCGACCTAGACCCACATACACTAGTTTAAAGTTTAAAGTCTACCTATTTTGGTAAATCAAAACCCAGTGATCCCACTGCTTTTATGTTTAGTCATCTGTACGTGGATGTAAAGACAGCAGAAGATGGAACTAAAGTATTTACTTTTCATTTGATGAATGGCACTTGTAGACTTGGCCTTGTGCAATGTTTTGATAAACTTGTTCAAGTGTCCGCCCATAGTCTATAAAATACAAAATACATTCAAAAACATGCAACATAAACACAGCCTTGTGGACTGTCATATAGTGTCACACACACACACACACACACAAACACACACTCAGATAACCCTCCTCCCACCCATCAGTCTGTCCATTCGGCTGGCACTAACTCTAACAGGCTTCAGAGAGATTGCAGGCCTGAGCTGTGGGTGTTGGGCAGAGTAGTAATAGAAAAGCAATGACAGTGGTTTCAGCAGCAGAAACCGCATTCACTCTCTGGTTTTATCACTGTTCTGAAGAAATATAGGTGTTGTCAAAAGCTGATATTTTTGATCAGTGACACAAAATGGATGTGCATGGTCTAAAATGTAAACAAGTCTGACAGCGTATAGACACGGGAAAACATACAAAGGAAAACTGAGATGCAGTTTTGCATTATGCATAAAGGATCTGCTTGTCACTTTAAGCTGGAATAAAACCATCAAGTGTTTTGCACTAAACGTCTTATTCATCCATTGTCTATCAAACTGTAGCTTTTATTTTTCTATTCTTTCTAAGGAATTCACTGAGCTGTGGTTGTTGTAAAACTGACGACTGAATTCTCACTTTGTAAAGGAGGCAGTG
Source organism: Nothobranchius furzeri (assembly GCF_043380555.1). Lineage (NCBI taxonomy): Eukaryota > Metazoa > Chordata > Actinopteri > Cyprinodontiformes > Nothobranchiidae > Nothobranchius > Nothobranchius furzeri. Next base: position 32,184,820 of record NC_091749.1, read on the forward strand.
AGTAGATAAAACGACTGAAAATCCAACAACTCAACCAGTTTAGGTGTGCACAGTGTGCCTATACTCACATATGTGTGGGTCTTGAATAAATCTGATGGGGCGCTCGTGCAGATCTTGTCACCTTCCATTCCAATTACCCTTTTACAAATGTTCATATTTGGGTCAAATGGACTTTTTGCAATTACTATGTCACCCCTGAAAACAGAACATAAACATATTAAATTTATTAAAATCACGAGACAAGTTTTCAGTAAAAGTAAGAATTAAGTGTACTGTGCCTTAAGCTTAGTTCATACTTCTCCATCTGTGTAAGTGTGGAGACACATAACGTCATCATCTGTGATCATAAAGGCTCTCCAACAGGCTTGCAAGGATGAGCAAAGTGGAGCCCAAGCTTCTAAATATCAGTTGAAACCGACAGAGACCACAGGCCTGTGATTGCTCAGGACGCCGCTATCTTAAACTTCGTCAACAGCACCACCATCCCTCCTCTAATAAATAAAACGAGAGTCGAAGATATCTAGTGGCAGACACAGAGCAGGTTGAAGAATGTTTCGTGAAAAAAGTCTAACCGTGACTGACCAATACATTCTCACACCCGAAGTGGCTAAAACTGATAAAAGGTGACCAAGCATTTGTTTCTGACACGCTGTGCCAGAGCGTTGCTTTCCGATGCCCGCGGTAAAACGGAGATGTCACAGAATTGTGACCACTCTGGCACAGCGTGTCATATCCCCACACATCGGGGCTCACCCTTCGTCAGTTTTAGCCACTTCGGGTGTGAAAATGTATAAACATTACCAACATACCTTTTGTTTGTATCGGGAAACTATGGCAAATGATGTTTTGGAGGTGGTGAGTGGATGAAGAGTTGGAGGGCAATGAGGGACAAATTTGCCTGTGTTAAATAGTCTCTGAATTACGTAAACACAATAGTAAATACACTAGAAATGTGACTGCAATGTTTGCAAGATACCCCAGAAAAGTGCTACGCCCTCAGTTGTCCTGGCAGAGAATTACTTAATAAGACTGACACACCAACGGAGAAGTAGAAACTAGGCTTAAATTGTGATGCACATCAGTCCTACCCACTTTTCTATTCTACAAAGGTGACGACTCATGCGTTCAGAGAAGACAACATCATGGTTTACAATCGTAGGCTCCATGGATGGACCAGAACACTGAATCAAAACAAAAACCTCAATTGATTTTTGTCCAAAGAAAATAGAAATTGTGAAAAGAGCTCAATAGTCGGTGTAATACAAACCACCACAAACTCTCCAATGTACTCAAAGGCACAGTGTGCAATGCAGCCATACTGGATTGTGTAACCCACAAAGCCCAAGGTCTTCCCCAGCATCCGACGAAGCATCTCCACCTGTGAAACAGACAAACCACAAGTTACGGTACACTGGCTGTCATTGTGTTTGATCCGGCACTGGTAGAGCTGAAATTCTTCAAAGGATTAAAAAAGCTTTTCCGCGTTTGATTTCTTAAGGTGTGGACAGGGCTGTTACAGTTGGCCTACTGCTATGATGGCACGTTATTTAGCGTTTCATTCTCAGAGGCTGAGTGGCCAGTTCACACCAGAAAACTGCCCTGAACTTTGACCGTGTGTGGGATGGACCTATCAACACCTTGTGCTCAGGTGATGGACAAACACAGAAGCTGTGACACAACCAGCCAACCCGACTCTGTGCTGCCTCTGCTATCGTTCCAATCATTAGAGCTGCTATCAACTCCTGTCAGCACCATAGAAACACAAAAACACCCTGGTACCCTTACAACTGCCCTGCAAACAATGTTATTTGAACACAAACAAAGGATATGTACACGTGTCTTCTGGGCAAACATCTCAGCCACTCTCAGGTTATTGACTTTTACTCAACCTGTGGGATGGACAGAGGAAGGCATGCCAGTATGTACACACCGTCGTGGGTGCGTATGCAGAAAAGCACCTGGATATACACAAACAGAGATTTTATAACAATAGATACAGCGAGGCTTAGACATTAGTGTATGCTTCAGTCACTTTCCTTTACTCATGCTGCTGTCCCGCTAGTCCACCACAGGGTAATGAAATCTTTTTCTTCATCTCCTCTATTCCTTCTGTCTCTTTGCTTCTCTGTCTCTTCTCCCTCCCAGGGTATTATTAACCAAAGCAAGCAGAGCGGAAACCAAAGCCCCAAATCCTCAGAGCTCTGGGAATGACTTCCCAAAGATGGACACGGATTAGGCCCCCAATTTCTCCCTTACCTCTACCCCCTTTCTCCCCAGGTTCCCAACAGACCGGGTGTTAGGTAGCTCTCTGAGCCCTGCCAAAGGTGTTACCCCTAATCCCATTACCCTCTCTACTCTTCACACATACACACAATGCTCTCTCATTCATTGCATCCAGACTTCACCTATCTATTTTTTAAATTCCTATCATGGGTTGTCTTTAGCCCATTCGCCATCCCCTTTGATCCAAAAAAGACCAACTTCATCCTCTCACTTCCTGCTGCTGTTCCTCAGCTTCTTCCCTCTGTTCCATCATCACCCCTGGCAACCCTCATCTTTTTCACAAACACTGCAAATGACAGAGCCAGAGCAGGTGAAGGGGGACATATTGCTGCTCAGTGCAGGGCCCAAATGAAGTGCCCCTTTCCCCAGCTCCTTGTTCTTTTCTGCAGGACCTATAAACCCAGCCCTCCCCCAGCTGGTGGAATAACACCTCTGGCCCTCTTATACCTCTGTTGGGAAGAAAGTGGTCTAAGGGTTAATGTGAATCTCAGGTCTGCACTAAAGCAGCCTGCTCATCTCTCCTCCTCCTGGTCACAGTGTGCTCCACCATCATTCTGGTACTGTAATGCTCTCTCAGACACGATCTCACATGTGCATCTCCTTCTGCTAGACTAGGGATCGGGAATCTTTGTTTGTAATCATTCGCAAAGCAAAGTGGACAGCCTCCCATGCAGCTGCCCTCATACCCCCACCTCTCCGTTCCAGCATGCATTCATCATAGGTAGGGATTAAGGGATTTTGCATAACAAGATCACACGGCCAGTGGCTGATATCAAGAGTCCATATGCAGCCGCCTGGTTTTCTGAAGCACCCTGTGTCACTGATAGTGTGTGTGTGTGTGTGTCTGCATATGCATGGACAATAGGATCACCTGTGTATTTAATACAATGTGTGTGAGATGAAGGGACTCTTATGGGAATTCGAATGAGGTAGACATCCACAGAGACCTCTGATTGGATCTCTATTACCTCTAATTTCCCCGAGGCAAAGAGTCAGGCAACCCACACCATTTCTTGCCCCTAATGCCTGGTGAATGTGTGTGTGTGTGTGCGTGTGTGTGTGTGTGTGTGTGTGTGTGTGGTGGGGGCAGAAACACACATTAATTGAATGATGTATTACAGCTGTAAACCAACACAAAGTCTCTGTTAATCCAGGATTACACGCCAAACATGTTTGCTGCAAAAGCAGAAAAAAAAAGGCAGTGGAGCTTTTCCTGCAGAACCATCTGTGACCACTGGCCTCCTGTTATTGCAGTGTGGAGCTACAGTACAGAAACCAGGAGGATCCCATATGAATAGGGGCAGATGGAAACGTCACTGTGTGTTTAAGTTTGTGATCCTCTCACTGAGGGAACCCCTTCATTCAGCGTGGTGCAATCATAACTAGCTCAATGAGATAAAATAATAGCGATAAAACATTTTTTTTTTACCAAAACTTAAATTCTTGCCGAAGTTTAGCTACCATGTGACTCAGCTGGGAAAAAAAACAATGCAAAGATAAAATGTGAGGAAGGTGTTTATTTTTCCTCTCCTGTGCATTTACATGACTAGAGATGCTTCTATTCGTCTCAACCTGCTCTAAATTCAAACCAGTGGCTACAGAAATATGTAGATCCTTAAAGATGTGACTTCAATATAAAAATTTAAAATGTTATTAAATTATTTTAAATAAGAAATTGGACTATTACACCATCTTTACAAATTTAAAAATGTTCAATTTATATCATAATAAAGTAACTAATATAGGAATAGTAAATATATAATCAATAACCGCTCAACATAAGTAATACCTTATTAAATGAACATTATTGACTCCATAAGGAAATAGTCAGAAAGGAATTACCTCCACTGCCCTCCAGAGATTTGACCTTGCCATGAGTGTGTGGTGTTAATTGATATACATAGCCAGTCTATTAGGACCACAAAGAGAATATCAATCCAAACAGCACACAAGGGCCTCGTGGTGGACTTCTTACACAACTAAATTAGGAAAACATGGGCTGAGAGAGAAACGGGCAACAGGGGGGCTAAGAGGCTTACGAGCCCCTTGTCAGATATTCCTCTCCTCCCCGAGGATCACAGATGGAAGGGAGTCTGGAAGAGCAGCCAGAGCAGAGTGGGGACGAATCCCACCTCTGATGTCTTTCTTCTGGACAGCAGAAGGCAAGGGAGGGTGGGGAGTTTGTCCTGTTGCGCATGGCTTGATTTGATCTTAATGTGAGACATAAAAAGGAGGAGCTTTGTCAACTGAGGGGGTCTGTTTTGACTATCAGTCCAATCAGAGTTAATCCTGTTGATTTAAACACAAGACACCTGGCTGGATGAGGAGGAACAGATGTAAAGGTCCCAGTGACAGAGTCCCAAATCTCTCCTGATTCTGCCTTCTATCAGAGGCTTAATTTAAAAGACTGATCTCCATATTGCTCTTTTCATTGTTGCCAACAGCAACAAAGCTGTGAAACAGCTGAGCGACGTTACCGTTCAGAAGCTCTTGGTTTATATCTACCATCCGTGGGTCAGCCAGAGCAAATAATGGCCAAGCGATATGAATACGACCGCTGCGAAGTGAAAGGAAGTGGAGGCTGACGGAGTCCCTAGCCAATTTCATTCAATGGAAAGTCAGTCACTAAGCCTTATTGTATTGACCACAAGAGATTGTGTCGCACTGCCTCTGTGCTGAGAGTTCACATATCTTATCTGGTGTTGTAACAGTTTTACAAAAGAGTTTAGGTTATCCACAAATCGGAGAACAGCACCGTCACTGCTGACAAGAAACCTTGTTGCTCAGAAAAAAACATTTATGGAACTGAAAATTTTAACTTTTTTGACTCTTTTCTGACAAATCATACGTTAAACCCTGAAAGGTGTGAGAAAGGACCATAGAAAAGATTTATGTAAAACATTAAAATAACGGAAAATTGAGAAATAAATGTTTGGCACGATATGAGTTAATTACAGACATTCCTTATTTTACAATCATACCAGAGCATGTATTTTTCTTTAGGTTGGTGGAACATCTGCAACATAAATCTCAGGGCACCAAAATAAAGCTATTCAACACAGATGAACAAATGGAAAAAGTTAGATCCTTGGACAAAATTAGCTGTACACAAAACCAATTCTATGTTTATTGTCCTTGTGCCCTGAGACTATTGCTTTCCTTTCAACATTACCAAAACAAATATGATGCAAGTTGGCGATAATCTCACATCCTCCGGAAAAAAAAGTCCAACCGTTTCTGGCTGTTCCGAACTGATGGCAGAATAAGGCTAAAGAAACCAAAACATTGTGACCAGGAAGGGTCTGACATGTTATGACTGCTGCCATTATACAGCTAAATCAGATACAGAGGCTGATAGAACTGCCAAAAAATAAATAAACTTGCTAAATTTCAGTCTAAAAATGTAGTTAAGTGTTATTTATGAACACTTATCCAGGTGTTTTTGTGTCCTACAACACAGAAGTTTACAAGTAAACCAACAGAGTTCCAGTGAACGGAGGATAAGGATGAAAAATTGGTGCTCATACATCGTGCACACTGAACTGCTGTAGCAGTTTCTTAATTTGAGATGCAGACCAGTCAGAGCATCTTCTTTGTCTCATATAGTCTTCCCACAATGCCCAGTGTTGTCAGTCATGATAGATTCCCTTGGCCTTCTGTCAGCACACATAAGTCTCAACAGTGCTGTCAAAACAGCAGGACTGCCTCTGCTGAGAGCATTTGTAAAGTGAGCAGTTGGGCGATTGCTTCCTCTGGAGCGTCACAGCATCCTGCGATCTTGCGCTGCCCCTGGCCTCTCTCTGCTACACAAAGCTTTTTATAGCTGTCTTAAGGATGTTACTGATCACTCCTCAGCCCAACATTAATACTAGTGGACGCTATAAAGCACAAAACAAACCAGGCTGACCCCCTTTGCCAAACAGAATTTAAGGAGTTTGAAAAATATATAAAATGTCACGATAACATCAAAGAGACTGGATGCTAGCTCAAAAACAACAAACGCTGACTCAGCTCTACTCCCTAAAACATGTCATCCATCCATCTGCTAATTTTCATTCATTATCTGGGGTTGGGTCAGCAGCAGCTTAAGCGGGAAGGCCCAGACTTCCCTCTCCCCAGTCACTTGAGCCAGCTCCTCCGGGGGTGGATGTGGCCAGAAAACCTCACCAGGGAGGCATCCAGGAGACAACTAGATGCCCAAACCACCTCAACTGCCTCCTCTCAATGTGGAGGAGCAGCAGATCTACTTTGAGCCCCTCCCGGATGACCGAGTTTCTCACCCTATCTCTAAGGGAGAGCCCAGACACTCTGCCGAGAAAACACATTTTCACCGCTTGGTCGACCTCGTTCTTTAAGTCACTGCCCAAAGTTTGTGACCAAAGATAAGATAAGATAAGATAAGATAAGATAAGATAGAACTTTATTAATCCCTCGGCTGAGTTCCTTTGGGAAATTCGGTTTCCAAAAAAAGCAGCACAACACCGACAGAAGTTACAGAGCATCAGAAAATGTTATATAATAATAAAAAATAGAAATAAAGATAAAAATACAATTGAATTGCACCTTCCAGATATCAAAGTCCTTAGCACCGTTGACTATTAAACCAATTTGACTGTTTAACAAAGGTACTTGCATAGAAGGTATTGCACAGTGAAGTGAAGAGTCACTACAGCTTCGGTGTCCCCCCCCCCCCCCTCCTTTGTCCTCCTGTTTCTCCTCCCTCTCCCCTCCAGAGAGGAGTTATACAGTCTGACGGCGTGTGGGACAAAGGAGTTTTTAAGTCTGTTAGTTCTTATCTTGGGGAGAAGCAGCCTTTCACTGAACAGACTCTTCTGTTTGTTTATGGCCGTGTGCAGAGGATGCCCAACATTGTCCATAATGTCAAGCAGTTTTTTTAATGTCCTTTCCTCTGCCACTGACACCAAAGTGTCCAGTTTCATGTCGACCACAGAGCCTGCCTTCCTGATCAGCTTCTCCAGCCTAGATGTGTCCTTCTTCGCTGTGCCACTCCCCCAGCACACCACAGCAAACAAAAGTTCTCCAGCAACCACTGACTCGTAAAACATCCTCAGGAGCTTCCTGCAGATGTTAAAAGACCTCAGCCTCCAGAGGAAGTACAGTCGGCCTTGGGCTTTCTTATACAGGTGGTCTGTGTTGCATGACCAGTCCAGTTTATTGTCCACCCACAGCCCAAGGTACTTGTACTTATTGACCACCTCCACCTCCTCCCCCTCTATCTTAATTGGCACTGGACCCTCTCTTGACCTCCTGAAGTCCACAACCAGTTCCTTAGTCTTTAAGGTGTTGAGTTGCAGGTGATTCGAGTGACTCCATGCGACAAAATCTCTCACCAGACCTCTGTACTCCGCGTCAAGATGAGGGTAGATTGACCAGTAAATCAAGTGCTTTACCTTCCGGCTCAGCTCTCTCTTCACCACAACAGACCGGTATAATGCTTGCATCAGTGCAAACACTGCACCAATCCTCCTATCGATCTTGCGCTCCATCTTTCCCTCACTGCTGAACAAGAAACTGAGATACTTAAACTCCTCCACTTGAGGCAGGACCTCATTCCTGACCCGGAGAAGGCATTCTATCCTTTTCCGGATCAAGACCATGGACTCAGATTTAGAGGAGCCGATTCTCATCCCAGCTGCTTCACACTCGGCTGTGAACTGCTACAGCGAAAGCTGGAGATCCCGTGCTAATGATTTGTGGGGCGACGGTGGAACAGGAGTTAAGTGCTCGCCATGTAATCGGAAGGTTGCAGGTTCAAGACCCCCTCAGTCTGTCGCTATCATTGTGTCCTTGGGCAAGATGCTTAACCCCACTTGCCTGCTGGAGGTGGTCGGAGGGACCGGTGGCTCCAGTGCTCGGCAGCCTCGCCTCTGTCAGTGCGCCCCAGGGCAGCTGTGCCTACATCGTAGCCCATCCACACCAGCGTGTGAATGGGTGAATGACTGATTGTGTTGTAAAGCGCCTTGGGGCATTCCAGGGCTCTAGAAGGCACTATATCAAATATAGCCCACGATGAAGCCACATCATCTGCAAAAAGCAGAAACATGATCCTTAGGTCACCAAAACGGATCCCCTCAACACATTGGCTGCAAGAAATCTTATAAACCTTGTCCATAAAAGTTGTGAATGGAATTGGTAAAAAAAAAAAAAGGGGCACCCTTGGCAGAGTCCATGTTATCCCATCCCACCAATGTATCAAACATGCTCATTAAATCAGATCTCTCTCTTAGGGCAAGAATATATATGTGACCAATTTATTTTGCCCCTTAATGGAAAATACTGGATACATTTTTAAATTTCTTGCACTAATTGTCTTGGAATAAGTATTTTCGATGGTCCCTTGCAACTTGATGCTCAATTTAAATGGAACTTCCTAACCAAGAAGCATTTTTTCATTTAAATTTCTGATCAATATCAATTGTATTTTATTTATAGGTTAGCTATCACTTGTAAAAGTGTACCTAAAAAGTGAATTTTATGTTTATGTTCATTCATTTAGCAGACGCTTCCAAAGCGACTTACAATTTATAACCTAAAGGGCATCTTGTGATCTATATTTTTTCTATATTTATTTGACCATTTTTTATGTGCATTTACAAACAAGTATGGCAAAGCTTACCTGCCACCCACGCAAAATAAGATAGATTGGAGCAAAATCACTGTATAACATCTCAACTTTACTGTTTGAACAATATAATTTTCACGTTTGTGCGATATAATATTTATATGATTAAACTATGATAATATAGTTTACAAATGTGATAAGTATGTATATTTTATGAACATGAAAATATTATTGTTAGAACATGATAGTTAATTGTAAGAATGTGATCATATATTGTAATATATGGTTGGAACAATACATTTATGATGTTATAAAATGATTTTGCTCAAATTTTATTTTGCGTGGGTGGCAGTTCTACACCTCCGTAAACAAGAGAAAAATTTTCAGTCTTTAAAATTTGGCGTTTAGTAGACAACGCCTAAAGAAGGTAATGCGTCTAAATCATTATGCAAGAATATAACTGGGACCCTTTCTTTATCATTCCATCTGACCTACTTTATACAAACATGTATAATTTATGCATGTTTTGGGTCACACAGCTAACCCAAAATCACTGGCAAACAGAGTAAAAGACTTCAGAATGTTGATGAGGAAGGATTGGACTTCATCCCATTTAATAGAATAGTATCCCAATTTGGAATGGATAAGAATAGCTTTTTAGAATACCACCAAATTAAATCTGTAGTCAAACAAAAATTTAAGCTCAATAAAATAGAATTACAAACACCACCAAGGGTATTAGACTTCTATTGTCTCAAACCCCCCAAACTACTGTCTAAAGTATATAAGACATTGTCCAAAATAGACGATAGAATAGCAATCCCTATTGAAAAATGGGAGGTGGATCTATCAATTAGCTTTGACCAGAACTTCTGGTCCCAAACTTGTTTAAAAGCTTTTAAAATGATCAGACACCCCAATTTACAATTAATTCGGTACAAAATTCTACACAGAGTACACTATACAGGTCATCGGATGTTCAAGATGGGGTTTGTGTCGTCTGACACCTGTACACACTGCACAAACAACATTCCTGACAATTACATTCATGCACTGTGGTCCGGCCCACCTGTCCAGGAATTTTGGGGTAGAGTATGTGAGGATCTGTCAAAATGTCTGAAATGTCATATCCCAACTTCCCCCTCTCTTTGTTTACTGGGAAACCTGGACGATGTTCCGATTGAAACATCTTTGGTTCACGTGGTTCTGACTGCCATATGCATCGCTAAGAAAACTATCCTCTTGAATTGGAAAAATAGAGAAAATCTCTGCACTAACCATGATAGAAATATTTTGTTAGATCATATTACACTTGATTTAGCCTCTGCTTCCACTTCAAATCAATCTCTCGGGGCTCCTTTGATCGGTTCCATCACATAGCGATGATGGGGGACCGCTGATGTTGTCCTGCGGGATGATGTGGGTGAGGGGGTTGAGGGTCTGGGTTTGGAGTATCTGGACGTTACCTGGAGGTGGGTTCACTGGGGGTGTCTGGGGCTGGGGGGCCGTTGCCCCCCTCTGGAGGTGCTTGGGTTGCCTCGGGGGGTGGACTACTGGCGGTTGTGAATGGGGCCCCTTGGAGGTCTTGGCGGTGGCCATGGGTCACTGCCCGGCAGCTGCATTGCCACTGTGCGGGTCTGGGTGGGGGCCTGGGGGCTCGGGGTGTGGGGGTGGCCGGCCCCGTGGGGGGCTCTGGGCGGGGCCTTGGGGGTCGGGTCCTGACATATATGCTGCCGGGGAGAAGGCAGGAACATGCAGCAGTCATGACTTGGGTTCAGGGGCCTCAGGTAGACCATGGCTCCTCTGCTGTCCCATCACAGGGGAGGGGGAGGATCCAACCTTACCTGGATGTCCTACGTCTTTCATAATCCGGAAGTTGTGCAAATGCAGGGATGGGCATAGATATTCTGCTGGGTTGGTGCCCTCGGACTCTGTGAGGCTCTGTGATGCTGCTGCTGCTTTGGGCCCTGGCAGGATGGGCTGGGGTCTCCATGCACTGGGTGGCATTTTGACAACAGAGGTGCCTATTGGGGCCAGTGGGGGATCTGGGTCCCTGGAGGGCTAAGCCCAACCAGCCATTCCTCCCCATCCCCACACATATCTCTCCTCCTGCTCCCTCACATCATCACACAAACATGCACATAGGACCTTGGGGGGTGGACAAGTCAAGGAGTGCAGGTATGGACCCCATTTCCGCATTTGGCAGGGGGGATTTCTCAGCCTCATCCCAAGTGCCGGTGCCCACTCCCAATTTTAAACTGCACTTAGACACCGAGGGCTGTGGGTGCAAGTGGGGTGGTGTGGTGGCTTCAGCTGGCATAGACCAGACAATGCCCACACTGCCTGCTCACCAAAGCCATGGAATACACCTCATCAACACTCACTAACACCATATTGGAGCAGGCGGAGGGTGACTAGGGGTCTTAGCACACCTCTGTTGTTGCTTGGCTTCCTGGGGCTGGAGGCTAGGAGGGAGATCCGGCCGTCCGGTTGGGGTCTAAGGTGGTGGGTTGCTGTGCTCAGCGTTGGGTGGTGGAGCCTGCTCATCAGCACCCCAGCAGAAAGGGTCGAACTCTGGTAGCCGGTAATGGTTGTACCCAATGTGCAGCAGTACCCGGACCAGAGTGAATAGGGTGTGTATGGGGAGCATGAGTGGGTGTCTGGTGTGCATTTTTGTAAGTCTTTGGTTGTATGTGCATGTGTGAGCATGAGGGAGGGAGTGTGTGACTGTGTCTGTGTATGACTGTATATGTCAGGTGGGGCCTTTGACTCCTCCCTTTTCCTGAGACTTCTTTTGATGATATAGATCTTCGTCTCCCCTCTCCCTGCCACACCTGGTGTGGAGTGCGGTGCCTTGGTCTGCCTGGGTCGTGGCTCCTGGGTCAGGGGGTTTAAGATTTTTGGCATCTGCCTGACCAATCCCGGTGGCTGCCTGGTGGGGTCTGGGTCCCTGGGCTCTGCTGGGTCCCCGGCGGGGGTGGTCGCCCCTGGGTCCCAGGTCATTGGGTCCCGGGCTCGGCCGGCTAGGGGGTGGGAGGCTGCAGGCGGGCCTGTGGGCTTGCCGCCGGTATCTCCCGGGACTCTGCCGGCTGCTGGTTGTGGCCCCCCGGGGCGATCCTCTGCGCCTCTCGAGGGAGGCAGGGGCTTTTCTGGTCGCATTGGACGCTCCTATAGAGAAACCTTACATCATAAGTATGGACTTGGGCACGTTCAACACAGGTCTTAAGACTATGGTGGTCACTTAATGCACTGTGATTTATTATCGTGTGATTGTTCAGTTAAACAATGTTGATTATATATTTCTTCATCAAGTTGACGCAGTGATAGCTGGATCTTGTTGTATTGTTGTTGTGTCCCTTTTTTTCTTCTCTCTTTCTGCAGGTCTAGAAGCAGACTCTTGTTCATTATTGTTTAATTTTGTGGACCCCCCCCCCCCCCCACCACCACCACCACCACCACCTTTTGTCTCTTCCTTTCTCTTTCACCTCTGTCTCCGTGTCTGGTCGGAATTAAAAAGCATTCAAGAAACAAAACAAACAAAAAAAAAAAGAATTTTGATGAGGATACAGCAGGGAGACTGAGATTGTATAAATACCTGAGTCACCAAGACATGGCTGCAGGAACACATTTCAGACTGTAGTTGTCTCAAAAAGTAGAGAAAAAAGCAGGAACTGTGAAGTAATTCTGGAAATAAATCAGAGATTCAACGCACCTGAAAATGGTAAACTATTGGTTTTGAGTTTCAATCCATGCTGTCTATCAAGAGTGTTTACTTGTGTTACTTGCTGACGCTGCATGAGGACCCAGTGCATGCAAATCTCTTGAGACCTGGAAAATGCATTTCTCTCAGCTGAGTTTTGTTTTGTATAGTTTTTCCATCCATAATTAATATGGGTCAGCTTCAGGGATTATTAGAACGAAACAAAAACTAATGCAGCTGCTGTGATACTTTGTGTTACAGCACAGTATTGGAGTTTGTGAGAATACACCTTTTTTTTTCAAACTGAAAGTATGTATATTTTGTTTTTGTTATTGTCAAAACAAATTGTGAAATGCTAGTAATATAACATTCCATTTTATGGTTATAGTCTGTGATATTTTAGGCTTTTTTCACACAGAAGTTGCACAAAGTACGATGACTGATTAGGCGGCTTTTTGCTTAGAGTAAATAGTTGACACACAAATGTTCAGTGCGACAGAACATGCTAAAAAACTAACTATAGTGTATTTACAGTAAATATACTTGAGATAAACTACAGTATGTGACATATAAAAACAAAAAGTTTAATAAAAGAAAAGTAAAACAATTATGAGGCCTCACAATATGCCACCCACTTTCCTTAAAATGGCTTGATTTTAATTATTATAGACAAAATGGTTGATGTTGACAGAAACTCCACAATATTTTCTGTCGAAAATGAGCGCAACTTGCATGCAATAATATTTTATTTTAAATATAACCAAAAAAAGGGCGTAGTTTCCATTTATGCATTTTGAACGTTTTATTAATGACGTGGCATTAAATAATGTAAATAACAATTATTAGGCGTGCAATTTTTTTTAAATAGTAACCTGAACAAGGTCGTTTCCGCAAAAAGCCGAAATAATGGGAATAATAATGAGAATAATTTAAACACTGAAACACAACAACTCTACATTGTTAGAAGTTAACGCAGAAACACAGAGAACCGCATACAACATTATTTAAAACCAGTAGAGTTTTTCTTACCTCCAGAACTGTAATTCAGACCAGCACACTTGAATAACCCACTGAAGCTTCCTGAAAGCCTTCGCCACCAAACAATCGCTTTCTCTATTGGTCGAGCTGCAGCAAGCTCTTCTTTGATTTGAGAACAAGCGTCACAACATTGTAAACGTCACTACTCTACCAGAAACATGGCGGCTCCCGTGAGAAGTATGGATAAAACCTCAGCTGAATCGTTGTCGTCCAACAATACGAGCTTTCAGAAGAAAACAAAGAGTAAATTAATCTCTATCCCTGGTACTAGACCTTCGGTTCAAAACGGACAACTCTTAGTTTCTACCGGAGTTACGTCGCTGGACTATCTGCTCGGTAAGTGTCCTATTTTTGTTTCCACGCAGTCCGTCTAGCTGTAGGCTAACGGTGCGTTTTACTGTAACTCTATGAACTAAATACTTACTGTATTAAAAGATGATTCAAAGTCCATTTTAAATAAGGCTTGGATCTACATTTTTTCATCTGTTGCCCCTCTGTAGAATATACAACTTGTGCATACGTATATTGTTTTTAATTGCTCAGCAGTATTTAATTTGCTGCAAATACATCTTCACATAATCACATCGTTCACTGCTGAATAGAACATCCTTTTATCACAAAGTTAACCTGTTCAATGAGCTATCAGTACATTTGCTGAAATTGGCAACCACTGAGATGTAAAACGCCAACTCTCACGCACTGAGCGTGAGACACACGCATTTGATCCTCTTCACACGCTCTCACGCCACACCTCCAATATCTCACGCTAAACCAGCGCCTGCGCTCTCCAAACGCGCATCACGCACAGTGTGTAGGGCTTATGAAAAAAAACAGATGATATTAATGATGGCATTAGCTACTGAACATGCACACAAGCAACACGTAAGTAATAATTTAACCGGCGTTATTTCACACATAATCCCATCTGTATAATCCAAACCGATGTGCTCAGTTTGTGAGGTGGGCGGAGTGGTGAGCTCCACCTGCTGTTGATGGGACGGGCATGCCCGGTTCTTCAGAACCGTGGGCTGCGGCTGCGCGCGCCGCCAAAACAACATGCTTTATTTTTCAGAAATGCAGCCGTGTTGCCAGCCGGTGTTGACAGAGCTTCAGTCCCGAATGTTTTTCTTTTGTTTTCACTCATCAGCCACAGATCGCTGCTCTCGCTCACAGCAAGCTGGGCTTCCTACCGTGGTGGCTCAATCACATGTTCCCTCTCCTTCATTAGTTCGTGACGTGGATTCCAAATGTTTTAATTCACCGCTTCACCAGTGTGTTTTTTTCTGTTTGTGAGACGAATCCCTCCTCCATAACCAGGTTACTGGTATGGAAGCCTGGAAAGGCCAAAATTCCTCAAACGTTTTTTTTTCCTACTGGCTGATATGAATTAATAGAATATAATAGAGTAAATGTTATTAGTCCCACAGTGGGGACATCCATTCATTACAGCGGCACACACACTTAGAGACACAGATTACAGGTAAAACTGATACCAGCCATGTTTGCTTTGATAACTTCAGTAACTTCATGCTGATGACCCACATGAACATAATCCTCTGTTTAGTGGATGCAAATACATCATGAAGTTAGCTTAACATGATGGATTGCTTTTTGTTTTTTGGCAGGAAATAATAACTAGTAATAATGATATGATATTGCCCACCCCTAGATGGAATTTAAATCAAAAGTTCCTGTAGCTCGTTACTATAGATAGATAGATAGATAGATAGATAGATAGATAGATAGATAGATAGATAGATAGATAGATAGATAGTGTCAAGAAGTTCAGGAGAGTTGAATGTTAAATTTTCCTCACGAAAAGCAAAATTGTATTAAACAAAGGTCAGTTCCCTCTTTTAAGTCAGAGGCACGGAAGAGAATTAGGGCCACTGAAAAGAAAAAAAAGAAGAAAATAAAGAGAATTCAGATTTTTTCCCCCCAGAATTCCCTGTCAGAATTCCGAGGTTAAAAGTCAGAATTCTGAGAAAAAAGTTAGAATTCTCTGTCTTTTCTTTTTTCCCTTGTCAGTGGCTCTAATCCTCTTCCGTACAGAGTAGAAAGAAAGAAATAAAGTCAATATTAACTCCCCCCCCCCCCCCCCCCCCAATTAGTCGGCAAATTGTCTGCTCCCAACCCAGTGACCCCGTCTCACTCTGAAATGTTCAAAAGTTGGCAGCCCTGGTAAATCTAGAATTTCAAACCCTAACCCTGATGATAGGTTAACAAAACTGCTGTAATCTAACAGAGCAACATGCTGTCCTACACTAGGATTACAATTCTCTCTTTCATTTATATTTGCCACAGTTATTTTTATATTCCTGGTATTATTGCCTTTGTCACCTGGTGTTATTTTAAGACTAGATAATTGTTTTTCTCTTACCTCACTCAGTATTTTGATTAACATATTCATAATATTTACATTTGCTGCATAATCCAGATTGTTATTGTCAGCATCAGAACCTAAACATCCTGCACACAACATAATAGAATTAATAAAAAAAATTGTGATTATCACTTATTATTTTTGCGCCAATAAATAGCAGCAGGTAAACCAAGAAAAACAGTGGAACGTTGCACGGTTTGTGATAGATGTGTAAGCGTTTTGCTGTTGATTTCTATACTTTTCACTAGGGCTGCACGATATTAGGGAAACCTGTGATATGCGATAACAGCGATTAATATTGCAGTGACGATATTACTTGCAATAAATAAAAACTTAACTCAGGAACAAAAATAATCAAATACAAAGAAATTTAAAAATGACTTAAAAAATCATGAAAATCGGAAAAGCAAAAGATGTGAGGAAAGGGAAAAAGAAAATGAACAAGAAAAAGCATTCGGTGGATCCCAGAAAAAGCAGAATCAGCAAAAAGAGCAGAACAAAGCTAACCATCAAAATTAAGTGCCGTCCGCCTTGGGGGCAGAAATCTAACCTATGACAACCCACCCAGTTGGCCAAATGGGTAAAGAGCTCTATGTTAAAAAAACATCATGCTTCCATTTGATTGACAGAATGCGATATGTGTAGCAAACATTTGAGCTGACCATTCATTGCGATATGCATATTGCGCGTGCTGAAATCGCGATAACGATATATTGTGCAGCCCTACTTTTCACACACATAAAGAAAAGAACATCAAAATGGATACAAAACCCAATTTCTGTTCTCTCTCACACGTGCATGAATTAATGCAGATCAAAATATGTGCTGTGGCGAGTCATCTCACAAATGTTAAATGATTAACATAAGATACTAGTTCAAACTTTGGAAGTAGCAGGTGGCCAAATGGAGAGCTAGACGTTTTCATGAAATTGTTTAGGCTGTTTGTTTCCAGTGAAATGTAGCCAATACATTAATAATTGTACTTTTTATTAACAGGTGGTGGGTTAGCAGTTGGAACAGTGCTTCTCATCGGTGAGCTTTTTGTCTCTTATGACATTATGAATGTATCAGTCATTTCCCACCTGATATATTCACTGTCTGCTTTCTGGAAATAGTCTTACAGGATTCTGTTGTGGAAAGAAAAATAACAAGTTGTGTTTTTAATCTGTGTAATTGTGGATGTGGGTCTGTTGATAATGTTCCATTTATTCTTCGGTAACACTTTACAATATTCTTGTCTCGTCTTCTTCTGCCTATCCGGGTCCGGGTCGCGGGGGCAGCATCCCAACCAGGGAGTTCCAGACCGTTCTCTCCACTGCCACCTCCACCAGCTCATCCGGCAGGACCCCAAGGCATTCCTGGGCCAGTTCGGAGATGTACTTTCTCTAACGTGTCCTGGGTCGACCAGGGGAACTCCTGTCGGCAGGACATGCCTGAAACATCTCCCTCGGGAGACGTCCAGGAGGCATCCTAACAAGATGCCCAAACCACCTCAACTGACTCCTCTTGATATGGAGGAGCAGCGGTTCTACTTCGAGTCTTTACCGAATGTCCGAGCTCATCACCCTATCCCTAAGGCTGAGCCCAGCCACCCAACAGAGGAAACTCATTTCGGCCGCTTGTATCCACGATCTTGTTCTTTCGGTCATTACCCAAAGCTCATGACCATAGGTGGGGACTGGGCGGAAGATCGACTGGTAAATCGAGAGCCTTGGTTTATGGCTCAGCTCCTTCTTCACCACAACAGACCGGTTCAGTATCCGCATCACTGCAGACGCTGCCCCAATCCGCCTGTCGATCTCCCGATCCCTCCTTCCCTCACTCGTGAACAAGACCCCGAGATACTTGAACTCCTCCACTTGAGGTAGGACCTCTCTCCCGACCCGGAGTTGGCAAGCCGCCCTTTTCCTGTCGAGAACCATGGTCTCAGATTTGGAGATGCTGATTCTCATCCCCGCCGCTTCACACTCGGCAGCAAACCTCCCCAGCAAGAGCTGAAGGTCAGAGCCTGATGAAGCTAGGAGGACCATATCGTCTGCATAAAGCAGAGATGAGATTCTCCTGCCACCAAACTCCACACCCTCAACACCACGGCTGTGCCTAGATAACCTGTCCATAATTGTTATGATCAGGACCGGTGACAAAGGGCAGCCCTGGCTTGGAACAGGTCCGACTTACTGATGGCTCTGTGGACCAAACTCACACTCCTGTGGTACAGGTGACTGAATGGCCCTTAGCAAAAGACCATTCACCTCATACTCCTGGAGTGCCCTTCACAGGGTGCCTCTGGACACACGGTCATAAGCCTTCTCCAAATCCACAAAAACACGTGGATTGGTTAGGCAAACTCCCATGACCCCTCCACCACCCTAGCAAGGGTAAAGAGTTGGTCCACAGTTCCACGGCCAGGACAAAAACTACATTGCTCCTCTATCTGAGGTTCAACTATCGACCGGATCCTCCTCTCCTTTACCCTGGAGTAGACCTTTCCCTGGACGCTGAGGAGTGTGATCATGACCCAATAGTCAGTTTTTGTGTCCGGGGATCAAGCTTGGTACTTTACAATATTATTTATAGATTTATTAATTTATCTCAGCGCATTATTAAGCTTTAATAAACTATTAAATAAAATATTAACAACTGTTCATTGTCCAAACCTTAAGGACACTTAATAGAAAACAGTTAAGTTTAAAAAGTGTCTTTTTGTTTATTAATGCTTAATAATGCACTAAGTAACGTTGATAAAGGGACCCTTGCTGTAAAGTGTTGCTGATTCTTCTTCATTAACTTATTTTGTAGAAAAAAGTAAGCACATATAGCTCCTTTGCAGAGTTTTTTTTAATCGGAGTTGTTGCTTAATTGTTATGGACTATGCTATTTCAGTCCTCATTGGTGTCAGTGTTTCCTCCCTCAATCGTTTGCAGAAAGTGTAAAATGCTGCAGCCAGGTTCCTGACCAACTCTGACAGACGAAATCGTATCACACCCATCCTGACAGACCTTCACTGGAACCCTGTACGCTTATAGGTGCACTTCAGAGTTCTGACCTTCGTCTAATAAGCTCTAAATGGCTTGTCTCTTCTGTACCTGTACGAGTTGACCATCCCCTATGTTCCCTCGCATTCTTTAAAGAGCAAGTCACCCCCTACAAGAAACTTACTTCACTCCTACTTCATGTTTGAAAAATGCAACAAATGCTGTTGCTTGGCAGAGCGGGAGGGCGGAGCCACTAACAAATACACACGCACACAGGCTCACAACGGCATTATGACATCATAATGTACCAGATGACATCGTAGCATACCTCTTAGCCAATAGCGGTGGTGGATTTAAATTCAAATACAGTGCAGAATTTTCCCTGACGACGGCGCAACACTGACAGTTTTAGGCAGAATATTTGAATTTTAACCAAGATGCACTGAAGTGCCAAATTATTGACGACACGTGTCTGCAGCATGATTAGACACTCCTTTATATAGTTTATCAGCAAAAAAAAAAGTGATTTGGGGGTGACTTGCTCTTTAAGGTCAGCAGATCACCTGCTATTGTTTACGCCCAAAATGAAGCACAAATCACATGGGGAGCGTGCTCTCTCGTTGTTTTTCTAATTTTGTAACCTTGTTTTTATAAATGTGTTTTATTCCTATGTTTCACCTCTAGTGTTAGGTGATTGGCCTTTTGTATTATATTCCGCAGTTTATGCTGCCTTTATTTTTATTGAATGTATGGTGATCTTACCTGATCTGACCTAGCCTTTTTTGTTTGCATCTCTTCTTGTACAGCACTTGGTCAGCTGTCATTCTGTTTTTTTTTAATCTGCTTTAAAATAAAACCTGTATGGTGTGCTATGGTATGGTGCATATACCAAAGGTAGGTAGGTAAGATCACCATACATTCAATAAAAATAAAGAAAATAAAAGAAAAATGTGCATCCATCAAAATGTGATTCTGGTAAAACATAGTGCCAGATGTGCTGCAATTCTTTTAAAAAAAGCTTACTGTTATGGAAAGAAAGTCAGATTGATTTTTTTTTTTTTATTATTCTGGCTGAAGACTTTTATCAAAAGAGCAGATGGACAAAGCTGTGCGGGGATGACAACACAGACAAACGTTCATCGTTTCCTGCCTTCAGTATGGTATTAGTTAGTTTAGACATGCATATTTTAAAAAAAGAACATTATTTGACAGGAGTCAAACATGGATGTCAGACGAAGGCATAACGACCGTTGTGTATTATTTGGAAACAAAAACCATTTTATCTAATGGTATTTACCAAAGCTAGTGAAATATACAGTCCTATTTATTATATTTTAGACAGTAAAAACGAATAAGGATGACAGTGGCACAGGAGTTAAGTACTCGTCCCGTAATCAGAAGGTTGCAGGTTTGAGCCCTGCTCAGTTTGTCGCTGTCATTGTGTCTTTGGGCAAGACAATTAACCCACCGTGCCTGCTGGTGGTGGTCAGAGGGACCGGTGGCACCAGTGCCCAGCAACCCTGTCTCTGTCAGTGCGCCCCAGGGCAGCTGTGGCTACATCGTAGCTCATCCCCCACCAGCGTGTGAATGTGTGTGAATGGATGAATGACTGATTGTATTGGAAAGCACCTTGGGGGATTCCAGGGCTCTAGAAGGAGCTATATCAAATACAGGCCATTTACCATAACCATAGAATTTTCTGCCCTTACCCCCAACTAGGCTGGTACTTCATTACTTATTCATTAGCAGTTTGAAATTATGCAGTTGTTTCAAATTAAAATTTAAATAATAAAAAAAGACATCTATAGGGAGCCTTAGTCACGCCCATCTACTTCCGGACCATGGGTCCCTGGAAGGACCAAAAAATGATGGTTTTCACATATGATGTCCATGTAATTTAAAGACACATTCTGATGCCAAGAACGGGGGGAAAAGTTATTTTAAGTTTGAAAATGTGTCCAGGACTACAAATGCGCATCACCATATTGACGAGAAGAGCAGAGGAAAATGGCTGTACGTTCAGGGAACTTTGAATCCTTGCTTCAGGAGGAAAGAACCACCATAAATGTGGCCATTTGGTAAGTAGCAGCAACGCTAGAGGAGAGGAGATACTGTGGTGACGTCAGATATGCGACAAGCCAACGTCTGATTCATAGTCATTGTAACTCCCTCCAAGTTGAAAATGGACACAAGGCATTCTTGAATTTTGACTGGCATTTATTGCACACAGGTGCCACCAACGGTGCCGTGAGAACTGTACAAATGACATAGAATAATCAATTTCCTCAATAAATCGTTCTCATAGAGAATAAACAATGAAACACTAATGCACAAGATAAAACACTCACAATTTACATTTACAAATTACCCGTGACCACCATAGACTCGACAGTTCTGTCACAAACAAACATCTTATTTTTCCCATCACGACATAAACACACACATTGCATACCTCATTGGCCGCATTAACTTGCAGGGGCTAATAAAAAACACATCTTGCAGTGTCACTCCTTTCCACAGCTGGAAAACGTCGTTGCATGCGTCTGCATAGCTCTACCAACGAATGATAGCGGTTAGCATGCTGCCGCCTATCAAGTGTGGCGTGCAACTGAAAATATTGTCAACCCCGAAACAACAAACTAAACATTGGTTCCACCCTGGAAATATTCTGTAAACCATTTAAATGTGTGCTTTTAAACCCCATAACGTATACATTATATTAAAAATAAAGTATTCTTAGCTTATTTATCGTAACTTGAACCATAAATTATCTCAAAACTGCATGACTGTGGCTGACGGCAGCCACAGTCATGCTAGTTATGAACTTTTACAAGCTGATAAATCTCAAAGTATGTGACACGCATGGTCAAAACACACGTCATTATTTTTCATTTAAACTGCAGAACAACGTGTGTGCGATCCAGGGCGTAAGGCAAAGCGGATTAGAAAATAGCTCTTTTAGCCTCATTGAGTTACATTATTTTTTTCATTCTTCCAAGGATCCATGAGCCGACCGGAAAGGGAGGAGACTTAGGTTCCCTATTACAGAGATGTTACACATGCTAGTGTTGACCAAATCAACAATTTAAGATAATTGAACTGAGCTTAAAAACACTTTTACAAAGTTTGAACGTCAATTAAAAATCATTCTGTTTTGCTTTGTTAGATGAAATTAGGATCAACTTCAGCGATATCTCGATACAGCTTTTCCACTTCCGTTCCAATACCAATACTGCAGCCTTCAGTAATGACTGATACCAATATCAATCTGATACAATATCAGCACAAATCATACATACTTTTACCTATTTCATAGTGTGGGATTTATGAAAGGCTTGCTCGAATGATATTACTCAGTTGGAGAACAAGAGCTAATAACAGTAAGTATGAAAATGACAATTTTGGTTGCAAAAATGTGAACCTTAACGTACTGCTTATAACAGAGGTTTTTGATGCCGTCTGATATAATCCGATACACTGTTTTTGAGCTGATATTGAATTACTTCTGGTATCGATATCTGAACGGGACATCCCTAATCCCGATTGGAAACCAACATTAAAAACACATGGGAAAAATATTTTGTTAATGAATTTAATGACTTTGAGTAATAAACTATTAGAAAGTATTTATCTCAATGATGCTGTCTGAATTTCACATCTCTATGAAACATAACGAAAAAGCAAACCAATATTATTTATATGTGTTTTTGTATGTGTATAACAGAGTCAGGCAGCTAAGCTTTATTTCACACAAAGACTAAACTTTTGACAACAAAAAAAAAAAAATCCACAAATAAGTAATTCCTGACGATGGCTGGAGAGAAGACCTAGAAATCATTTTAAAAGGGGACCTATTGATCGTGATGTCTGCATTCTCTGCAGGCATTGATTTATGACAAAGTGCTATAAATTACCTGTGTTCATTGTTAAGAACCCAGCTCATGTTATTTGTCCAGTTCCATTTGACCCCGTGTTTCATCTCCAGTGTTAGTCCCATCAAATTAAAGCTGCCTGCTCTTGAAGCATTTTCTTTACTATATGGTAGTTTTGCCTTCTCCTCTTAAAATCTCTAAGCCACAATTTTGTAATGATGTTTCATGAATTATACTTTTTTTAATGACATTATTCAAAACATCTACCCTGTTTCTAAAAGTGAAATCAACGAGTGTATGCGTTTGCTAGTTCTATGTGTTTAATCTCTATAGCAGACTGACAAATAGACTAATGACCTGAAAGTCTAGTTAGAATCCCAGGTGTTCACACTTTCAGTCTGATCCCTAATTAATATGCTCGTCTGCAGATGCGCTGCAGAAGTTTCTGGAATAACATAAAAAGTAAGTGGCGTTTCTAGGAGCTTAAATGTCTTCTACTGTATTATTATTATTATTATCATTCATCGTAGGCTAGGCTATATGCACTGGTGGACAGTAAGGTTACGGTAGTCATGTTTCCCCTTGAAGCTGTAATTTGTGCGTAGCCGAGGCCTATACCAACTGATGATATTGCTTTGCCCTTTAATTCATCCCCCCAATCGATGCAGGAGTCAGTGATTACACACTAATGCGTTCTTCCCTTCCATTTTGTGAATCAATGTACGGTTGGTTTCATCTAGTAATGAGAGACACAGTAAAGGTGAAACACGAGTGTGTGTTTGTCTCTGAAAGAGTGGTGTATGTGCACAATGTGTGTCTGCGTTGTGCTTCTGTGGGTGGAATCGAGGTGGGGAGTGTGTGTGTGTGTGTGTGTGTGGGGGGGGGGGGGGTCGGAGTGTGTGTTTGTTTGTGTTTGTTTCAGGCGGTCGTTTCCTACAGTCTGCCCCTTTAGCCGTGACGGCCTGTTTGTGAGACACAGACATAAAATTATCAGATTGGTCATTGTCTGCCTTTGAAGTGTTTTGAGCTGTCCATTCCGATTCATCATCCAGAGGGGGATCGGTCCAGTATGGCTGCTGTCTGACGATCTCTCATCTTGTGTGTTTTTGTTTTTTTGGGGTTTTTCTGTAAAAGGAGGAACAAAGCCTGGCTTGTATGATAGTGATCCAATGTGTTCTTTCCCCTTAGGTTATGATGTCTCTTTTGTTAAATAGTACCAATAAGTACCATTTCAAGTAGTTTTTCAAACCTTTGAAGTGGACACAAACGTGTTGCACACAAATACTTATAATTCTCACCTAAAAAGGACAATCTTGGCGTTACTCTTGAGCTAATTGTATTCTGAGAATTTTTTGAATGAAAGAAAGGGAAATTAATTTTAACATTTGAGAGCATAAAAAGTATTAAATGACATTTTAAAAAATACAAGCAAACAGTTGTAGGCATATTATTGAACAGTTCAGTTTCAGACTTTATGTGGGATTTTGCTCAAGTAGAGAAAAGCCATAAGCCATAATGTAGGTACCATAACATCTGCAAATGATGTCATATTAGATGATCGTCTGGACGTAAGACTTATGAAAATTACGTTACCACGTTCCTAAAAGTTAAGTTGGCATGGTTACTTGGAAGATTTTGATTGCTCCACACAAATTTGCGGTTGTAGTCCTTGTGGTGGCAGTTCTGTAGTCCCAAAAACTTTTTTGGGGGGAAAATATGTTTATATTGCCAAAGGAATTTCAAATAAAAGCAAAACTATCAACTGATAAACTGAGACCCTGAGCTGCTCTGATTTTGATGAAATGGGGCAAAATTGAATTAAAAAACTTATTGGACAATAAAATCCACAACATTTTGAATGGATGAATTTATACGTTTATTGTGCACTAACAAAATATACAGAAGAATCCCACAGTAACGCAAACAGAAAGGGCTGCTAATTGTGTAATTATGTTTAAAAAGTTTCACAATGAAGAACTGTTGTGCTTTCTGGCACAGTCTGATGTTGGTTTTATGTAGTTTCACATTCTTTTAAAACAACAGACAATATGGTGTTCTATTTAAAAATTACACTGTTAAAGAAAACATTTAGGCGCTAGGAAACATGAGTTTAATAACAACACTGCTAAACTCTTCCCAAAACCTATGTGTGAAAGAACAGTATTGAAAAAGAGATGCAATGTATTTTGGCCAAGTGGCTTTGCTGTAGTGTGACGTCATCTGCAGGCGCAGGACCCCGAGCAGATCCAGTACCTACGCCGCCATAATTGACAAGAAACGAACAATGTCTATGCAGTGCAAAACATTAAATAAAATCTAACAGTTTGTGTTTGCATAGATCTGGGCAGTATTTAAATAAAATTAATTGTTTTGGGGTTTTATGTAATTGGATTTTTACTTTTCGAAAAATAAACAGAGTTGAAATGGAATTTAATTTAGCAGAATTGTCATGTAATCTTATCCTTTTATATCTCAAACATAAATTGCTAATTATAAAGGATGCTTTATACACCAAATACATACAAGGGGGAAACATTCTGACCTAGATCTTTTGTCCCTTTGCCCTGGAGCTTTAGCAGATATGATTCAGGACTTTTGCACTCCCACCCTCTTGTTTGAAGACCAATGAAGCAGAGGAATCCCTCCCTTTATCAAACCTTAGTCAGAAAGAGCAAAACACACACAAAAAAAAATAGAAAATTCTATGACTGTCCAGAGTGACTGATCTACCTCAAAGATATGACCGTCCCCACCCCCTGTTGCTCCCTTACCCCTACCACCATCTCCTGCCCCCCTCCTTCATACCCCCTGCCTCAACAGCCTAATGACTCCTGGAGGTTCCATTTGTAAGGCTCCCATAGTAACACTACCACAATAGGCCCCATCTTGAGAGGGCCCATCTGGGAGTCTTTGTGGGGCCTGCTGAAAGCCACAAAGGCCTGCTGACCTAGAAACCCATCAATAAGAGGACAGGGAGCCCCACCGACAACAAATTGAAGGGCCGTGGAATTTCCTGGGCCATTCGAAGTCCGTAGGTGAGGATGTAGACCGGGAACGTGGGAGGAGGGGGGAATTCTCTGGATGTTCGAGGATGACGCGTCAGGATGTCATTCCCAAGCTGTCAGCTGTATGCCCATTACCTCGACTGTAACTGCCGCCTTTGTCCATGTGCCCACTGTTTGTCATTGTGAAGAAGAAAGGCCTATGAAATCCCTACTATAGTGAGACAGTGACAGGAAGCAGCCGTGGCATGCTGGGCAGAAGTATGCGCCCTGCTCAGCTGGCTTTAATCATAAATAAAAGTCCTTATTTTTATTTCCTTTTAGGGACTATACATTGTGGAAAAGCTGGGTGGCTCTTATACACAAAAAGGGTCATCTTTGGAAAAGTGTGTTTGCTGTTTAGGATGACTTCATCATGCATTTAATGCCTAAGACCTTCTCCTTACAAACTGTCATTTCAGTTCTCCAAACTGGGATTTACTCCGAATTAAACTCGCGAAACAAACTCTGTGTGAATGACAGTTCAAACATAACAGTCCAAAGATGCCACTGCCATTAGAAGGCCAAAAAAAGTACAGAGATTCAAGAGAAGCAGATGTCAGGAAGGATATCGAAGACCTCCACGGTCTCCTCCACCTTCTGCTTCCACTTGTCTTGAACACAGAGGTACCTCTCTGTTTCGGTGGGAAGAGTCGGGTAAATGCTTTAGGCAGGTGTCTCCACTTCTGGCACTGGTTTGGAATGTGATAGGTGAAAGAAGACAGGAATACTGTTAATTTGCTGACACGAGGGCTGAAAGATGTCATCTCTTCAACCCCATATGCCATGTCAATTTCTGCTTCATGTGTTGCCTACAAAAGATAGGTAGAACGTGACCCTTATGCCAATTACAGTCAGAAGCAGTGATGCTGTCATGAACTGCTGGACGTGTGCTGAGGTGTTTGAATAAATGGAAAATAACCAATCAATCATTCGATATTAATCGTGTTCTTTTTAATTCTGAGTTGGCTAGAAGTTTGTAACTCGTGTTAAAATTCTGATTCTTGTTCCCTTTTTTCTGTTAGGGGAGGATCGATATGATAGCTACTCTCGCATGATCCTGAAGTACTTTCTGGCAGAAGGAGTAGTGTGTCGGCATGAACTTTTCGTGGCAGCGGCTCAGGATAACCCTGATGACATCTTACAGGTATCAGAAAACCTACCGTCCTCTCTGTGATGTCCAAGGGAAGAAATGTAATTCTGCAAAACATGACCTGTACACTAACATATAAGAGTTGACAAGTCAATCACCAAAACAGTAGGATGGCCTCAATACATCTTATTTCTTTAAGCTAAGTGATGAAATTGCCACATCTAAAAGAAAACTTGCACAATCTAGTCACTTTTAGATGATTTCCATCTGTACAATTCCGACAAACCGCCTTCCTCAACATATGTTTGGGTCAATAGGGGTTCCGAGAGGTCGAGGGTAGTGTGGTTGTGACATTGTTGAAATGTTTCCCGGCATATCGATCCCTGATGAGGACCATGTCCCCAGAAGCTGCCTGCCACCCAGTAAAGAGGAGGAGGAGGAGGAGAGTGCGGCCTTCTCTCCGTCTGATTGATAGTTGGAGGGTTCATAGCCTTACCCTCTCTTTGCATTTCAAAGACATATTAAAAGAGTGGGAGTCCCACTGGGGCAATATCACATCATTTTTTATGTCCATAGTTAAGTCCGCGCTAAGATTTCTTTAGATGACACAATTTCTGTATTACAATAATAAGCATAAAGTCAGAAGTTACTACAGGAAACACACAGTACTAACCAACTGTCTAAAGGGGTTTAAATATTTGTTTATACATTCAAATATTCGTTATGCAGAGTAACTGTTAATGGCTGTCCAATTTGTTTATTCATATAATTACAGGAAAAGATGGTGTGCACCAACAAATAAATGTTACTTAAATGGAGAATAAAAGAGAATGAAAGTGAAAACTAAATATTGAGTAGATGGTCACAGAAAGTGAAATGGTTGGTATACTTTTAGATGGATCGGTCTGATCAGTGATCGACTAATCTGAAACTCAAAATTCTTATTCGTTTTTTTATCCGAGCTATGACTGCACTTTTTTCATTAGTGAGTGTTTTTTCACACTAGCAAGAAAGGTTTTAATCTAACAATAATATTTTTGAAGTTGTATAGAGAGTGAACAAAGAAGTTTTTTCAATAGTTAGGATAAATAAGTCGATCAGTACCGGCAGGCCACTACTGTACAAGATTAGGAAATCAGTATTCACCAGAACAGCTGCATTTCTAACTGCTTACTAGAATATGAAAAAAATAACTCCATAATATATTTCATAAGTTATTTTTTACCTCCTCATACTAAAGGCATGGCTAAAAATAAATAAAACAACACAAATTCAACTTTAGTACCATGATGGAAGATTGAATTTGATATTTTATTGTTTTTCTATCTTTTTTGAAATTCCATCTTATTTGAAAGAACTTTTT
Source organism: Nothobranchius furzeri (assembly GCF_043380555.1). Taxonomy (NCBI): domain Eukaryota; kingdom Metazoa; phylum Chordata; class Actinopteri; order Cyprinodontiformes; family Nothobranchiidae; genus Nothobranchius; species Nothobranchius furzeri. The sequence continues at coordinate 32,213,151 of NC_091749.1, forward strand.
GTCCCTGTTATGGATTCAGTGACTTGGAGGTCATTGATCTGTCTGCTTTGCTGCAAAGACGAAACTTTTTCTGTTAGAAGTATTTTTATTAAGATAAGATAATCTAACATCTTGTTGAGTTTGTTGTTACCTCCTGTAATTATAAAGTAATTACACATGTACAGTTAACATTAAAAACTCTATTTGCTAAAGTTATTTGGTATTTTGTTCAGGAACTCCCAGCACCCATCTTGGATGATGTTGCTATTCCCAAAGCTGTGGAGCAGCCCAGGCTACCTTGTGAACCACGGGACAGTTTGGAGGCCATGAACATCGCTTGGCGTTATCAGAATCTTCCTAAAGTGCAGGTGAACAAACGCGTTTACATGAAAATCTGTCTCCTATAGATTTTACTTCAGCGTGTTTGTTTTCACCTCCTCATAGTAAAATTGCAGCATGAATGTAATCTTTCATGAAAAGTTCAGCTTGTGTCTCTTAGTGGTGGTGTGAGAATACACAGTGCAGGCCGTTAGTGCTTTGGCAATTGTCTCCACCACTAAATCCATCGGCCCCTAAACTTCTTTATGGAAGTGAATGAAGCCTCGGCTTCTCTTTTCAGAGCCGCACCAGATTACTCACACTTAGCTGGCAATAGGTAGGCTTTTCACTGGTCCCCAACTCACACACACACACACACACACACACACACACACACACACATGCTTGCACCCCTGCTTAGCCTGGGAAACAAGGGTACTGTGCATTGACATGTCTGCTCGCTCAACCCTTTGACCCAGACCTGCGCCCCTGTCTTTCCCCAAATCCCTGCCTTTCCCCCTGCCAGAGTCGGCGGCTCTACACTCTTTCTTCCGCTTTGAGCAAAGGGGACCCTGTCCTTCTACTGCTCTGCAGTCTACCCCGTTGGTCTATAATCCATATCGCTATGTGGATTAACAGCACACACTGTGTCCCTGGGGATCCTCTCCCTCTTTCTCTATCCCTGGCAACTTCTTTATATATGTGTCCTTTCCTCACCTCTCCCCCTTTCCCTGTAAAATCGTCTTTACAAACCACTAGTAAGCCCCACCAGAGGATTTGCATGCCAAATTCACCCCGAGAGTCGGCGCTTGCTTTCCCCTTACACACACCTCTCCTGGCATGGCCTACTGTGCCGTTCTCCCGATGAAGACATCAGATCAAAGGTTAGGCCGTCAGGGCGGGGATGGAACGCTAAGCGGGTTGCCTAGCCCACAAAGAGAAGATGAGCCCCTGCAACCACCCCCCTCCCACCCTGCTCCGCTGACCCCCTCGTTCTACCAGGAGAGGGACACACCGGGGGCCCTAATCCAGATTAGGAGTAGATTAAGGGCCTCTCCAACAATGGAATCCCTGGTTTCAAGGAGAAAGAAGAGCTAAAACTCTCTCTTTCAGCTGCAGGAAAACATCCGCCTTCCCCTGCTTCCCTGACATGTTCGCTTTCACAGCCAGAAGTGGACATTTATGTGAAGAAATGATTAAGAGCCTGGTCGTAGTGGTTGTTTAACTTCTCTGCTGTAGGAATGTTGAGGAATGACCCATAAACAATGCAATTGCATTACCATAGTCTTGCAAAGCACATGCATTTATCGTATTAGAGAGACAATAAGGACATCTTCTAAGGAACTGACTCATTCTCACTGGATATTCACACAGGTTTAAAGCAAGAAGTGTTGCATAAGATAATCAGGAAGTATTTCTCTAATCATCACTTTGTTGCTCATCTTAAACATGACCTGTTGAACCTTTCAGAGTTTCCTGGCTTCCTCCTCCCGGTTTGGTCACTACTATGACGTCTCAAAAACGATGGAACCAGAAATCCGCCTGGCAGCCAAGTGCCACAGCTTCTACCCTCCAGAACATCTCTCCCAGTCATCAAACACACACAGGTAGACATCATCCAAAGAGCATGTGGAAAACGATGAGACAAAACCCACAGAACACAGCCACGCAAGCACGACATCCTCCACAGAACACCGTGATACAAACAAGACGTCACCAACAGAACACAATGCTCACAGATTACAGGTCAACTAAAATAAACAGAGAGACAGAGCTGGGTTACGTGACAAACAAGTGGTGGAGATATAAACAGCTTTTGCAAGTTGGAAAAAAACTTTTACTCTCAACAAACTGCTTATTTGATGACTAGATAACCTTTGTGACACTTTGTCTCATTTGTAAAATGTAGAAAATAAGAGGAAACAGGGGCTTGTTAATATATTAATGATGGTTCAAATGACCTGTGTTTGATATAGCACATTCTAGAGTTCTGGAACCCCCCAAGGCGCTTTACAACCCAATCAGTCATTCACCCACAAACATATTTAAAGGGCCATGCTATTTTAAATATTTGACAGCAAAGGCTGGCACGACATATGATAAAATATTACCGCTGGTACTATTGAGATGTCATTTATCTGAAATACGAGTTATTTTCATCAGCCTGAATTTATACCCGGAATTTCAATGGTCCGTTTCAGTGAAGCTCCGCCCACGCCCGCTCTCACAAAACACACCTACAATAGTGTTTTAGGCAAGGCTGCTGTTGTGTTGGCCTTGGTAGTCCAGTGGTCTAAGCGCCCAGTCCGGCATGCTGAACATAGTCGCCTAAGATGAATAGCCTGAGCTGGCCATTACGTGCATCTTTGTAGAGAGGATACTCGGTTTTTATGGCGGTGTTTTTTTTTCCTAATGCAGAATAATTTGTCAGAACATCCACAGAATATCCAGGTTTCAGAACCGAGACCAGACCAGGTTCAGGGGGAGACGAAATGCCTGATGATGCAAGTGGGCTACTTTCTCCTGGATGCAGGAAAAATCTTTACAAGGTCCAGATTGAGGCTGAGGCAGTAAAATGCATGAATGCAGCCAAAAACTGGTTTGGGGCTATTTCTCATGAGGAAATGACAATATCACATGATAAAAAGCTCCAAAAAGAGGATTTTCCATGATATGGCTCCTTCACCACAGCATAAGTGAAACAAACTTCTGAATTTTCGAAGCTCGATAAGTTGCTTTTGCTTGAAATTGACTGAAGTTGTTAAATGATGTAAATAGATGCTACAAATCAGTCTTCTGTTAATAGCCAATTGTTTCAGCTTCAATGGAATGGTTTTAAGACCACGAATAACAAAAACACCGTACCAGTGATTATGTATTCATTATTAAGATCAATTCAGTGAATTTGGAATGTAAAAGGATATAAGTTTTACTTTGTTTTATCACTCATTAAAGTTTAAATCACCGATCAATTTAGCCTAAATTTGTAATTTTAGATAAACTCTTCAAAAATATATTTAAAATCAGTAAGTTTAAGTCAGTTAAAATCTCCCTTTTCCATCTTCTAGTCCAACCTTCTTGCCATTGGCCAAATTATTCAGCCTCTTGTCTGTTTAAATAAGAGTCCTGTTTGCTCAGCATCTGTTTGATTTCTCCTGCGTCAAGTGTACTTAGGGTTCAGAGGTCACGCAGGCTCTTTACTCGAAGAGTGCCGCTGAACACACAAGAGCACACGAAGGCACACTTGCATGCTCTGGGTAAATACAGCAATCTGGAGCACAGAGGATGTTGGAAGAGGCTTTAGAAGATCCCTCGTTCTTTATGTCAGCAAACAGAGACGGTTAAACAGAGCGCCCGTGCAAACACATCGCACGTTGTGTGTGCGTTCCTTTTGAAGTGCGGCGCTTCGGATGTGAACGACACCGAGTATTCTGTTCGATATCCGCCCAGAACCTAATGATATTTAATAGGTGGAATATAGGATTACAAAAATAAAAGCATTTAAGTTGTGTGGCGGTGAGTGAGAGTTGCATAGTGGTGCTGCTGAAACGTTATGGGTTATAGATCTTACAGACATTTTGACAGCTGGAAACTACACCTGCACAGCACCATTGTGCCCCGAGGCCCGCCCAGCCACAAATACATGTACGTACACACACACACACACACACACACACACACACACACACACACACACACACACACACACACACACACACACACACAGACATGTAACACACAAACTCCAGTGCAGGCTACACCCCCTTGCACGTGTCCACTGCCCCATGTTGATACCCTAGCTGTTAAATTGCTCCGTTTCACTTGAAGGCATAATTGGCACAAATTACTCTCTAGGTGATACAGATCCTGTTGTTTAAGACCAAGCATCCCCCCTTCTCTCCTCCTTTCTTCCCAAGCTGAAAGAGGAACACTGAGATAAAGACACTTCCCTGTGCATGATCCTAATTAGCCGACGCTCTAGCCCCCGGAGCTAAGCACCTAGACCTATTGGTACCTGAATGAGAAATTCTCAGTAGGGGTAGCTAAAATACAATGCTGCGCTACACAATGGCTGCCAACCAGAGGCAACCTCCTGTCACACCATACCCCCCCCCCCCCCCCCCCAACCTGAGGGCTCGGGCATAAGCAGAGAGGCCGTGGTGTGTAGGTGTCCCTTTTCACCAATCCAGCTCTATCATTAGCCACAGCGGGGTCAGGAGGCACCATTGTTGTGCTGAATAACTGAAATAGAGTTCATTGATATACTTGGCCGAGTGTGATCAACACAAGGGTGTACTTCTGTTCTTTATGCAGGGCAATTGGCGTGTGACCAACCTATGAGCATCAGCTTTTGTGGCTGGCAGGTTAAATTGACAGCTGACACAGCAGCCCACTGTGAGTTGCTCCAGAGTGGTCATTACAATGGCCTAGCATTCTTAAGTGGAGGGTCCTGTGTAAAACGATGGGGTTAATGTTATTATTGGCTATATATGGGGTGGGGGGGTCTCAGCAGTCATCCATCACCTTGACTGTTGCTAAACGTTGCTCTGATGGTACTGTATGCCCCTTGTCAGTGGTGCACATCTTACCCCTGATTAAACACCAAAATGCTGTCCTCTGTTCATTTCAAATATCAACCCATTAATCCCACATCTTGCCTTCGCCACGCGTACGTTTGTGCATGTGTGCGTCTCGTGTGTCTGTCTGTCTCGGCACAATCAATTCCTCAGGGAGCTGACAGGGAACCAGTCGTGTTGTAATTTAATCAACCAAATAAATTAATTGGATCTCTTGATATGGATCATCTGTCTGCTCCGGTGGCTCCAGAAAAGCACAGTCAGGAGGAGCACGCCGCAGTCATTGAGGATTAGACTGCAGCAGTGATGAGCTCGGCCCAGTTTTACCATAACACTCAAACTGGTGATGGTGTGTATGTCTTGGGTTGCTCTTTCATGTTGTTTTTATTCACTGTGCCCATGTTTCTCCTCTCCAGCCCCATGCTTGAGTCTTACTCTGCATTACTGAAGTCACTTCAGGAGGTCATAAACAGAGAGGGCTTTGATTTGACCGCCCCCATGGTAAGAAATAAATACGTGTGTTGTTCTTATTTCTTTTAGACTGAAGTCAGTGGGGTGTTTTTGCTTTTATTATTGTCATTTAGTTTTAGTTCTATTTTCTCTAATCGTTTTTTGGCATTTCTAGCATCAACATGTCTTATAAAATATGTACGACTCTATGCCAGATTCACCATGTAATTTTACAGAGCTTATTGTACCACTGTCAACATTTTGTTGCTCTAAACCTGCACACACATTTTTTTTTGTCCATCTCTTTTATTTCACAGCAGCATGCATCCATGCTAGCATGTCTGTGTGCCTTTTTCACCTACTTTCTGTGACCCCTCTGCTCGTCACCTGGAGCCACCTCTCCCCCTGTCAGTCACACGGGAGATCTACCTCCTCTGCCCCCCCGCTTTCTCTCCTCTAGAGCCGTCACTCAGGCACCAGATTAACTGCTGACATCATTAAAGCAGCGTGACCACCTGACATGATGTTGGCACAGTCCAGGAATGCAGACCAGCACAGAGCCACATGGTCACTGGCACTAAAAGGCCCAGTATGGATGACAGGGTGTTTGCATTGGTTTGGTTTGTCTTTTAGCAATCGACTGTTATTTGCTTTTTATTAAAAACATAAATAAAGACAAATTTTGAGAGTGTATCTGTGATTTCATGTATTTGAAGTTTGGGGGAGCAGCAGTGACACCTCCTGATTAGGTTGTGATCCCAGACTTGTTATAGTCTATACGGCTGGCCTCTGATCCTTGGCTAGACCTCACTGGCTCTGTTCCCTGATTTTTCTATAGGCTAAACTATAGGAGTTAAATGTGGCCGCCCATCCTGATGTTGCCACAGCAACGGTTGTGTTACCGCAGCTACCTCCTGCTGCACTTCAGACACACGAATAGATTTCTAATTGTGTTGCCCTCAGAACCTCTGTAGAAAAAGACTGCTGAACAAAGAAAGGACGTGTATTGTTGTGACTAACGTTTCAGCTCAGTGAGGTATAGAGATGTAGCACCAACGGTATATAAAGACAAACAAATGCACAGCGCGGCGTGAGAGGCCTTTAGGAAACTATGAGCCAGCTGTAAAAGTCTCTGTGGAACAATGGTGTTTGTTTTTCTTAGATCTCCTTGATAATGATTCTCATCCAAATGAAACTTAGGTCATAAAGTTCTGAGAGGAAGCAATACATGGCAAGGCTGAGGAGGTTTTTTTTTTTTTTTTTTTTGGAGAGCTGTGTTAATGGGAGGGGAGGTTTAAGGAAGAGAAAAGTGAGCAGATTTTTAACCAGGGTTTTGTTAATCACTGTTGGCTCACCGCAGTCATCAGGAACCATCCCAAAGAAACTCCAAATGAAAGGCAATTGTGCTAAAGGCTAAAAACCTCTCACAGTTTGGACAGACTACCCATTCTGTGAGGTTTGGTGATATATATCCCACCACTGTTTGGCCACTTTCGCTCTCTGTCCTCAGCAGAGTTGGTTACAGTTGATCCCTTGTGGTGGGGTAGTGGGGTTTCAAGGCAAGGCACGCCACCCTTACCCAGGCCCCCTTGGCTGTGGAGCACGGCTGCTTTGCCAAGAATGTGCAGGGGTTTCTGGGTGGCGGCCATATTGGAAGCCCGTCTGACAGGTCCATTGTGCATGTGTCAGATGGCTTCTGTGATTGGGCAGTTGTGTCCAGTCACGTTTGGGCACAGTGTTCCAATCGTCTGTTCTGCTGAGCAGACTGTCCAGTTGGGGTTGGACATACAGCTCTAGACGACTATCTGAAACTACTTTGAAACAGTTTAAAGATCATATTGAGATTTAAACTCTCAACTAGTGACCCACAAAGTAAAACGTCACCCCTTCACATGATTTTCTGAATTGCTTTCATGATCGTTTTCCCCCTCTCTCTGCTTCTTGTAGTCCAAGTCACGTAACATCTTGCGTGTTGGGCTCCACTCACTTGGCTCAGCTCTGTGGGGTGATGACCTGAGTTGCCATGACAACCCTAAACATCGGCACGCCCTGACTACCTTTCTTTACGGACTACGTGCCTTAATGAGGTCTTCGCTGTCAGTTGCCGTGGTTACCCTGCCTTCACATCTCATCCAGGTAAGATGGTGTTTTACTCACACACACACACACTTATATATATCATTACATTTGACTCTGATTTAATGATACTGGTCATTTGCACTGTTGAGATTTTTGTGCATGGGGCATGTCATCTTTCAGTGATGCCTAAATGTGTTTTATGCTTTAATAACTTGGATTCTGTTAGTGTGGCGGTGAGATTTTCCTGTGTCACAATTATTGCTCATTATAGTTTGATGGTTTTTGTGGGTGGGGTGGGGTTTGACGGGTGGGCTCTGAGTCCGTGTGTCTGTGTCCAGTCTGGCTTCTCAGTGTGAAGGTGGAGTCATCTGCTGAGGCATATGGTGAACCACAGCCCTCCCCCAGACATCAAGACACTCACCACAAAAGTCCATCTTTATTCTGAACTAACCTGGCCACTCTTCAACCACTCAGCGTACTCGTACATAAGAACGCCGGCACTTCGTTGTTTGTGATCCCTTTATTTAAGGATGTAGGTCAGTGCTCAACTTGGAGAACAGCTGTGTTGTCACAACATGCTCTGGCTCCAGGCCTACATGCACAGCGCTGCCTCGGCTTGGCCTAGTCAGAAAAAGTAGAGTGGCTAACTAGCAGATGTCAGCTGTGGTGGGAGCTGTCCCCCTGTCCCACTCTGGCCAGGCTTCCCAACCCTTAATCTGCCCCCTCCCCCTCATCTACCCTGAGGAGAGAAGTGAATGAGATGAGAAAAAGGAAAGGAGGACATTTTGGATGGTATCAGGTGTTTGGTGATGAAGCCAACTTACAGATAATTAGCTGCTGTTAAGTCATGACCTTATATGATCAGTTTATCAATGCAGGTCTCTTTTATTAAAGTCAAAGTCCCATTTGTCGTCACACACGGTCGAAATTGTCTCCGTATTTACCCATCCCCGTGGGGAGCGGTGAGCTGCAGCAGTGGCTGTGCTCGGGAACTATTTGGTGGTTTAAACCCCCAATCCAACCCTTTTTAAAGCTGAGTGTCAAGCAGGGAGGCATTGGGTCCTATTTATAAAGTCTTTGGTATGACCCGACTGAGATTTGATCCTGGATTTCCCGTTCCCAGGGTGGGCACTGTGCCTACAGGCCACTCAAAAGGTATTATTATTTTTATTATTATTATTATTGTTGTTGTTATTATTATTATTGTCTAAAAGTTTTTTCATCTTAAACCACCAATGTGTGAATTTTTATCTTCATGATTTGATGACAGTTGTACCTTTAGGTAGTTACGCTATAAAAACCTGGCCTTTGGAAGACTGTCTAGACTGGCTGCTGTGGTCTAACTGGCTGAAACTGTGTGGCTTCATCCAGCTAGCACACTATTACTAGTCTACAATACTTAATCCATTATTGAGCAGCTTGGGAAGCTGAGCAACTCACTGAAAGCCTCTCCACAGAAACGCTGTGCCACAGTCCATCTAAAACATTAATTAGGCATGTCCTAGCTTAGTTCTCCACCTCCATACAATATTTTGCAACCACACCCAACACACACACACTCACACACACATACCCAGAAAATTCCACTGCAGAAAAGCCTTCTAAATACAGAACAAACAGAAAGTTTTAAAATGCATTCAAGATTTTTGTTATTAGTCCAGACACTTAACAGATACAAAGAAAGTATTGTTATTGTGTTTTGGAAGCTAAATTTGAATACGATGGTGCAAATATCCTGTCTCTTAGTTTGCAGGGACGTTAAAGCAGCTTTGTCAGCCATGTGTTGTACATTCTCAGTCATCCAGGACATGATCATCTTGAGAGTTAGATGGAAAACAACGGGACTTTTCTGGTTACCTTAAATGTGTTTCGCCTCTCATCTAAGAAGCTTGTTCAGTTTTTTTTTTCTTTGGAAGTTTATTATGTCTTGGGACAACCATTTAAATGATAAATGGCCCGCACTTGTATAGCGCCTTTCAGAGTCAGAGGACTCCAAAGCGCTTTTACACTACAGTGTATCATTCATCCATTCACACACACACATTCACACACTGATGGTGATGAGCTACAGTGTAGCCACAGCTGCCCTGGGGCGCACTGACAGAGGTGAAGCTTAAAGTCCAGAACGGTTGGATCAGGGACGTTAGTGCAAGACCAAAGAGCTGTGCCCGTATACCCTTTGAGGGTGATATCTGAGCTCCAACTGAGTCACTCCAGGATGTTCAGAGTTTTCTTGTCCTTCTTCCTCTCTCCTGAAGCCTCTTCTGTGGCTCTGGATATTAATATTTAGGTTTCATCCCCATTGAGATGGAAACCTTCACCCCTGCCTAAGGTCCTAACTCCAAGTCACTCCTTGTGTTTCAGCTCCCATTTATCTCTGCTTGGCCAATTTTACAGAATAATTATCCCCATAGACCAATGCATCTGTAATGTGGGAATCTCTCCTCTTTTCCACTGCAAACAGCGTCCAGTCTTCAAGAGCCTTTGATTGAAAAGTTGTTTTTCTTTGAATACGTTGCCAAAAATATCTCATGGTTGACTTTGGTGTTTTTACATCTTCACAAAGAAGTTCCTGATTGTATTTATAATAATTGGGGATGTGTCATATATTGGCATCAACGTCTGCACCCCTAATAATAACCAATTGTTTATGTTAATTTGTCAAACACTCTTTATGGATATTATACAGATTGCTTAGGCTGCCAGATGTATGCTTGTTTAATCTCATTCAAAGCATTTTAACCTCTGGTAAATGAACCCAAGCACAAGTCGAGATGTGTCTGGGGTCTGAATGGGTATGAATGATCTAAATGGTAGATTCGGATCTTCCTTTATTGAATAAAAAACTTTAGAGAGTCTAAGGATCTACTCATCTCAGCCGATGCTCAGAATCAATGTTTCACTGTATTTAACAGTTTGTCTCCATTATGGGCTGACAAGCACTGGTGATTGGACAAACATTTAGCTTGCCTCCATTTGTAATATCAAGGTATACGATATATTGGTTGCTTGTTTTTTATGCATCACATGATATTTGTACTTGGAAAAGCTGATTTAAAGTCAGGCAAATCCTCGGGCTGCCCGGTGTTGTTGCAGAATTTAATTTAAAGGTGTATTTACGTTCACTAATGACATATGCAAAATAAATACTCTACATTTATTTTACTTTAACACTGAGCGGTGCACAAAGGTAAGCTGTTGTCCACAGTTGGTTAAATTCAAAGTTCAAAAATGGCCTGTATTTGTAAAGTGCCTTTCATAGGGTTCCACAGCCCCCCAAGGCACTTCACAACACAATCAGTCGTTCACCCATTCACACACACATTCACACGCTGGTGGGGATGAGCTACGATGTAGCCACAGCTGCCCTGGGGTGCACTGACAGGCCAGACCTGCCAAACACCAGTCACCCATCCCTCCGACCACCAGCAGCAGGCAAGGCGGGTTAAGTGTTTTGCTCAAGGACACACCAGCAGCATTCTCTGGTCCGAGACGGGATCAAACCTCCAACCTTCCGTTTCCTGCACAACCTGCTCTACCTCCTGAGCTATTGCAGTCCCTTAAACTGTCCCAGAATTGATGCAGCTTCAGAAATTTTGTGCATCAACTGATGTTATTAGTGACATTTTAGCAAGAAAATAAGTTGACAAACATCAGAATATAGGCCATGAAAACCAGCCCATCAAAATGGACAGCCATTGGCTGACCTATGCCACCTACCCGCCATCGGTATCGGCAATAGAAAAACCAATATCGGTCAAACTCTGATTCAGAATTTCACAATCAGCCTATTAGGTATAAATATTTGTTTTCTGGGGTAAAATCACAACCAAACTCAGAATTTAAATGTGAATTCACAAAATCTTGCAACAGCTGCACGATAAGGTTTCCAGTGACTTTCCAGAGCCAAACAAATGTTTTAATCATTGACTTTGCTCACAGCATAATGGCTTTAAATTATTCATGTTTCAAATTTTTACAGTATTTATAAATTAAATTGTTTAAATAAAATATTGTATGCCACGATAAAGTAGCTGACAGATTCAGTTCAGTTTTTAACAATTTTTTTTTCTGTGTATCTTAGTAGGCCGTTTATCTTGGTTTCAGGTTTGGTTGAAAGTATTTTTTACGTAATTCAGGCTCAATTAGCCTATGAACTTGATTGTTGCTGAAGCCGTGAATCTGTTAATGAATGGCTAATAGATGAGAAAGAGAAGCTTCTCTCTGACCATCTTCTTAAAGTGAAGGAGCTGTTGACCACATCTTACTGACCTCATTCTGCCCTGCTGCCGCTTTTCTGAGCTGCTGTCAGCGGACACTTTCAATTCCCCTGACTTCCAATGGTTTGACTCTTTGCTGAGGGACCTCCTGTCCTTATTTAAGTACGTGCAAAAGAGTCATTATGGCCCTCACAAAGCAGCTCAGATAATGTTGTCTCACATGTACACTATTGGTCCCAGCACGTTAATGTTTTTGAGTAATTTGTTGCATCCAAACTCTTGCACTGGTTAAAACTGAAGCACACGCGTTACCTAAGACACTCTTTTCAGCAGCGTTGGTGCCGGCTGCTGGGATATGCATACTTTAAAAGTAGGACAAAAAATGAAAAGAAGAAAGAGTGGGGGGAAAAGACATGAAGGCATGAAAACTGCATTAGGCGGTGGCAGCCAACACAGAGAGGAGGATGTGAATGATTCAGGAGGGAAAGTGATTAATAATGCAGGACTCCCTCTCTCTCTGTCCCAATGTCCCTCCTTCTCCTCCCCATCCCCTCTGCTCTCTTTACTTTCTACCTGCACCCTATTCCTCCATCACTCCACCAACTACGGTTTCAACTCTCAGTGCATCACTGGCCTAACCAGTAGGGGGAGCTCTTCTCATCAAACAATGTTGTCCTGCTTTGCACTGGTTTTAGATTTTGCATCAGCACTTTGTGAGCCAGAGTTTACCTGCGAGTTCCTCAGTTTAAAATTTCCATTTAGTTTTTATGAATATGTGAATTTTATTTTGTTATGCTTCTGTCCATTTGACTGCCCTGCAGTGACCTGTGGGACTGCTACAAGCCATGGGCAGGGCTAACCTGGCCACATGAAGCGATGACCTAATTTAATTGCAACACTGATGTCCTGTCAGGAGGCTGTTAATTACCTGCTTGTGTTCTTTTTTTCCTGCTCTCTCCCACTCCCTTAATCTTGATCTAACTTGATCCTACAGGACAGAGCTCTAATGGGCAGCATCACCAGGCTGTGCGACAATGCCATAGCCCTGGAATCGTTCAAAGGCTCTGAGAGGGAGACCAACCCTCTCTACAAGGACTACCATGGTAGGAACACACACACTTATCTTTCTGTCTCTTTTCCATCAGATACACACACACACACATCTACTCGGAGGCAGTGCATTAAAGCTGGGGCTGGGCTGTGGATGGAGGCAGGGCAGCCCCCTTGCAGGCCAGGCTGTCAGTGTGAGTTAGTGTGCTGCTGCTCAATCAGACGTGCTCCTCAGTAGACAGGCCGGGGGGGATTCAGCTGCCACGCTGTACCCCCCCCCCCCCCCCTCTCGCACCCTCACCCACTCCATCCCTGCCCGTCCACCCACCCCAACCCCCTTCCTGCAGCAGAGGCTCTCTCCCTCTCGCCTCGCCCACTCTCCATCCCCAGTCCCATACCCCTGAGGCTCTGGAGCAGAGCAGACCAACACTGGGGAATCGATATTCTCACCATCACTCTCTCTTCCCCTCTGCTTCTATCTCTCTATCCCTCGCTCAATGTCTCCATGGCCAGCATGGTCTGCTAATAAATGGAGGGCAAAGCTTTCAGTGGGGGAGACAGGACACCGGTAAGGGACGATCAGAGGGAAAGAAGCTAAGACGGAGGAGGGGAGGGCAACAGACTTGATTTCTGCTCTCCTTAGTCCTCTCCATCACTTTTTCTGCACAGTTTTATCATTCCCTCTTTCTCCTCTTCTCTTTTCTATCACTCTCCATACATAAAGGTCAGTATGAGCCAGGAAGGTATTTTTAGCTGTGACTCTCAAATTCTCCCTCTCACTTTTTTCTTTCGTTTCCTCTCGTTTTCCCCTCGTGGAAGAAGAGGCTGTGACACATGATGGGAAGAAATTAAAAACGATCGGGGCGATTTTTGTATCATTACAGCTAACGCTAACAGTTTGTCTAAATCTTATGCATGAACTTCATTGTGCAGCATTCCCTAAAATCACTTTCTGCTGCAGAGTTGCTTTAAATATTGCTCAAATGTTCCGCTCGAATCTCTAAACTCGCTTTGTTTTAACCAGCTAGAGGAACTGTGGTGGGTTTATGAACTATATTAATGCATATGATTGTTTTGATGTGTGTTGATGAGTGCCAACGCATCTGGTGCGAGTGTGAGCGTGAGCGCGTGCGCGTATGTTTGCGGCAGCAGTTCAGGGCTGCTCAAAGCATGCTGGGAAGCCTGTCACTGCAAATCAGGCAACGGGAAATCACCCAAGTGCACAGAGGAGAGAACCCACCATCCCCCACTTTATCTGTCTTCCTTCCTCCATTACTCTCACCATCTCTCCTTTTCTGTGTCACGTGTATTTACACTGCCCCACGTCTACAGTACAGTTACAGCTCTGGGAAAAATCAAGTGCAGAGTTAAAGAAAGTTGCATATTTCTTCTTGCCATTTGTAGTAGTTGGTAGTTTATGTGGGTTTTCTCTCACATTACTACTTAAAAATTGTACCTTTTGCATCCTTTAGCCTGTAGAAAAGCAGGATTGTTTAATTATGAATGTTCACCATGTTTATAATGAAACTTCTCATTTAACTCTACTACTTTATTTCGCTGCTGCAAATTAAGTTCCACAGTGCTTATGGAAAATTATTTCATATCAATCTACTACGTTATGAATCGTCGAACACTCAAACTAAAACTTAAATTTCTGAAAGCTTTCCTTAAAAAAGCAGGTTTAAGTGAAATCAAAAGAAGAAAACATAGATTTTAGATAAAGAAATGAGACTGTTTGATTTGTTTATAACAGGGTGTCAAACTCATTTTAGCTCAGGGGCCACATTGAGGGAAATCTAGTCCCAAGTGGGCCGGACCGGTAAATTAAAAACAACTTCAGATTGTTTTCTTTGTTTTAAAACAATCAATATAAAACAAGGCTGGAGCCTGAGGACAGTGTATCCAAAATCAGTACAAGTACAACACCTGAAGTGTACTTGAAAATTTAAAAAAAAAAAATAATAATAATAAATCAATTAAAAAAACATTCCTTAGTGATTCAAAGAGCTTACAGATCACATGGCTAGATCCGTTTCATGCAGCACTTAAAGTATATTTGACTCATTTCACTTTACATCTTTTAGCTTTCACCAGCACATCAATATCAGAAGTCACATCCTGAGTGGCAGCTAACTTCAGGATGTGATTCAAGTTCTTGTGCGTGAGCCTTGAGCGCAGCTTTGTTTTATTTATACTCATTACAGAGAAAACTTGCTCACAAAGATAAGTTTATTTTCACTCTACATTGTAAAGTATGAAAATAAAGTTTACACAACCATCTCGCGGGCCAGATTTAACCCACTTGCAGGCCGGATTCAGCCCGCGGGCCGCATATTTGACACCCCTGGTTTATAAATATGAAAACACGCCTCCAGTTGACCAGAAAGTGTTTTATTTGGGCAGTTTAATGAACATACTCTTGTACCAAGACAGAAGCGGTATCTTCTACGTTTTGTTGTATAATTTACGCACCGCTGAACGTTCTCCACATTTATTCCTCTTTCTGTCCTCCACAGGCCTGCTACAGGTTCTCCAGGTACCTCACCTGAACTGTCTGGCGAGCCAGCTCCCCGACCACAAAGACCTGGCCTTCAAGCTTAAGAGAAAACAGTTTAGTATCGAGGTATGTTGTACCAGAGCTTCGCTCGTTTCAGCTTATGACATATTTCCATCTGGACTAGAATTGTCAAACTTTGCACTTCATTATTTACATAAAGCTGATTTAGATGGGTTTATATTATATAGTTTATATAATTATATTAAGATTAGATGTTTATCCAGATTAAATCTGTTTTTATATGTCTTTACAAAAAAATCTGCATCAATAGTAAGAAATCTCGCGCATTAGCGACGCTCTACTGAACTTTGTTTATTTTAGTCTTCTATTGGGTGGCAAAACAAAAGGTGAAGCTATTGATTAGACGTTGTTTGCTCCACAGTTTCCACAGTGTAAGGTCACGAGGAAACAGAGTGAGACAAATCTATCCATTTTTATAAATATGCCACAGGGAAACACTGATGGACATATATATATATATATATATATTGTGCTTGTTCATCAGCTGGTTGCTATAATCTTCACACACAAATGTGTTTTTTATAATTAAAGAACTGTTTGGATTGACTTTAAAAAGACCGTCACATAAGAGTTGCACAAGCAAAGACTTTATTCCACTGCAGATCTTTAGAGAACAAGTGTTATGGAGGGGTGCTCTATTCATGGCAGTTTGTCATTTCCCTGCTGAGAACAGTGCTGATATAATGAAAAGCTGTAAAGATCGACTTTATCTGCTAGCTCTGGATGGTCAGACACACCAAATATTAGCCAACAAAAAAATTATTGTACATAATCAAAGGTTGTTTTAAAGATCAAGTTCACTCATTTTTCCAACATATTTGCTGTGGTCTCTAGTGTAAATGAATGCCTTGTAAATGGATCTCTGTAGGTAAAAAAGCTCTGACGTTCCTTATTGAGGAATTAGAATTTAGCCAAGGCAGAGGGGAACAGAAGACAGCGGGATTTTGAGTCTTATGTCCTGACTGGCTTACAGCAACGCGACTACCACTTGCTCTGTTTACTCTGCAACACTGATATTTTATCTCCACAAAAAACACAAGCCTGAAGGAGTTCTGAAGTGTTTCATAATTGCTAATGCTAACGGTTAGCTCATATTAGCCAAAACACACTGCTTTCTCCTGGTTGCTATACCAACGACAGCCATCCCTGTCATGAGCCAAGATGGGTGAGACCGTGAATGGTAATTTGACATTACAGTGCTACTGTCACTGACTTTTCTAATCTGAGCATTTTACATCTAATTATTTTTTGCGGCTAATGCAGGAAATAGGGGTAGAAGACTATTTTCACATCTAGCCTGCACATTAAACTCAGATTGACCTATCTCATAATTAACAATAAAAACGGTTTCTCAGAGAACTTGGCTTTTAAAAACAATTGTATCTATTCAGATGTTCACAGCACATGCGGATAGATATTTATACTAAATCTTTATTGCTTTTCTGCTTCTATATATTATATATTGACAATGATTGTTCATTCTTTATGACCTCCCCATAATGTTGAAAGAGGAATTTATTTTGTACGTGTCACACCATCATTCTCATGCAGAGATATCAGTATGACACTTAAATACTACTCTGGAGACAAATTAAGAGGCCCTGCTCTTAGCTCAGCCTCATGATTGGTCCTCATAACATTATCATTACCTTATCACAGCCTCTGGTTCTCCGCTCTTTAGTGGGTCCTTTTGTCTCAGCCGGGAGGTAATGAGAACGAGTGGCATGCCCACCCTGCCCCCAAATTCTCCAACATTCTGTGGTTACATTTTCATCACCCCTTTTTTTATTCTTATTTCTTTTAAAAAGCCGATTATATAGTTTTCAAATGTCAAGATAAGTAGAGTTGTATATTTTTTTGCTGCCTACAGAGTTTTATACGTTTTGCAACTTGATAATTTTTTAGAGTTGCAAAGTGTGCACCCCGAGGTAATGGGGACTTAATGAAAAAGAGAAAATTTTCATGAGAAAAGAGTAAAACTCGGCAAAAAATATAAACACGTGTTGTGTGACCAACTTTCTACTTTGGTGTTGAAAAAAATGCATAAAAGAACATTTCCATCAATGTGAAAACTGATGGAGGGTGGCTGTTATGGTTCTCATTACAAGATACAAAACAGTTTAATAACCTATTATGTAGATTTTAGCTAGTCATCAGCATATAATAAACAATATCTGTCTATTATATTTTCTTTTAATGTGAAGTTTTTATCTACGTCTCATGTTAGAGATGTCCAATATTATCTGCATTAAAGTATAATTTTGTAATTTAGCAGGCAACGGTGGAGACGTTAAAGTCTAATTAATGCTTCTCAGTCTGCGTTGGTACAGAAACACGCAACACCGTCATCCGTCGTTGCGAGGGCTCGCCGACGTAAGGATGGACAGAGTCGAGCCATCTTTTGTAAACATCCGTTGAACAAGACAGAGAGCGCAAGCTTGTGATTGACCAGGATGCCGCTTCTTTTAAATTTGTCATTGCCTCCTCAAAAAAATGAAAAGAAAGCCAATTATATCTAGCGGCAGACATGGAGCAGCTTGAAGAACGCCTTGCAGAAAAACTCTGAAAATGTGAATGTTTTATTCACCCGGTACTAGAGGAGTTTACAGATACGCAGCACACGTTTTATTTGTGTATGGAAATGACGGGAAACGTGGGTTTAGAGGTGGCGAGGACATGAAGAGGTGGAGGAGAATGTGGGACAAATTTCTCTGTGTTAAAACTGCTCTGAAATACAAAAAACACGATAGTGAATGTACTATTTTGGACTGGATACATGGCAGGATACCCCTCTGTTGTTGTGGCAGGAGAATAGCTTTACAACACTTCCCGGGTGACCGAGAAGTCTGAAGGCAAAACGTCAACGTGTGTTCGTCTCTCCCTTGTGTAGCTGACAGAGAAGCATAAATTAGGCTTTTCTGCCCACCCTGTAACCAGAGGGTTGCAGGTTTGAGCCCCGTCTGTCACAGTAGTTGTGTTCTTGGGCAATACTTAGCCTGTCTCGTCTTCTGGTGGTGGTCAGAGGGACCAATGGCTCCGATGCTTGGCAGCCTCGCTTCCATCTGTGCGCCCCAGGGCAGCTGTGGCAACAATGTAGCTCATCATCACCAGTGTGTGAATGTGTGTGTGTGTGTGTGCGTAAATGGGTGGATGACAGATTGTGTTGTGAAGCGCTTTGGGGGGGGTTGTAGATCCCTAGAATTTCAGGGTATCCGCGAGTCCTTAAAAAGTCTTAAAAAGTCTTAAATTAGCTTTTCCAAATTTAAGGTCTTAAAAATCCTTAAAAATGACTAATAATCCTTAAATACAGCTTTCAAAGGTCTTAAATTACCAAAGACAAAAGGTTTATTAGGTCTTTAAGTTTTCCTGAATTTCTAGTTAGTGTTCAGCTTTTTTTGTGTGCGATGTTGGCAAAAGTGGAACCGTACACATTCAGCTGGTTGTGAAAGGGGGCTTTTTAGATGAGCACGTTAGCTGGTTAAGCTAGTGGGAGCTTGCGCCATGGGGAAGTGCAAGTTTAATGGTAACTGGCTAATCCTACGTTGGCGACATAGGTTAGCACCGGTTCCAGGCAATAGCTGGAAATTATAGCTTAAATTTAATTTTAAAAATAGCTTAAATTTGGTCAAATTGGCCTTAAAAAAGGTCTTAAAAAGTCTTAAATTTGGCTCCCGTAAACCTGCAGATACCCTGAATTTACTCTTAAATGTCACATTTACATACCACGTATTATACATTAAACTCTTCAGCTACTTCTCTTCACTCTCAAAATGTCAAAATATGACAAATCAGAGGTACATTTTTTTAATATTTCATGTTTTTTGGCACATTTGTGGTTTATTGGACATTTCTCAGGATTATCTCAGGGAGAATGTGATTCAGTTGCTGTTGGAGACAAAATAAATATGGCTCTTTTTCTATTGCTTAATGTAAATTTAAGTGAAGTAACGTTCGAGTATGTATGAAAGTAAAGGACGTGAACATTTTGTTACCTAAATTGTACCTTTATTTGGTTTTTATCCATATCAGAAATCTGGATAATATTGGTATATCGGTTATAAATAAAAATGGTAAATGGCCTGAATTTGATTTGCCTTCTAGGGTTCTACAACTTCTATGACTTTTTTACTTTTTTTTTAAAAAAAAGCTGCAATTACCTTCAAATAAAATGTCAGTCATTCTGTGTGTCAGGGAATTTCCAGCATTGTGTCCTATCACAAGTCATGCATGAAATGAACCACAACAGATTAGTGTTTTTAATACCCTACTGTGTACTCGTGTATGTTCTCTGGCAACGTGATTGTCTGTGGATAATTTGTGCATCACCTGAAATGTCACAAAGATATGAGTGTAGCTCTTAAGTTCTTTGTTGGAGAGGCAAAGCTGCCCATGAGATCATAGGAAGGATCCCTATTCGGTTCAGAAAATCACTTTAAACTGTGCTTGACCTGTTGGTCAACCGCCTCTGCGGACAGCTGATTGACACGTGAGATGGTAATTAAATTTGTCTGACGTGACGGCACACACCATCCTTGCTCATCTTCTCATTTACTCTTTTCGCCCAGAGCCACAGAGGAGAACATTCCCTCCGCCACTCAGCCATTTTCCTCATATCCATCTGATAGGTTCTCTTAACTTTTGGCTCGTGTTTTTATGTTTATGTTTATGTTTATTCATTTAGCAGACGCTTTTATCCAAAGCGACTTACAATTTATAACCTGTAGGGCATGTTGTGATCTGTGGGAGAAACCGGAGTACCCGGAGGAAACCCACACATGCATGGGGAGAACACGCAACTCCACGCAGAAAGGCCGCAGCCGAGTTTCGAACCTGCAACCTTCGTGCTGCGAGGCAACAGTGCTAACCACTGCCCCACCATGCAGCCCAGGTCTAGTGTTTTTATCTTTCAACACCGGTGAATCAGGCAGCTTCATATATTACCTATCTGGAGTCGTTTGCGTGTGGTGGCGCTGAGTGACAGTTGATTGACAGCACTAGTTTCTCACTAGTTGAGTCAGGCAGCTGCATGCCATGTGGATTTGCACTAGTAACAAAGTTTTTAACTGGTGTTGGACTCATTCTTCGATTGCCTCGCGTGTCAGGAACGCGGAAAATCTTTATTTGGCAGCAAACAGAACACAAGTTTTATCAGTAAGGAGGTTTTTATTATAAACACAATTAGTTTTAACCATTTAGATTTAATATTTAGGGACGTTAATGTCTTTCTTCTCCATCAGCTTTGTCAGTTTGCTCGGTGCTCTGCTGGTTTGGTGTTGGTTGAGGTTACCATGGAAACACTTGACTTTCTGAGAGTTCAAGCGGCGGTTGATGAGCAGTTATTAGCCACGATGCCTGAAGCCAGAATTAACCCGTGGCCCTGTCTAAGCAGGTAGGGGAGTGTTGGGTGTTTAGACAAGATTAACACATACTCCCAGACACATACGAACGCTGCTCCCTCTCACACACGGAAACACTGACAGTGATGCAGCAGCAAACGCAACTATGTGTTGTGAAAGTAGGGTAAGTTCGTCTGCAATAGGAACTTTGTCTAACACGCGATGCGTGGGAGAATTTTCCCAGTCACCAGTTTCACAACGTGAGATGCTTTGAGGATGAAGCTGCGAAGAATGCAGATGTCCGCAATTACGCACTCTTTACCTTTACTTGACCCTTTAAACTGACAGGCAATGTGCCTGTGGGGTACTGGGGTCCCAAAAGCAGGTCACAGGGTCAACAACAGTGTAAGATGGGGATTTGTGCCAAATTAGTCTTCTATTAGAATTTCTGTTGGACGCCATGTTACTGCAGGGGTGCACAGGAAATCTTTAGTTCTGTTTGTGTTGTAGTTAGTTTGTGGTGATGAAAGTGGTTTTATGATGGAAAGATGGAGGAGAGAGGTATGCTGAGACCTCTGAGTGACCTTGTTTCACGGATTCACTTCCTCATTCACGTGAACAGGGTCACTTTGTTGATGCACCAGAGGAAGTAGTGCAAAGCTCGCATGGAACAAAACACGGGGTCATTTGAATCTTGGCTTCATTTTTGCTCAAATGCATTCCAGTTTTCCCGCTGTCTGGTACTGTGTTTGCAAAAATCACTCATTTCTACTGTTTATACTGAAAAAGAACATAAACGATGCAAAAGGAGTGAACTGATCAGAAATATTTGGCAGAATTTCACAACTTTCTCTGCAGATTTGTGCATCTTGCATCACAGAATATTGATTTGATTTTCAAAACTGCTTTTAAAAACTCAGCTGCTGAGCTTTTTTTTGTGGATGCTCAGATATTAACAATTTAAAGCAAGACAACAAGTATCTAACATCCATCCACAACTTTCACTCAAATATATTGATATTTTGAATTGAGAATAAAGAACAACCAGCTACTCGATTCTTCAAGCATCCTAGTTTGACCGAAACTTCAGTCGTTTTACGTTTAGGTGACTGTAAGAAAAGCTTTAAAACGCAGCCGTCAGTGTTTAGGTAAAGATGGGTTACAGATAACTTAAAAGGATGCTGAACTGGAAGAGTACGAAGGAGGTGTACAGAGTAGTTTAATGTTTCTTGGCATGTCCTCAAAACGTCTTTTAGGCAACGCCTGTGTCTGCCCCCTGTTGAAGCTTGTGGGTGCCAAGGGAAGGGTGTTAATGGGCCTATGTGAGGAACAGTGCAAAGGCTTGGAGAGGAGGGGGGAGGCACAAGCGGAGAGGAGCAGTTAAGTGATTCTCAGGTCAGGTCTAATTAAAATGAGGGCTTTTCCATAGAGGCACCAAAGCGTCTTATTGAGAGAGGAATAAAAATGGAGGAAAGGAGGAGTTTCAGAATGTAGAATGAGTGAGACAGGGGCTGACTCCGGCGGGCGTGCTCTTTTCTTTTTTTTTTCTTTCATCTTTTTTCATTTGTTTTAATGTTTGCTTGTATTTTTTTCACATTTGCCTTCCAAAGTGTCTCGTGGACTCAAGATCATCTAACAGCCCATTCTGAAAAGAGCAATTTAACCTAGTTTTTATATTTATTTCCAAAATCCAATCACAGTGACTGTTTACAAATTTCAAAAATACATGTTTACCCTAAAACAGTACAGATCCTGAACCTATTAGAATGCATCCAAAGTCTGGTGACACCTACTTTGTCTAGAAAGTCACAATCATGTGGGAGCGAACCTTTGGAATAATATTCCAATTGAATTATTTATACTTCTTGCCTTGGTGCACATCATTGTCTCCTACTGTTGGGAATTAGATGCTCTTTTGGTTTATGTGTGTCTGAAAAGAGGTAGAGCTCGGTACAGGTCAGTCAATGGCACACAGATGCACTCCCCAACTGAACAATTCACAACATACATCAGATTTGCATGTATTATTTAACATGCATTTTATCTACTTGGGAAATATGCATGTGTACTTCTTAGGACCCAGTGTGTAAGCTCTCTATTTGCTGAGTCTAGAACATGTGAGGGTTGCTAGCATGTGCACTTGCAATGTTCTAAAATGAGTGGGGTTTGCTGTAGACAGTCACACTAGAAACCACTACATCTTAAATGGTCATGAACAGCTGGGTTAGGGCTATCCCCAGTGGTCATTGGGCAAGAGGCGGGGTACACCCTGGACAGGTCACCAGTCCATCACAGAGCTGTGCAGAGACCATCAGCCACACATACAAGGAGACAAGGGGCAATTTTATTCACCAATCAACTATTGATTTAGGCCCGGCCCACACTGTGTTTTCCGGCTGTCGCACATGACCACTCATATCCACACTGTGAGAACTCTAGTGAGGTGGCACACTGTATGGTCCAAGATTTCAGTGAGCCATGCTGAAATCTCGACATTCTGCTTGACATCTCACTCTAGCAGGACAAGCTAATGTCACCGGCGCACCACCCGAAAAGCATACGTCTCTAAAAGCCAACAGCTAGCCAAAGCAACAATGCTGAAAGGGGAAAAAAGCGCTGCCGTCAACACTTACTTGTTTTATTGGACTGTGACCCGAACTCCAAAAGAAAGTAGTCCACTTGTTGCTGCATGTAGCTTCCACTGTTGCTAATGTTACTAATTGTACTCTCGTTACTAGTTGTTTGTCACTCCCTGGGTGTATTTTCATTAGTGGATTACAGATGGGAGTCGTAGGTTTTCAAGCAGTTGGAGGCTGACTGTGGTTGGTCAATAAGCTGTCACTGGGCCATTCACACTGGATTACCACAAACTTGCAAATGACCCTCCCGTTCACCGTGTTTTGTCACAATTCTGTTCATGACGAGACATTTGTCTAGGATGGCCAAAAAAACACTGTGTGGTCTGGGCTTACATGCATGTATTTAGTCTGTGGAAGGAAACCATAAAATCCAAAAAATACCCAGACATCAACCAGGGAAACATGCAAACTCCATTCAGAAAGGCTGTTCAGGGATTCAAACCTGCAACCTTCTTGTTATGAGACAACAGTGCTACCACCTGCGCAGCACCATGCACCCCTACTGCAGATGTACATTGATTTTTTTTCTTTTCTTTTCCACAGAGCCTTGTTGATTCCTTATATGACAAATCCAAAATCATTAAATGCACATTGAATCAAACTGCTTAAACTCCAGCTGTGATGTAGCTTATTGGATATAAAGTCAGTGTGGTAAAGGGAGTGTCACTGTGGTAAACTCAAGGTTAAAACGATACATACTTTTGTTCAACTGTATTTATCAATTTTAACACTTTTTAAAATTTCTAATCCACAAACACGAAACGTTGCCACAGTTGCATTTGTAGTAGCCAAGTATTTGGGGCAGCTGAACGCGTCACCCTCCATGCTACCAACAAAATGCCGAAACGCATGTTTCATTGAGTCATTATTAAAAATAAACTAAACAGGGCATGTCTGCTCCTCCTGCCACACTGAGTAAAAGTGTGGTCGGCTCGAACTCACCCTGAAAGTGAAACTATTTCATCAGTGACCAGTGAACCTTTAACACAGTCCATGCACCACTCAGCTCCCATCAGACTAAACTGGCCCCACTGGACTCAGACCTGATTAAAGTAGCCCTAGTTGTCTTCAGCTCCCATTAGAGAAAGAAAAAACACAGGCTGCACCATGCGTGCCACCCTACATCCATGAGGTCTAGTGGCACTAAGGGGTACGCGTAATTCTTCTCGGATCGGGTTCTATTAGCATAATCTTTGTGACTGGTGAACCAAAGGTCCTCTGGTACTTATAAATCATGTCTTCACTGTATTGTTATTGGTTTTTTTTTCCAAAAATGATATAATTTTGCCTCCGGTTTATATACGTTTTGTTCAGTTCTTAAAACACCGACAAAGACAACGTGATACAATTCAGAACTTCTGTTGCTTAGAGGTCATCAAAGTCTTCGTTATGTAAATCTATTAGTTTTCAGTGTTAATGGAAAACAAAAAACTAATATGCAGCTTCACTAAAACACAGATTAGTTGTCTTATTCTGAATGAGTTTGAATAATATCCCACGCTGGAAAATAAATTGCAGAAGATGGGAAATTTGCAATCATCCATGCACCAATAACACTATTTTGTTTATAGAAAGTTCAATCAATGAACCAAATGTGCTTCCCTCTCAACAACATCTAATTTAAAGTTACATTGAAGTGACACTGATGTTATTATTGAGGCTTGACAGAACTAAGACAAAAGTCTGCGTCTTTCTTTATTTTGAAGCGAAACAGAAAATTTTAAAATTGCCTTTTTGTTGCACAAACAGCTCCACGGTTGGATCAGTTCAAAGGTGGAATGTTGATCCGGAGCAGGAGCATCCAACTCAGGGAGGCTCTCTGCCTGGCTCCTAAAAATAACTTTCCCACACTAACCGCTCTGTGTCCTGGGGGGTCACGAGGACAAATGTTTGTTTTTCAGGGTTTTTTCATGTATGTGTCTGTGTTCATTGTTTAGATACAATAAATGGTTTAATCATCTGCACTAGGGCTGGACGATATAGAAAAATAATATATAGATATATATATTTAAATTGATCTATCGATAATTATTGAAAAATATTTTAAAAATTGTATAAAATATGTTTTACGTGCAGCCCTGGCCATTTTATTTTTGGTATTTTTATTTTGTCTCCGCCTCTTCTTGCTGCGACATCTTGCTGCCTCATTCTCTGTTTTGATAGGGGAGGGCCTGATGACGTAGCGTGCCCGAGTCTGTGGTTTTGATTGGTTAGGAGTAAGCACTGAGTCTAGTATGCTGCTACCTAATAGATTATAATGAAAAGAGGAAACTTTTTTGTCAAAGTTTTAAAGACCCATTTTTTTTCTATTGCACCACATGTCTATCGATAGAAATATTGAACTATTGAATTATCGTCCAGGCCTAAATCTGCACCTACTTCTATAGTTGAATCTGTGACACAACAAAGATAAAAAATACCAAAGTGTTGTCTGAGAATATTATTTTACCATCAACAAAGCAAATCACCAAGGGCCATTAGGTTGAAACAAATCCATAACTGAAAAGTCTCTCAAGTCCTTTTAAGTGGTTATCTTATGAAAAACACTTTAAAGAGACAATGTGTAGTTTTTACCATTAATTTCTGGAAATATCCATTAAAATGTTGTTGAAAATTAATTAAATGATGCCCAATTGTAGAAAAAATTTGGCGGCTTCTCAACATATAACCATAAAAATCAGGTCTAAAATGCATGGGAGCAGTATGCATGGGCGACGCCATTTTAGATGCCATGTTTCCGTCTACGGGAGCCCGTGAGAACAAAATGCATTAACTGATTTGTAACAAATGGTTACAAACTTTTGCCATTTTTAAATGTTGTTGCTTTATACATTTACCTCTTCATTTGTTGCCAGTGATGAAAGGGAGTCTAATGTGCTTGTCATTTTGCCAAAGTTTGCACTCCCCAGGGCTTTTTGACCCTAATGGGCATCCGTTGATTAGGTCTTACTCCAACACAAAAGTACAGCTTGCTTGCAACAATTTAGGTATCTACTGCCCCCACCGCCAGGAAAAATACACTCTATCACTTTAAGTTACTCTTAATTTACTGTAGATAATCACATCCGCCTGGCTTTTTATTCTTTGTCTTCCATGTTTCTATTTTTCTACGTTTTTTATTTTTTATTTTATTTTTATTTTTTGCACAACCTGCACAATATTTTGTCATGGTCAGGTACAGGAAATTACTGGAACAAGTCGCCAAAGTCCCAAAAACTTAGAAATATTTTAAGAGAATTTGAGCAAACCTGAAGAGTGTGGATTTGTGAGGTTATAGTAAATATCTTTACTCAAAACCTCATTGCTTGTTGTTATTAACAATGATGTGGTAGCAGTGATGTAGTAGCAAATATACAGGGCCTTCTAAAAAAATTAGCATATTGTGATAAAGTTCATTATTTTCTGTAATGTACTGATAAACATTAGACTTTCATATATATTAGAGTCTTTACAAACTACTGAAGTAGTCCAAGCCTTTTATCGTTTCTAATATTGATGATTTTGGCATACAGCTCATGAAAAACCAAAATTCCTAACTCAAAAAATTAGCTTATCTTGAAAAGGTCCTCTAAGCGAGCTATTAACCTAATCATCTGAATCAACTAATTAACTCTAAATGCCTGCAAAAGATTCCTGAGGCTTTAAAAACTCCCAGCCTGGTTCATTACTCAAAACCACAATCATGGGTAAGACTGCCGACCTGGCTGCTGTCCAGAAGGCCATCATTGACACCCTCAAGCTAGAGGGTAAGACACAGAAAGAAATTTCTGAACAAATAGGCTGTTCTCAGAGTGCTGTATCAAGGCACCTCAGTGGGAAGTCTGTGGGAAGGAAAAAGTGTGGCAGAAAACGCTGCACAACAAGGTGACCGGACCCTGAGGAAGATTGTGGAGAAGGACCTATTCTAGACCTTGGGGGACCTGGGGAAGTAGTGGACTGAGTCTGGAGTAGAAACATCCAGAGTCACCGTGTACAGCCGTGTGCAGGAAATGGGCTACAGGTGCCGTATTCCCCAGGTCAAGCCACTTTTGAACCAGCGACAGAAGCGCCTGACCTGGGCTACAGAGAAGCAGCACTGGACTGTTGCTCAGTGGTCCAAAGTACTTTTTTCGCATGAAAGCAAATTTTGCATGTCATTCGGAAATCTAGGTGCCAGAGTCTGGAGGAAGACTGGGCAGAGGGAACTGCCAAAATGCCTGAAGTCCAGTGTCAAGTACCCAGAGTCAGTGATGGTCTGGGGTGCCATATCAGCTGCTGGTGTTGGTCCACTGTGTTTTATCAAGGGCAGGGTCAATGTAGCTTGCTATCATGAGATTTTGGAGCACTTAATGCTTCCATCTGCTGAAAAGCTTTATAGAGATGAAGATTTCATTTTTCAGCACGACCTGGCACCTGCTCACAGTGCCAAAACCACTGGCAAATGGTTTACTGACCATGGTTTTACTGTGCTCAGTTGGCCTGCCAACTCTCCTGACCTGAACCCCATAGAGGATCTGTGGGATATTGTGAAGAGAAAGTTGCGAGGCACAAGACCCAACACCCTGGATGAGCTTAAGGCCGCTATCAAAGCATCCTGGGCCTCCATAACACCTCAGCAATGCCACAGGCTGATTGCCTCCATTCCACGCCACATTGAAGCAGTAATTTCTGCAAAAGGATTCCCGACCAAGTATTGGGTGCATAACTTAACATAATTATTTGAAGGTTGACTTTTTTTGTATTAAAAACACTTTTCTTTTATTGGTCGGATGAAATATGCTAATGTTTGAGATAGGAATTTTGTTTTTTCATGAGCTGTACGCCAAAATCATCAATATTAGAAACAATAAAAGGCTTGAACTACTTCAGTTGTGTGTAATGTCTCTAATATATATGAAAGTCTAATGTTTATCAGTACATTACAGAAAATAATGAACTTCATCACAATATGCTAAATTTTTTTGAAGGACCTGTGCTATTAGTGTTATGCCACTAAAAACGTTTAGTGAATGCATTCAATGTGGAAATGTGATGGTTTCCGTTGGAAAGCTCTATACTTCTTGCATTACCTTTCAATGGAGAACTCTACAAAGAAATTATTTACAACTACAAGAATGGCAGCAGAAGATTTGAGAAAGTTCACTCTTCATAAACCAGCATTATCAAACTTAAACATATTTGCACTTAGTGGGGATTAAATTCACAACATAAATTTTAAAGGGAATGTTTACTGAGGAACTGTGCAGAACAGTTGAGTTTCACATGAATGCTGAATGTGAAGATAGCCTTCAAACCCTATTTCCAGCATTAGCCACCAAAAGAAAATGGATGGGGTAACGCCTTGGTCAGGAAAAGGCTGATAGCTTAAAATCTTACTGCAAAAGTTGCATTCATGGACTCACCCACTGATAGCAGAAAACTTAATTTCAGTGCTATGAGGAAAGAGCAGAGTGCGTTGCGGCTAGTATAAACCAATCGTTAGTAACATGGCGGAACACATTCTGGACTGTGTTATTTGTAGAGATAACACATCAACACTGCATTTTCTTACCCAAGAAAGAAGAGCAATCCAAAGTAGTGGAGGAGTTGTGTTGCTATAAGCCATTTGGAGGTGAGATGTTTGCATATCGTTAATGAGTACGACTCTAAATCCTGCTGTTTTCTGCCCCCAAATCCTCTGACTAAATTCTACCTACAGAAACAGGAGCGCCAGAGCTTTTTCTCCCCAGTAAATCACCTACAAGGCATTAATTATTTCTTGAAACCACATCAAATTTATTGAAATGAGTGTTTGACTCCTTAAAAAAAAGTTGTTCTAATCAATACGCCACTATTTTAGTTTATTCCACAGCACCTTATTAACATATTAGTGCCCAAACCCTATTGTCCATTATGAAAGTCTACTCAGGATTACCATGCCTGTTTTACAATTTGCAGTCCTTCAGTGACAAAAACCTAATGGATCCTCATCATGCCATTGCCGTACAATCACACCATAAAGACATTTGTTTCAGCTAATCACTGCAGCTACTTGACCCCTTACCTCCATGAATATGTCTGCATTAAGAAAGGATTCACCCCACAGTCCACATGGAGTCATTTAAAGTGGCGCTGAATGATTTGGTGCTCATGAATTTTATGAGGGCAAGTGTCCTTTTACTCCCGAGCTCCCAGGTGGCTATTGAAAGGCCTGGCCACATGATGGAGGATAGTTAGGACACATATAGAGCCCTGAATGGAACTGTTCTAGACTGGTTTAGATCGTACCTTTCTAACAGAAGTTACAGTGTCTGTATAAACCAAATCATGTCAGATTCTACTGATCTGTTCTGTGGGGTACCCCAAGGCTCTGTTTTGGGTCCACTCCTGTTTCTGCTGTACATATACCCTCTTGGAAAGATACTTGATTCTTTTCATAATGTCTCTTATCACCTATATGCAGATGATATTCAGCTGTACTGCTCCTTTAAGGATTCTGAGTTCTATAAACTGTCTGAATTACTAGAGTGTCTATCAGCTGTCACCAGCTGGCTAGAAGATAACTTCCTTCATTAATACTCTGAAAAGACTGAATGTCTGATCATTGTCCCTGAGAGCATGGTTCCCCGATTAGTCTAAAACTTGGTCATTTATCCTCTGCCGTCAAGACAAACTTAAGAAATTTGGGTGTTATTTTTGACCTGTCTCTTGAAGGCCACTCAAACACGTTGATCCGAAACTGTTATCATTTAAGAAATGGCTCCAAACTGCGAATGTTGGTTTCAAAACATGAACTTGAAATGGTTATCCATACCTTTATCTCCTCCCGTCTAGATTACTGTAACACACTTTTCACATGTTTTAACAAAAAAGCCTTTGGCCGCCTTCAGTTGGTCCAGAACTCTGCAGCAAGGCTCCTAAATGAAGCAAACAGAAGAGCACACATCACTCCTATTCTAATGTCTCTGCACTGGTTACCCGTTAACCTTAGAGTTCATTTTAGAATCCTGACTATAACTTTCAATGCTCTACATGGTCAAGCTCCTCCCTCTATTACTGAACTGTTAAAGCCTTATGCTCCAACCCGAGCCCTCAGGTCCACCCACCAGAACCTTCTAGAAGTTCCAAAGACCAGACATAAAAGTCCAGGTGATCGTTCCTTCCAGACTGTTGCATCCCAACTCTGGAATGATCTTCCTTTATCCTTACACAGTTGATGAGTCAGAGGCCCATTCAAAGGACAGGCCTGTACTTCAAAAGGAAAGTTGGAGGGCAAGGTGATGCGCCTTGGCGGGAAATTTGTGACCCCATCAATGAATTATGGGAGCATGCGTCACTTATTTGTTTGTGTTTATGCAGCAAAGATGGAAGAATTTTCTTTGTGCAGTCGTCATTGTGTCTTCACTGTCTGCCCCCCACCCACACACACACACGCACACACACACACACATGAATGTGTGAAGGTAGAGGTTCAGGGGGGTGAGGGGTCTGGGTGGGAAAATACTTCAGTGTGGCTTAACCAAACTTTCTCTTTGTCCCTAACAATGATGAGTGATGCTGAGTGACAGGGGTGTTAGGAGTGGGATCTGGTGAACAGAATGTGCCTAAGCAGCGCTCAGCCATACTTACACAAAAGGCAGCAAAAGGTCAAATCTGAGGCAAGCTTCTTGTCCGCTGGCAAAATGTATTGCTCCGTGTTCTATATCACCTAATGAGCTAGAACATTTTGTTAGTCTCGTTTCCGTTTGGGACAACATGCTGGGATTATTTTAATCATTTCAACGCTGCCCTGAGTATACATTTTAAAGCACTTTTCAACACTTTTGAAAGATGCATACTCTTGAAAATCTAGTTGAACTGAACCATTGAAGTGTTCCTTTGCGTTTTTTTTAACCAAAGTTGCTTTACGATATTCTTTGTTTTTCTGCACTTCCACTGTTTCATTAATCATCCCAGCCCCAGAGAATATCGGCATATCTCGTCTCTGAAGCAAGTAAGAAAACATTGACTGTTCCTTTTGTTAAACAAAATCCCTACATTCTGCTTACTTAGCCAAAGTTGCCGCTGAACGCTGAACTCTCCTTCTGCCCCTACACACACATGTCCCACCTCCTGCCAGGGATGAGGAGGACTTGCGTGCAAGTGTTCGCCAGGAGGCATTTGTAAACAGAGGATTCTGATGCCCGAGGATGGCTCTAGATGGCGGTTTGTGAGGAACCACTATTATATTTTTTTTCTTTTTGCCTGCTCTTATCCCCCCACCCCCCACCCCTTTTTGAGCTCTGGCAGTGATTGTAATGGGGGGTGACAGCTCACCTCTCCCTAGCGTGCCGACTGTCCTTGGAGCGTTAGACTCCCCCCTCTGCAAAACCGTACCACCACCCTCAAGTCCCGTAAGGCCACAAAGGTTACTCCATATGTTAGTCTGAGGTTTCCTATGAATCTTCTTTTTAATCATTATCAAATGTACTTTCTGTTACATCTAAATATAGTTGACAAAATGTATCTAATGCCGAAAAATGTTATGATAAATAAACTTGCTATGAGCTGTATTTTTCATTGTCCCCTCTGTTTTTTGCACTGTCACCCTCTGCCTCCTGTTTTTCTGTGTGAGCAGCGACTCAGTGCTGTGAAAATATCCCGGTTCTGCAGTTTCATGTCTATTAAAGGCTTCATGTTTGGAGAAGGAAGTGATCTGATAGCCTGATGTTGAACGCTCACTTACACAGACTGTTTGAACGGGAAAGTCATATATGTCTGCTTCATCACCCACTATAAATGTGTGTAAGCGTTTTTGCAAATGTGCATTGCTGTAAATGCATTTAATATGCACTTTAGTCAAATAAATGGATAAGTTGCAACTTTGAAACCTCTGTTTTGTTTCAAGATATTTGCTGGAAGACTTCTAACCATTTCTAGGCTCAAACCTTTTGAAAAAGATATTATGACCATGCTTTGTCTTCAGTGCAGATAAGAGAACCCAAAGACTAAACATGTTGCTCTCTGACCTCACAGAATATGAAAGTTCACCACTTACTGAAACTGTTTTTGCGAACTTCAGCCATTGTTTGAGCTTTCATCAACACAACTTAACAAAGCACATGAACATAGTGGAGTTAGTGTCATTTAGTATGTTTTTAAGTATGGTCTATGTCTTCCCTGGCGATAGGGGGCAGTACATACCTAAATCATTGCAAGCAAGCAGAATTTTTGTGTTCGAGTAAGACCTTACCAACAGATGGCCATTAGGGTAAAAAATCTCTGGGTAAACAATTTTCGAAAAATTACTTTGTCAGATCATTAAACTTCCAGCTAAATGACGAGCACATCCGACTCCCTTTCATCACTGGCAACGAGCAAAGAGGTGAATGTGTAAAACAGCAATGTTTATGAATGGCAAAAGTTTTGTAACCGTTTGTTACAAATTAGTTAGTGAGTTTTGTCGTCACTGGCTCACCCAGAAGAAAACTAGAGACTTGAGACTTAAGCCCAGTCCTAATACTCACGCTTCCACCCTTGCACCATTCAATTGCTCATTCCAGTCTAGGGGTGCGAGTGCGTAGGGTCTCTCAATCCTCAAGTGCAGAAGATGACTATGCCCCTCTTGCATCCTTGATCCACACTTTGCCCACATCCGCATCGATGCGGATTGGGTGAAGGGTATTACCCACAATCCATTTCTGTGTGGTAGGTCTGGGAGACTTACCAGTCGGGGTTCAGGGCTGGTCACAGTACTGAGACCGCTCTCCTTATGGTCCTAAATGACGCCTATTTGGCAAGTGATGCAGTTGTCCTGTTGCTGTTAGATCTGTCTGTGGCCTTTGATACGGTCAATCACGACATTCTTCTGGACCGACTGCAGAGCTGGGTGGGGATCTCGGGACTAGCCCTGGAATGGTTTCAATCATACCTTAAGGGCAGGAGTTTTTGTGTGAGGATGGGTGAGGCATCTTCTTCCTGAGTAGATCTGTAATGGGGTGTGCAGCAGGAATCTGTCCCCCCCCCCCCCCCCCCAACTGTTTGAATTATATCTCCTGGTTCAGAACTCCATTGCTAGGTTTCTGACCGGCACAAGATGGCGTGTCCATGTCACACCAGTGTTGACGGAACTCCACTGGCTTCATATACAGTACAGAGCAAAATTCAAAGTGCTGATGCTCGTGTTCGGGACTCTTCACAGTACTGCTCCTGCCTATTTATCAGCACTGCTACAAAGGCATGTCCCCACCTGCTCTCTTCGCTCTGGTGACCAGGAATTACTGGTGGTCCCTCGTTCCAGATGCAAATCTAGGGGAGATCGTGCATTTTCGGTCCTTGCTCCAACTTTGTGGAACGGTCTACCTTTGGCTGTTAGGCTGGCGCCTTCTTTCCAGATTTTTAAGTCACGTCTGGAGGCCCATTATTATGTCCAGGCATTTTCACCAATGGGGTCTGCAATTTTGTCTCACAATTGTTCTCTTCTGTTTTTATGCTGTTTTTATTCTGTTTTTATTGATGCCATTGCTAGTTTATTGTTATGTTCAGCACCTTGGGCTTCTGCTAAAGGTTGTGGAAGGTGCTCTATAAATGAATGAATGAATGAATGAATGAATTAATTAATTAATTAATTAATTAATTTTGAGAAGAAGGCAAAACAATGGCTCAAACCCTAATGTTTAAACTAAAATTTAATGTGGACAGCAGTTGATGTAAATTTTGTCAAATGTTTGTTTGAAAGTTAAGAAAGTTTTTTTTTAAGTAGCACAAACAGCTACCAGTATCCTGGCATGCGTCGCCGTTGATAACACAATGATCACTGTCTCAATTTGTCAATTATTTGCACACTTTTGTACTACACACTCAAAGCATTGCTTCACACTTCCTCCAAATGCACTTCACAGAAGACTGTAGGGCACAGGGCGAGTATTGGGATTGGGCCATAGACCCGCACCGATGTGTTTTAGACTCAATATTTATGGTTAAATGTTACAAAGCCATCAATATTTTTCAATAACTGCATCATTTGATTCATTTTCAACAACATCTTATTTGACATTTCTAGAAATTACTTCTAAAACTACACATTGTCTCCTTAAATTTCGAGATGTTTATATTGAGGCTTAGATGAGTAAGAAATAGTTCAGAACATGATTCGTAGCAGTGATGGTGCTTATAGATGTCAGCATATATAGTTTGTGTAACCTCATCTCAAACTCACATTCTGCATATATTCCAGTTTTCTGTCTTTGGTGAGGGTTCTTCTACTCCAATTTTTAATGGCAGTAATCTTTTTTTAAGAATGTTCATTATTCCTATCAGAAACATTAACCCCACCAAAAAAAAGTTCCTCATTTCCACCTCGTTTGCTTGCAGACACAAAGTTAACCTGACATCTTATAGGCTGCTCCCTGTTTTAAAAAAGGACTTGCATTCATAGTAAATGTTAAACACAAACATGTGCGCGTGCACACACACACACACACACACACACACACACACACACACACACACACACACACACACACACACTATGCTCTCCTAAAAAGTAAAAAAAGATAGGCAATCTAAATTAGACATTCAGATATAAGTGCAAAAGTAAAAGAAATGCTGTGGGAATCAATCTGGGATGGCAGAATGTGTGTGATAAGTGCCAAAGGGGTTGTGTTCAGCTTTCTGCCATCCGCTTTAAACACCCTGCAGCCTAAAGTGGAGTCCCAGCCCCGCCCCACATATGACCCCATGGAATGTTTGGGGACGAATTCAGCACTTACCCTGAGCACGCAACATTTTTTTCCTTCCCCTAAAGTGTACAAGTGTTTTACCTCTTCGGGACCTAATGGCTGCCTACGTATCAGAGGGGATGCGCTAGTTGGGCTCAATCTGACTTGTCTTAATTACAGGCAGTATCCAGTAATAGGCTGCCTCTGTAGATATCAGCCATTAGAGCAGTGTCCCTGACAGGAGGGGTGTGATTGGCTACGAGGTTGCTGATAAAGAAGCCATGCCTCATTTCCCTCCAGTTTTTTTTTTGTTCACATATCTATATTAAAGTCAAGCGTGAAGATGGCAAAGGACTGTGTTAAAGTGATTTATACGTCCCTCTGTTTGGTTGTAGCTAATCTGCTCTCCCTGATTGCATTGTCAGCAATCAGCGCTTCCATTTAAGTAACCAATTTAGCTGGATTGACGCTAACTCAGCTGCCTTTGAAAGTTGACATTAAAATTTTAAAAACCCTTTCCGTGATTTGTCTATAGAGCAGTTATTTTTTTTATTTTTTATGTATTTCACTGTGAACATTTGAGCAGACCTTGCCCAGGCCTTAGGCTCTTTCGTTGGATTCGACTCCAAAACCTCAAACCAGCAGCTCTTGACTGCTAATTGAGCTAAACCACAACAAGTGTCCTCAAATAGGCTTTAGAAAGTTGAATGAGAAGTACTTACTGTGGGGTTTTTGCCCTAAAATGGTCCTGTTGGCTGCTGCCACTTCTCTTCCCACAAGTTTGCACATGCTCTCTGACAACTAACTCACTGTGTTGTTCCCTTAAGGGCGAGCTGGATGATATGATTTACACTGATGTAAATAATGACCAGGAGGATATTGACGTTATGTTCGCAATCCTTTCATCTCAGCGTATTCTCTTCGTCTTTGTTAGCAGCGGCGCAGCATGTGATCTGGTTACATGATATGTTTGAGTAATTCCACTCACTGCGTCGCCATTCATTTCAGATGCCATAAAACAAAGTCAAGCCATTAAAGATAATATACCCATTATTAGTATGGAAATTAGAAATGTAATACCATAGAGTACTGAAAGCTTGTCACTTGAGTGACAGTTGAAGACACTCCTGGTTCAGCGCACTGTATTTAAGATATGTTTGATGTTTTTCAAACTCCATATTTGGCACATTATTCTCGGGTGGCATCTCACACCTTGTTGGTATTTAAGACAGATTTCCATGAATATTACCAGATTGTGATGGCGCTTGAGTTTAAGGATACAGTTCCCTCATAACGGGAAGGTGTCGTCTGCTGACAGATCGCTGTCTGGTTGAGAGAGCACAGCAGCATCCCACCTCATTACCGTAGCAACACTCTAACCGGGGGACCGACACACTGCTCGCTGTGATTAAGATGTAAATTTCCTCTAATTGGAATGTAAATTCATACATTTATATGAAGACATCAGCTGTCAGATTGCAATACTGTGTCCTTTTTTTCCCGTCTCCCCCCGCTCCCCATCAGGGAATATGTGCCTGTAATCTGTATCATACTCCCGCAGCCCATCCTGGGATTTGCCGTTTGTTTAATACTGGGCCCATTGTCCTGCATCCAGCCCATCATTGTAATGCTTCCCATTCATGTTTCTGTGTTTTGTTGCCGTCTGATTTGCTTTTGCTACCTGTGTTTGTTCCTCCATGCATGGATGAGCCGTCAGGGCTTTGGGGACGGGGAGGAGACTTTGAGATGGGGGCCGGGGTCATTGGGTGGCCGTATTTTGTGTGTGCATCGATTACTTCTGCTGAATGTTCCTCAATGCAAATAAGTCTTCCACTTTGAGAGGAAGCACATGTATCTGAAGTGATTAATTTTACCCTTGAATGCCAGCTGTGGTGTTTGGTGTGATGTGTTCCAAATTGAGCTCTCTCCATGAAAAAGGTGTTAATTTAGGGATTTGGCTGATAAAGTAAGTGTGTTTGCCAATGTATACAGCCAATAAAAAATAAGATGTGTAATTTGTTAGTTTGTTTTTCAGCATTGCTTACTTGAGCTTGTGCCATTGTGTAAAATTACAATTGTTACATGACACCTTTCAAATATTCCATCAAAACAGTTGTCTTATAGTATATTCACCATAACGTACAGAATATTTTACTTGTTATATAATGTAGTTCATACGCATGTTTTAACTTCAAATTTTCAGATAAAAGTTCTGAACTTTTCCTACTTGCTCTGGGAAAACAAAAATTCAGATTCTGGTTTTTGTATTGCTAATATTTCCACACGTGTGGTGCTTGATTTAAACACACTTTGACGCTTAGGACTGCAGGCAGGATACTAACCTTAATTTCCCACCTTATTTTCCACCAATACCTGTCTGAACAGGTTATCTACTTGAAATGATGTGCATGCGTTCAAGAACAATGGCAAAAAATGTAATAACTGACATGGTTATGTTGAAGCAAAGTGATTTGTATGAGAAGACATGAAAGAACAGAGACTCAAATGGGCTTTTTATTGAAGTAATTCCATATTTTTCTAATATTGTTTACAATGGACAAACAATGATCGTGTCGAACAATATGAACTAGTTGTAAAGCATTATCACCTGACTTCTACTATTGCAGTGCACATCAAGGTCAACTGGCACCCGTTTAGGGGCAATTATGTTTGAAGTAGCTAAAGCTGCAATAAGTTGGAAAACAAATTAGCTTAAAACATTTTTCATGCCTCTTAACAATCTTCTTCCAATGTATAGCTATAAATATATTGTGGAGATAAAGAAAATGAAAACTAACAAAGGGGTTCTTACGTATTTGTTTATAAAATTCC
This sequence comes from Nothobranchius furzeri, assembly GCF_043380555.1. Classification (NCBI taxonomy): domain Eukaryota; kingdom Metazoa; phylum Chordata; class Actinopteri; order Cyprinodontiformes; family Nothobranchiidae; genus Nothobranchius; species Nothobranchius furzeri. Next base: position 32,250,866 of record NC_091749.1, read on the forward strand.
ACCAATAACACGGATCTGACCGACTGGACCATTTGGTTATTGGTCTCGCCAAACCGCTGCGCTTCTCTGTGTCCGCCACTCATTACGCTCTCGCGTGTTTGGCAACAGAACACCACTGGTGTGAGAGATTCATGGCTCAATTACATCAGAGAAGGAGAAACAGCCGGCTGCTACCACTTCAACTTTAGGGCTAACTACCAGAGTCCCAAAAAGAAAACACCATTTGAAGTCACAGACAGCAAATGACGTTTAGACATAGAAAACGACGACAAGCCCCCTCAAGTTTTCTCCGGCAATGCGGGTTTTTGGTTCCAGCAGAAACGTCTCAGAGAAGATACCCGAGGGGTCGGGTGAGTGTCCTGTGACCATGTTTGTGTTCAAAACCTAGCTTGTTCTGTAGTTTCGCCATAGCAACTTTAAAGACTTTTTGGACCACATTGGTTCATGTGGTCGAAGAAACATGATGTCCTTCATTTTCTCTACAGCTGCATGCTTGGCAAGCAATAAAAATATTAACTCGTACAATTACTATTTTGTCTACTTCTTAAAAATTTCTATTACTTTGTAGACAAAACAAAAGTTTAACATTTGATTTGTGGAGTCAAATTAAGTTTAAAACATCCAATTGAATGTATTTTTAAATATTTTGGAATCAAATGGATCAAGTGTACAGTACTTATTAGGTAGAAGTGTTTTTCCATTTTAGCCCATGGAACATTGGTCTTATGCGTTGACAATGGACGTAAAGCAGCTATTTGGAGCTGACTCCTGAAGCTACACACAAAGATACAGTCTTTTACTGATCTATTCATTCCTCTCAGGCACATATATCATGCAAATTTAGTTCTTGGAAATAAAAAAAGTTGAGAAATCATCTAAACATTGACAAATAAGGACCTCTTTTTGTTTTATAGTAAAACATTGATTTATAAAGTACATAATTATTGAACTGGAACAGCAAACAGAAACCTTAAAGAAAATGTGACACATTGTACGATGTAGGAAACTTTAAAAAACACCCTCTGAGTAGGAATCTTAGCTTTGTGTTTCATGAGACAGAGGTTAAGATTCTCATGCATTCTGATTCTGGCTGAGCGCTGAGCTGTACATCAGGAATCCTGACTATGCTGCTACGGCACGTCAACGCTACTCCTCCCACCTGTGGCACCCAACCTGTATGGAATTCTCTTCCTCAATTATCCCTTCTACAGGAAAGAATCCTAATAAACCTGCTGCATCCACTTCTATTGAGTCCATCATCTTCTGTTTAAATACATCAAATCAACAGCGCAGAAAAACTAACACGTTCCCAGACGTTGTTTCAGTAAGTCAGAAATCTGCCTCTGGTCTGGTGAGCCGGCTCTGGTCCTGTGGGTTATTTCCAGGTGTAGGATTTGCTCGGTCATCCAGGCGCCTGAGAAGCAGCTTATCATGAATTTTACAGTCATGCACGCACACCATCCCAATAGTTCAACAGGATTTCTCACCTTTTTTGCCCTTTGGAGCAACAATGAAAAAAAGGAGAAAAAAAAAGAGAAATCTCTAATCGCACACATTGTGTCAAGATGTACCAAAATGGCCAATTATAAGGTCCGCCTGGACTTTTTATGGTAATATCTCCCTAACTTTTCTTTAAATCTGTTTTCTTGCATGAATTTTGTTTCAGCAGGTATTCAGATCCTATTCTGTGGATTGCTAGATGTTTTAGACTGCAACTAGATGCAATCAAAGGAATATTAGCATTACTAATTGGATTTTTTTTTAGGCTGAACTGTTTGTTTTTTTAATTATTTCTGCTGTGTTCCACATTCATTTACTCTCGCTCAGTGACATAACTGTTGGTGTTTTGCACCTTGTGTATTCTGTGAAGTCCTATCTTTGTTTTGGTGCCAAAACAGCTCAAATAAACTTTGTAGTTCTTGAGATATTCTCAATTTATTTTGGGAACATCTTTTTCATTCAAATCTCTATAAGATGGGCTAGGGTTCAAGGAGGTAATTGTATAAATGCAACCTTCTTTCTTGGGTAAACCTAAAAAAAATGTTGCAATGAATGTATTAATTATAATTTGTATTTGTATTTATTAATTCTTCTCCGCCACTTCTCTGGTTCATTATGTACACAAAGGTAGATGAAAGAGAGGAAGAAGTGGGGCAGAAAAAAGAGCCAAACAGAGGAGGAGAGAGGTAGAGTCCATTTTTGTCCCCCAGGTATGACAGAGTCACTCAGGCAGAAACATCCCACATGGAGGGAGGTGGGAGGGCGGGGTGGGGAGTGCAGGGGGCATGGAGGATCTCTTGGCTTCCTCTCCTCATTTGTACCTCCCTTCCTAGAAAACACATCTGTCTACTTTTCTTTGCCACAAACCCTTTCTGCATCCCTCACCTGCCTCCTCACTCCAGCAGCAGAAATGTCTCCACTGTTAACAGCCGAAACAGTTTTTTTTTTTTGTTGGGGGGTTGGAATGTGAGTTTTTGTTTTCACACCACCTGCCATATTCTGCTAAACTTTCTGTTTGCGATCGTCTTTTTAGCCCAGGGCTCCTTGGCCTTCGGACACGCCGCTGTTTCCGTTACCCCAGCAGTCCTTACATGCAAATATGTGTCGGCCCTGGAGTGATCACCATTTTAGTCTGCGGCAGAACTATCTCATGGCTGCGTGCATTAAAACAATTAAACTTTGCCCCTCCCCCGCCACAACAATCATTTGCGGATGTGTTGGGTGAAATTTAGCAAGAAATTATCATTTTCTGAATCACTTCACTCCGTGCAGTCCGCGTTTGTTTCATTCTTTCTCTTTCTCCATTTCGTCTTTGAGCTCTTCAAAGGACTCAGAGCCCCCTGCATGTTCTTCTTTTCAGTTCTTTTCTCTCTACTTCTTTTCTTCATCATTATCCAGCAGCACTTTTCTGTGCGTGCAAATGCTTTCTGAACGGCATCCTTTCTTCCCTTTCAGGCTAGATGTCATTGTTGCTGCCTGTGGGCTGGGTGTATTTATTTAGGGGTAATTGGTGTGTGGATGAGTGAGGTAATGAGGTGCATCCACACTTGGCTGCTCCCCTTCCTCAGAGGCCTGAGACAGACGCTGCCTAGCTGGGCTCCAGCTCGGGAGGTACCACACTGCTGCTTCCTCAACACAAGCCAGAATGGCTCTTTCATACTCAGGTGGACAAACACAATCGCTGCGGCTGATACCTCAATGAGGCGTCTGCAGTTTGAAGTGGTGTGTGTGTGCATATCCGTGTGTGTCCGAGTGCATGCATTTGTGGGTGGAGAGTGAAAACAGAACTCGGTTGTTTGCCAGTCTGTCATGGGTTCTTGTTTGTCTTGCAGCTCGTGTTTGTATAAGGGATTCTCTCCGCGTTTGTAAGTGTAAGTATACCAGGCTGAGTGGCTGCTCAAAGGAGCTCAAGGAGGACCTGTGGTTCCCACAGCCCCCCCACCCACCATCCTCGGACTGCCCCCTGATGTCCTGCAGAGTCACCTAATGATGTCACTTACACCTCCCTTATCTGTCTGGTTTTGTGAAGCAGCAACTGTCCGATGCTTCCCCCTTTACATGCCATTTGCTGCTTCATACCCTGTGAAATTCAATTGCACAGCCCTAACTGTTGCCAGAAAAGGAGGATCTCCCTCATCTCTCCATCTCCTCTGAAATTCAAACATAAAAATCTTTTTTTATTTTGGTAAAGATTTCAGGTTTATCTCAGAGCAGCCTTGCATTTTGCTCCTTAAGCACTCAAGTTCATTGCCTCACAATGTGCTGACATCAGACTTTGAACAAGCTGTAAAACTTAAACAGAAAATCGTGTGTGTGTGTGTGTGTGTGTGTGTGTGTGTGTGTGTGTGTGTGTGTGTGTGTGTGTGTGTGTGTGTGTGTGTGTGTGTGTCAACAGGTGTTCAGCATTTAATACGAAGCATAAATAGTTTTGTTGTTATCGGGGTAATTGGTGTGGACCTGCCAGCCTTTGAAAGACACACAATTACTGTATGTGATGCATAAGCGGACTCATTTTAGAGCAGGATTTTGAGTTGCTAATGGTGCATTATTCAGCTTTTGGTCTGTCCCCAAAAGTGCCAGGGCCAAATCAAACACGCCGCTCCAGGGTAATTGAGGCCCACTCTGCACCCCCTGCGGTGAGCAAGGCAGAACTGTAATCCCCTGACAACTCTGACTTGGCCCCAATCTGGCAGGCCGCCCAATTCCCAGCAAAATGCCCGACTTCAAATCACGGAGAAGGAAGAAACTGATCGTCACATTAAGACTTCTTTTCCATTTGATTATTCTTTTCAGCTCAATGCTGTTCTGGAGCCATCGCAGTTCTTCCCCCCTTACTTTAAAGAATATAAAACACACTGATTATTTTTGCTCAAACTAGTTTCCTCATGCTTGTGTCATTGTCTTGATCAAAGGTGGTTTTTTTTTGACAAATCCTAACAAAAGAAAAAAGTCCCACTTTGAAGTAAAAAAACTTTTACATTGCCACTTTGCCAAATGTCTACCACAGAATGAGTTTAAATAACTAAATGTGAGGTCAGTTGTAAGAGTCCTACTAGTACTGTCAGATGTACTTTTATAAAACTAAAAAACAAAATCATTATTCTGAGTAAAGCCTCACTAATTGACCCACTTTCCAAGTGCTGCACATATAGCTCTAATTTTTGTTTTGACAACTATGAATTTTACCCCAAAACATCCAGATCTGGAGCTGCTGATGTGAGTTATCCATTTATATTTTACATGAAAATATTTAATTGTTCTTTTAATCTAAAGAATTTGACTAACAGCATGATGTCATTCTATTGTCAAATTTACTTCTCATAAGACGATGCTTCCAATAATTGAAGTTTTCAATAGTTTACTGCAAAAGGTACCTATTTAAAGTGATGGTGTGTATTTTTTCCTGGCGATAGGGGACAGTAGATATCAAAATCTTTGCAGGCAAGCGGTGTTTTTGTGTTCAAGTAAGACCTTACCAACGGATGGCCATTAGTCAAAAATCGCTAGGAATTCAACCGCCAGCAAAGTGACAATCACATCAGACTCCCTTTCGTCACTGGCAACAAGTGAAGAGGTAAATGTGTAAAACAGTGTTTATGAATGGTGAAAGTTTTGTAACCGTTTGTCACAAATCAGTAAACAGGTTTTGTCCTCATGGGCTGCCATAGAAAGAAACATGGCATCGCTCAGTGACTTCTTGTCGTGATTTGGCACTATATGAATAAACTTTAATTGAACTGAATTGAATTGAATTGAATTGAATTCTGGTGCATTCAATTTGTCCTCGGAACTCTTCCGAGTAGGAAAAATCAAATGAAAATTTTAACTGTGGAGCAGAAAACGTGTGACCTCAGCGTGACTCCTCTGACTTTGATGGGCCTTCCGTTGAGTCCATCGAGAGAATGCAATGCTGATAGTTATTTTCTGGTGCTGTAGTTTCTGGATCTACTCGGTGTCCTGCGCCTGCCAATGACATCATCGTACTACGGCAGTACCGCTCGACCATAATATAGTCCATCTCTTTTTCGACTGTTCTTTCACAAAGGTTTTGGAAAGAGTTTAGCTGTGTTGTTATTTAATTCATGTTTCTTACTACCTAAATGTTTTGAAACGTGATAAAGTAGTAAAGTCACATATCCAGCCAGTCATCACGTGTGACATCATCAACAGGCACAGTACCCTGAGCTAGCCAGAAGGAAACACAGCGTTTAATGTCGTGTCCCCAAAGACTGTAGACCTGCGCCCAATGTGCTTTAGACCCGATTTTTATGGAAATATGTTACGAAGTCGGCAATATTTTTCAGTGACTGGACATCATTTTGTTCATTTTCAACAACATTTCAATGGATATTTCCAGAGATTAAGAGATTAAAGGTAAAACTACACTGCCACTTTAAAAAATCTTCATTATACAGTTGTTTCTGTTATTTAATGTCAATCCATTCTATTTTGTAATCATTTATCCATCTTTAAGGTGTATTTCTTTCTTGTCACCTCTTCAACGTGGACATATTCAGCTGCCTGACCCCTAAAAGCAGTTATTTTCTGTTGAGGTGTCACACACATTCAGAACTGTCTCCCCAATTATATCGTGAACATGTATTCCCCCAGGCCTTGGATCACTGTTTTAATAGTTTTAGTAATGCTTCACAATTAACACTCACCCAGTGCTTTGGTGTGTAATGGCTGGTGTGTTTCAGGCTAAATTAGAAAAATACAAAACAAGAATTCCCCCGTCACCCCCGATGCTTGTAGGACCTAGGGGTTATACGGGAAATGGGAGGTGGTGAATTTTTTGACAGGGCGGTCGAGGTGATGTCTCATTCCCTCTGACATCTCAAACACCCTAAAGGTGGCTTTGCCAACAGTCTACCCAGGAAGCACCTCACCTTGCTGTGGCTAAATTTACACAACCACCTGCCCACAGGGAGGGTACTGGAAAGGAGAGCAGAGGTGGATGGGGGTGGGGATGGGGAAGTATGAGGGAGGGGTTTGGAGGCTAATGTCTGCTAAAGATTTCAAGTGCATAATAATGTTTTTATGGTGATTTAGAATATTCTTTGCTTTGTACTTAGCAAATATGAAACTCTCTTGTTTGACCTTTACTGGGAAGGTCCAGCACACCCAGGTGTGTTGAACCCATCACTGCTAGGCTTTGACTTTCATGCATTGGCTCTATAATGGCGTACGTTTACAGTACAATGTGCTTTCAGAAGTTCACTGCATCACCTGTATAAAACATTTCAGTGATCCTCATACATGTTTAATTAAAGGCCAAGTTCAAGAGAAAGTATTTTATTTGTTTTTTTTTTGTTTGTTTTTGATTTTTTTAAATATGATCCATCACTTAAGAGTTTAACATGCAGGCTGCACGTAAAAATGGTCTTCCATATTTCCTGCATTAGCCACAGATAGAAAATCCACTGGGAAACGCTCTGATTGGAAAAGCCTGTTAATTCCACGTCACATAGCTAAATCAGCATTCATGGACTCGCTTCTTGGCTCGCGTCCAGGAGAGAGCAGTGCACATCTCAGCTATTAAAGGCTAACCATTAGCATTATCAACTCCACAACACGGCAGAACTCCTTCAGGCGTGTGAAGCTAAAACATCGTCACAAAGTAAACTGATTCAGTGGTTAAGTCATGTTGCTGTTAGTCAATCAGAGATGAGATGTCCACATTTTGGGAAAAAAGACCAAAACCTACCATGTTCTGCTCACCTCTTCCTGAAGTAGGAGCACCAGAGCCCCCCCCACCCCCACCCCACCCCCCCCCACACACACACACACACACAGAGATTCACTCACAAGCCATTCATTTATACTAGAGATGACAGCAAATGAATTCATAATCAAGTAAATGTTTTTTACAGCTCATCAAGTTTCTTTTTCCAAATTCAACATTTAACTTAATAAAAAGGGACCTCTTTCTATTTTCTTGTGTAAATTTTATCTGTTTGTTTTTACACTTTTTCCTCTTAACTATTGGATTTTTTTTTATTAGCATTATCAGTAAAGAAGATGAGCTGCTGGAGTTTATCATCCGAATAAAAGAATCAAATTCTATATATTTTTGGTTAGAAGTATTGTTAGGGTAAAATAATATAGTTATGCTGAACAAAATGTAAATGTTTCCACGTTTCTGGATACAATCATATGATGCTCTCAAATAATAAATCAAAGCTATAATTTTATGTTTCATGTTTTTTTTTTGTTTTTTTTTTTTTTTTGTTTTTTAGATTTGGAGATGGAGTTTTGGAGCAAAAGCTGATAGAAAGTCATATTCATAAGTAGCTGATTATTACATCAAATACAACTGTTTTTTTTTAATTGGTTATGTTCTAAACTTGAGTCTTGTTTGTGCCAAATTACTAGCCACAGATTTATGCATGCGTTTGATTATGGCAGTGCCATTGTCTGTTCGTTGCAGATAGGCCATAAAAACAAACAGCATCTAATCTGATGTGCTCTAGGGTTGAAAGTTTGTGGTGAGCCTTCTGCATTTCAAAGATTTGGTCACAAAAAGGAGAAAATTCTAATTTATTACAGTTTTTATGAATAAAGGTTCCGGGCTCAACCATTAAACAGTGCATTTATTCTTTTTTGTGAAATTTTTCAAAGACTGTATATATTGAAGTCCCCAAGATGGACAGTCGAATAGACGGTAATAATTCTTGATGCTCCCCAGAAGCAGAGTTCAGGCCATTTGCCTGTGGGTTGATGAGTAGTGAATGGCCTTAGAGCCCCTAGGCTGGCCTATGTGTGGCCCGGCTGGTCCAAGTCAGCAGTAATGACCGGCTTTGGCCAGCATGCCTGTTAATGTGAATGGGGTTACTCTGGGCAACACCTTTTCAGCTGGGTCCTATGAAGTCCCGAGTATGGTGGTCTTTGTCCGCACAAGGGCTGTCCTCTCAGCAAAAGGGTTTCTTTTCTTCTGAGGACCATCAACTGTGATGGATTATACCCACCCCCCTTTTTATTCATCCCAGCAGACTAATAGACATAGATGCGCACAAGTATACTCATACTTTTACTTCAAATCCAGCAACAAGGATACCAAACATCACTGGTAACATTGACAGGTGTACACATTTGGACTTGTGAAGAAATAATATTTTGTGCCTTCAGATGTTTTATTAACACGAAGTATGTTTCTTTTTTTTGTCTTCTCTTACAAACTAGAACATTCACCTCTATTTCTTAATATTTGTTTGTTCAGGTCTTCCTTTTTTTCTCAACTTCCTTCATTTGTCTGACTTCTAGAGGAATAAAAAGATTTAAACTTCAGCCTATGATGCTATGCAGACTCTCCTACTATAAAGGACGGGGTTTTTCTTCCCTATTGACATTTATCCACTATGGAAAGGTACCGTAATTTCCGGAATATAGAGCACACCACAATATAAGCCGCACCGGGCTAAAAGCCGCAGATATCTACTGAATTGAAAACGTAGTTTAACTGAACGTAACTGAACTGATCAGTATCAAACAAAACAGAAACGTTATTGATTAGTTTATTCATTGTCCTCCTGGACACTGAAACCACTGAAGTCATCTTCTTCAGTGTCGGAGTTGAACAGCCTCAGAAGAGCTTCGTCACATACCTTTTCTGTGGTGATGTTAACGTCGCTCTCCGTGTCGCTGTCATCATTCTGGGGTGAAGCTGGAAAAACACGCAGCGCCGTTTTGCTGTGAAAAAATCATCCTGGGCGCTTTCCGTAGCACTCCTTTAATCATTCCTTCATTAGACTTTCTAGCATACATCCTTTCTGGTTGACTAAAGCCGCACCTCATTATAAGCCACATGGTTTAAAGCATGGGAAAAAAGTAGCGGCTTATAGTCCGGAAAATACGGTATATAGGTATATCGTTGCAGGAAAAAAGAAGAGAACAGTAAGTTGTTGTGTGTTTTCAGTAGCGTTCAAGGCAATAATCCCATGTGCGGGATGGAAGTAGGGATTGTATTTATAAGGCTGAAATTTTAAAGTGACAGATTAAACTTTCTTTGGTCGTTTTCTCGCCCTATTCCCTGCTAATGCTTTGCTAGCACAGCAGACCTTCTCAGTGAGAGTTTTTCCATCCTCCCACCCCTCCCAGGCGGTCAGCCACTTACCCAGCTCGGCACAATAACCTCCAGACGACCTTTCGCTTTGCCAAATGTTATGCCTGTAAACTGTGTGAACTCTATCACAGGACAAATGATGGGTGAAAAATGGGACTTTATGTCAAACCTAAGACTGGATTTAGGAAAACCCTCTACATACAAGCCAGCATTGTGTGTTCTTGTAAATACCTCTGTGTGACACATGCACAGCAGAGTGGCAGTGTGTCTGTTTTCTACAAAAGCATGTGCACTTGTAGACCCAGTGCAACACAGGAAAAAAACATTAATAATGCATGAACAAGAATATATTCTTGGTAATGTTCTATTTTTTTTTTCCTCTTTACTTTCTTATAACTGGAACTGTGGCAGAATAGATTAGCACAGGGCGTTTAAAAATATGCAGTCTTTGGGGAAACTACTCCTGATAAAGAAACAGTTTAGCAAAAATAAAACTGATAAAACATAACATAACACATTCACATTATTCACACTGTTTATGCTTGGCTATGTCGACGTATATCATCTCTAAAATTAAATAAAGACACTAGATAGTGGCATCGCATTTACAAAGAGAAAAAAACAAATCAATCAATGCTTTGAATCAATTGTTGGTGAGATCCAATCATTGCTAATCACTCAGTGCTTTTCCCGTTCGCAGTACATTAAAAACTAATATAAGGAGAAATTATGCAATTTCCCGTAAAGACAAGTGGGGAACACTTTACAGTAAGGGTCCCTTTATTAATGTTACTTAGTGCATTATTAAGCATTAATAAACCAATAAAGTACTAACTGTTTAACCATTTTATGTAATGCATTACTAAGCTGATATACTTAATAGAAGGGCACTTAATAGTTAAAAATATTGGAAATGTTAATAAAGGGACTTTTTGTTAATTAATGCTGAATAATGCACTAAGTAATGTTAATAAATGGACCCTTATTCTGAAGTGTTACCAACAGGTGTATAGGTTAAATGCTATCCTTGGCCTAGAGCAGTAAACCTCACATCCCACATCCCGCTCGCCAGACATTTCCACCCACCCCCCGAACCTTGCATCCCCAATTGGTAGATTTGGATGTTAAGCAGCAAAAGTCATGTCCCAAATATAAATGACTGTTTATTTTCTCAAAACACAACTAAAACTGCAATCAAAACAGTTCAGATGGAAACCAAAGCCATTTTAAGTTTTAATAAATTAAGATACAATCATACTTGAACTTTATTTTAGAAGAGAATCTGGCCCTCACAATGTCTGCTGGAAAACCCCGGCTCTTAAACAAATTTAGTTGACGAACCCTGGCCTAGGGTATCAGTTTGGTTTTGGGTGCAATAATCATAAACTTGAATGTGGCTTGAAGATTGCCTGGGATAATTATTATTAATATTCACATAATGTTAAATTACGATGTGTATTGTAGTAATGACATGAGATGAAAACCGGAGTTTTATTTAATAAATAAATATGAGAATCAAACCAGCAAACCTCAGATTACAAGAAGACCTCTTAACCTCTGAGCCGTTGAAGTGCATGTAAGTTAACAAAAAACAAATACTCAGGAAATTATCCGTAACTTTCGTGTCAGGCTTCGTTTGACTACAAATTCCCTCACCAGAGCTGAGCTGATCCACCATATTATTAATATATAAATTAGTTTTGGTTTCACAGTTGAACCGTTCTGCATCATGTCTGAGAGATAAAATGAAACTGATATCTGACACAACTGTGCTGTAATTGCAGCCCTACAAGTAAAACCAACTACAAAAGACCAGTTGTATCATGTTTGATGTTTTTTTTTTTTTTTTTTTTTTTTTGCTTTGTTTTGTTTTTTTCCCCCGTGTCCTGGCTGGCCATGAAGCAAACTGAATTAATGTCTGAAAGCTGGTGACAAGCCTTGCAGATTTACTCTCAGGTATAGCACCAAAGCATCTGCTTTTAATGTCATGCCTGATACTTAAAACTTTGTTGTTATTGTTTTACAAAAATAAACAGTCAATGATGAACAAGAGTCTGCTTCTAAACCTGCAGAAAAGGGACACACAACAATACAGCTAGAGCAAGCTATCACTGTGTCAACCTGATGAGGAAATATAAAATCAACATTGTTTAACTGAACAATCACACGATAATAAATCACAGTGCATTTAGTACCAACCACAGCCATAAGACATGTGTTAAACGTGCCCAAGTCCATACTTGTGAGAGCACCATGTGAGCACCTGTGTGTGTACCCACGCTTGTATATGTAAGGTTTCTCTATAGGAGCGTCCAATAGAGCTCCGGGAGTTGACGTCACTTCTCCCGGCATGCAACAGTTCAAATCGAAACGGCGCCATATTGGCAGGCAGAAGCCCGCAGCTGGGCTATTTGTTATTGTCAGAAAACTCAATCAAATGGGAAATATGGTAGATTCCTGTTGTGCCCCAGGATGCAGAACAGACGCGGACGACATAAGGAATGAGCCATCTACAGGATTCCCTAAGATCCGGAGCGCCGCAAACGTTGGATCATTGTAATAAAACGCGCTAGTGACCGGGCTAAAATGAAGCTGTGGGATCTCGAGAGTAAAGGTTTTCACATATGCAGCGACCGCTTCATATCAGGTACTTAAACCAACGTTTCCTCAACTGTGTATGGTATTTATTTTAAATGCTTTTGTTACGATTCTTAGTGGGCTTCCTAAACTTATTTTGGCGTGGCTTTTTCTGTCTTATTACTCACAGCAACAAGTAAACATCACGTAAAACGTTGCCTCGTGATTTCTGCGTGCTGCCGTTTACGTGTTTTATGATCACAGCAATTAACTGGCTAAGCTGTATTTAATTTATAAGCAATGGTTGATCAATTGTCAGATCACACATAAAAAGCACTTTGGATTGCTATTATCTGTCTCACCAAGACAGATCTCAGACAGATCCTGAGACGCTCCTGCCTGACATATTTATTTTATTCACGGAAAAAAATCAAACTAGTGATTTCTCTTGGCTTTCAGTTTATACATTCAAACAGCACAGCACTCTATTTAAACTACTTACGTGTAAATCTGTTATTTGTCCATCCATCCATTTTCATCCGCGTATCCGGAGTCGGGTTGCGGGGGCAGTAGCGTCGAGAGGCCCAGACTTCCCTCTCCCCAGCCACTTGGGCCAGCTCCTCCGGGGGAATCCCAAGGCGTTCCCCGGCCAGGTCCGGTAAGAAGTCCGCTCCGACAGCTTCTGGCGTTTTTAAAATGTATCCCAGGGGCACGGTAAGGGTCGGAGATGTTTAGTATATTTAATTTCTGACTATATAAAACAATTTCTTCGGTTTTAAAGTGTGAAGTAAACTCCGACGAAGTAAAATCCAAGCCGATCATGTTCATTTTGTTTACCTTTGTTGCCTGCCAACATGGCGTCTACTCTCTGAGAGTCACGTGACGTCCGGCGCTCTATAGAGAGTGTGAGGGGCCACAGATCTGCCCCCCAAAGATGTGTAGGAGATGGAGGGAGCTCCAAGTCCCGGAGATCCAGGAGCTGCCCCAGACCACAGGGACCCCAGGGAGACTGTGCTCTGTTTGATGTTAACCTACAGCTTACAGTAGGTTAGCTAAAAGGCTAGCTAGTGTCAATGATTCAACTCACTGATAGTTTCTCAGCGTGCCTTTCGGGAATGTTAAAAATCAAACTAAATAAATTATTTACAGTTTTCGTTTAATTCAGTTAGTATTATTAATGTATGAAATATACATTTATTAAAGTTGGCTATAGCTTATTAGTTAGCAGTGAGCAAGAAAGACCATAACTGAAACAGGGATTTCAATCGTGGTCTGTTCCGCAAAATGGTAATCCTGCAGAGTAGACAAAACACGGTTGCTAGTAAAAAATGTGACGGGAACAGATGAACTATAAATATTGTTGGGGACATGTTCCTGGTGTCCCTGTCCAAAATGCCACCTAAGTCCTTAGCTAATGGTTTCACTTGAGCTATAAGTGGGATTTTTGTTGCCTGGAATTTATCCAACGCTGGAAAACCTGCTCTGAAGGGTTAGGGTCAGTGGTGCTTTAACCTGAGGTCGTCTGTAAGAGAGTCGTAGTTTGAGGAATAAAATGTGTGTTTGAGGAGTGGATGGCACAAAAGGTCCCCCCAGACATGCTGTCATAACCCGTGCAGCCGTGCTCTGTGCAGTGGGCCTATCTGTGGTGAAGGCAGCACTTAGATATGTTTGTATTCAACGCCCTTTACCCCGCTCCCTTTCTCCCCAGGCGCCATGTCACTCCAGGGGCAAACCAGCACTCCCTGGCTGTGCCCACATCCAAAACACCAACTAACCCCGCCCGTTACCATCCACCACTGTATGGTTCTCTCACCCTACAACGCCCACGGTCCAAACTAACACTGCCCTCCAAAAGAGAGACAAAACAGAACTGAAAAGAGACTAAATGGCCCCATGCTGCATCTCCTGTCAAGGCGCTTGACGGGCCCAAGCAGGGGACCCCAGGGGATTGTTGAGTCGAAGATGATGATGGCTGAGATATCAAGTCAAGTTTTTGTATTGAAGTGTAGTTACACTTTGGCCTCTGTTTGTCCATTTGTTATTCAAACGAACCCAGAGCTCGCTGATTCCCATGCGTGTCGTGTTTGGTAACATGACAGATAATATCAAATGCTGCTTTTTATCACTCTGTGGAGCGTGAAGGGTAAGTGAGGAGCTGCCTATTCAAAACAACATGCATTCACATTCCATTAGGTATTAAAAAAAATAAAATAATGTCAGCTAATCAATTTCCTGTTTGGACACGCTCACCTATAATGAAGTTCAGTCACTTATTAGTCTCTTCCCTTTCTTTTTCTGTTTGGGAATATAATTACACTCAAAATGCTTACTCATCCTTTTGCCTGCTTGCTGCCTACTCTGTCAGATTCATTAGGCCATGAAGTGGAAGAGATGAGAAGCCTGTGTCTGTATCTGTCTGTCTGCCTGACTGTCTGTGTGCCCGCCTCTCAGATTATCCTGGATCAGGCAGCAGGTGACCTGGTGTGCAGGTGACCATCACCCAATTACAAAAACAGAAATTTGAGAGGTGCTCCAGCACAGTTTTTTGTGTGTTTTTTTTCTTCTCCTCCACCTCTGAAACTCTTTTCTGCTCCTCGTGTGAAACATTACAGTTGGGATGCAGGAGAACAAGACAAAAGCATGACCATTTTTATGTGCTATGTATAGTTTCATGTTTTAAATTATTCAAAGAAGTTAAATATATTTAGAAATATAATTTAAAGTAACAAAAAAGGTCATCAGATCATCAAAACTAACTGATGTGCAAGTGAAAATTAGAAAAAAAAAACTAGTGGAATAAAAAAATGCACGAAAGTGAGAGTTAGAACGACTTTTGTAGTAAACAGGTTGTTCTCTGGGGAATGGCCAGGGGTCGAGTTTCACTCTTTGTTGCCACAAATAAGAGGAAGGTAGAGCTTCTTCTTTGGCTTTGTTAGGTTCAGCCGGGTTAGAATTACCAAAGCAAAGTGATGGGATTTGTGCCGAGGTGTTCATGCATTTTTTTTTCATGCAAAGTGACGGAAGTGCTTTTTTTAAACTGCCAAAGTAAATGTGATGATAGTTTGTGTCTTAAATAAGGAAGCACATCACCTCATTATGTGGATTTTTGTTAGGTGGTGAAGTTACTGGTTCCTATAGAGTCAGGAAATGATTTCCCACACAATGGGGTGTAACTTTAGATCTGTGAGGGATTACCGTACTGTGAAGGCGATTTAGCTTGGTTTAGTAGCTGAACAGACATAGAAGTCTGGGAAATATCTACCCGAGTTTTAGCTGTGAAACATTCTGCTGCCTTTTTGACCTTTGGCTGGTTGTAGAAATGGGGCTTGAAATAGAGGACACTGACCTGGTGTCATGGTCAGACACATTAGCTTACAGTAGCTGCACTGCAGCTGTTCCACTCAGGGAAACGGAAGTGGCGAAATCACCCTGCTGTCCTATTTGAAACAAGTATTTGTTGCCCGTATTAGGACATTGAGACAAATTAATTTTCTCCATGAAAGCAAAGCCTACTTACCCCGTAGTCGTTATTTCCTAGATAAGTCCCTAAGCTTTGTGAGAAAACATTAACCTTTTCTAATTTCCATTAACGTAGTGGAGATTACAAGTAAACCAATCACGTTGCAAGAGTTATTGCATTAGGAGTGTTGATGGTAAATACTGTGCCACCTCCATGAGCATCAAGAGCTAATCTGATTGGAATATCCAGACTGGCCATCATGTGTTCCAAGGTGTCGGGTTTCCCGTAGTTCTTAGCTGTACCGTGTCACGGCCATTTGAAAGTGTGACCAAAACTCTGTAGAAGAAATGACTCGTTAAATTAGCAGCTAATACTCCGTTCATTAGCAGCAGTTGCCATCAGTGGAATGCCTTTGATGGTGCTGCTTTGTGTGAATTGCACCCTGTAAGCACTAGTGAAAAAAATCACCCTGGATATTACACAATCACTTTCTGATGGTGCACAAAAACATGCTAAAGCATTCAAAAATGCCTTTCTGGCATCCATTCTGATCCCAGGTCCACAAACAAACTTCACCTGGCTTCTATAAGTGACCGAGTATACGATGTTGCCCCTACAATTCGAGGCTTTTGGATGCTTAGTAAAGCTGAAGGAAATTGTCCATTGTGAAGTGATATCAGTAACCCTCTTAGGCAAAGCTAGTCTTTGGGGCGGCCCTGAGGGCTCATCTGAAGTGCTTAGCGCTCATTTGGAGCTTTGTCGCCCCTCACCCTGTTGCCGGCGTGGCCCAAGCCCCTCTGGCTGTGGAACAGAGCTGAACCTCTATTCCGGCTCGCCACCAGGGAGGGAGCACTGACATCACAGCTCTGACACACACACATAATCACGCCAATGCTGTGGCACACATCCATTTTCACATTCCCCCTACCTTCATCAATGCACTACAGCCAATGGTCGTTTTTCCCGCCGTTCACTCCCATCCAACTCCCTCTGTCTCCCCCCTCCACCCCTACCTTATTTTTTCTCTCTCTGTTTATCCACCCTCAAGAAGGTTGCCAGGCAGCAGAGAAAGACTTCACACACACATACACCCCACTACTTCTCTGAGGGTTTTCCGGATGTCCTTGTTTACATCATGGGGTGTGCAGGTCGTAGGAAGGCCGACTCGCAGCCTTGCTGACCGTGTCTCGCCAAGTCCTATGCTAAACTCCATTCATCTGATAACAATGTCACTAGTTAAGGCAGGCCTAATAAAACAATCCCTGCTCTGACATTATAGTTCAATAGTAATCTTTTCTGGTACTCTTCATTTTAGCAATGGTGTGACATGTGTTTAATTGGACTCAGAGTTGATTTAAACCAAGTTTTCATGGCCTTTATAATCAACAGCAAATTGGGCTTCACTGCTGCCTTTCACTGATGTATACGATAGTTGTTGAGCGTTACAAGGCTGTCTCTTCTCTCACAGTGTCAAACCGATCGATTGGTTTTTTCTGCTCCTCCCCTCTAACTTTGATGTTGTCATTGATTGTTCTCATCTGCCCCTGAACTGAAAGGTTAGAGGAGCTCAGCTTCACTTCTGGATTGCTTTGACCTTCGCTCTGCACATGCTCAGTGGGTTCCCAAACCCCAGAGCCAAAGAGAACACAGCGTAGCCAGGCTCATGGGTGCGTGGCAGCCAGACATTGGCGTGATGTGTGTGTTTGTCTCTCTCTCTCTCTTTTTTTACTCGCCCAGTGAGGATGATGTATATGTGATTGATTTTTCTACTACCCTTCTGTCTGCCATGTTTCTGCTGCAGTGCACTAAGCAGGACTGAGTCCAGGCTTGATCAATGCATTGTTTTTCTTTTTCAATCACACTTGAGTGGGCTGAAGACACGAAAGGTTACGCAGGTGAGGGTTGGCAGGGATGGAAGCGTAGCAGAGCTTCTGGAGAAAATCGAGTCTACGAGTTTGCACGTGAAAAGGGAGAAGTCAAAGCTGACAAAATGTATTGTCTCTAGGACTTAACCTCATATTCCCTCTCACTCTGAGAATTATTACCTTCATGCAACTCTTTGCTTCATGAATTTAATTAAATTGACAGTGTGTATTTTCCATGGCCATAGGGGGCAGTACATACCTAAATATTTGGAAGCAAGCTTTATTTTTGTGATTGAGTAAGACCTTACCAATGGATGGCCATTAGGGTCAAAAATTTTGACCCTACTTTCGAACAAGTACTTCATCAGATTGTTCAACCTCCAGTAAAATGACAAGCACATCAGACTATTTCATTACTGCCAACAGGTGAAGAGGTGTAAAACAACATTTATGAATGGCAAAACCATTTGTTACAAATCAATAAATATGTTTTGTCCTCATGGGCTCCCGTAGAAGAAAGGATTGCATCAAATATGGCACCTCTGAGTGACTTAGACCTGCGCTAATGTATTTTAGACTTTTATGGTTTTGTTATTAGATCACCAGTATTTTTCTACAAACAGGCATCATTTAATTAATTTAAATTTCCAAAGATTAATGATAAAGTCTATACATTGTAACTTTAAAGGTGCTTCCAAAGTGGTTCAACAGCCTGAAATATTATTTGTAGCAGCTGAGAACAAACTTCCTTTTCCTAGTTTCTTTAAAACATGGAGGTTTGATGGGAAAGAGACCCCCCAACTAAGATGCATCTCGAAAATTTCTTCCTTAGTAGCTGAACTCCAAGGCTTAACATCAGACACAAGCATCAGTAATATTGAAACAAAGCACTAAACAATTGGTGGAAGTAGTCTACCCTAAAGGGGTGAAAACCCTTACGTTGTTCTGAATGATCTCTTAGTAACTACGCTCTTAAACGCAATACCCAAACACCTAGTCATTCAGAAAAAGATAAACATCTGTGGGAGTGGAAGGGCCCTCTTAAAGCTGGAGGGGATGAGGATGTGGCGGGTAGGGAAGGTTTAGAGGAGCGGGATGGGGTGGGGGCACAGGCTTTGACCAGCAGGTTTCAGATGTCATGGCAGATTCTTTCAGGGGCAAATTACAGGGTTTAGCCTCTTGTCCTCAGCATGGCAGTGTTCTGGTTTAGCTTTCTTGATAGACACTCGAGCAACGTGCTACTCAACACCATTGTCGGAGGGCACACTTGACTCGGGAGATACTTCAACTCCTCTCACGCTCTCAAGAGCTCTTCAGGACTCTGTTCACAGAGGTTCACTGGTGGCCTTTCATGTTGACTGTGGTGAGAGCGGAGAAGTGTAGCCCCTCCAATGCTTTGTAGTACTTAGCATGTTGGTGTGAGAGGCCCTCATTAACCTCTTAGCGTTATTGTTCTTTAAGTAGGCGCAGGGCTGCTCTACAGATGAGCTTTGCTGTGAAATGGCCAAAGTACATGATTGTAATGACTCAGGTGTTTGCACACGCACGTTTTAAAGTAAAGCAATCGGTGCCCGAGCTGACATAGTTATCCATTTAGTCCTATTTTTTGTCTGATCACAGTTTTTTTTCCTTCAATGTGTGATTTTATTTGTCTGAAACCCCTCCAGATCATCTAAGTCTCCCCCACATGTACACATACAGTGTATTGGCTTTGAGGTGTAACAGACCCAAAGCTCTCTGAAGCATTTAGCAGCAGCTTTACTCCCTGTCGCCAGTGTTAAGAGGAGTGCTGAAGCATCTAATGCAATTTCAGCCCAACATGGCTTTCTGTGAATAAGCACCACTGAAGTGAACCGTCTACTGTACGTGGAGCTGCAGTGCACTTTCCGTTCTGCTCACTAACTCTGCCCCCGTCTCCCACACCCTCCCCCTGTCTCCCTCCCTGACTCTGGTTTCTTTAGCGGCTGCATTTGCCCCCGGACTTGTCCGAGACCGTGAGTCGTGTGAGCAGAGGGGAGCTGGCAGGGTCGCCTGTTTCAGCCTGTGGCTCCGGAGCTCCTGGCACCAAACACCTGGACTTCTAAAGCTCCCCACATAGTCGCCAAGGGAAACCAACTACTGGAAAGCGGCTGCCGCTGTCCTCTTCACCACGGTGACCAGGATGTTCCCACGTCCACGTGATGTCAGCTGCGATAACCCAGCCAGCCATTACCACCTGCCAACGAACCCAGCCAGGAGTGAAGATCTAAACATCCACAGCACCGCTGCTCACATTAACTTCCTTTTCTGGAGGAATGTACCGCATAATGATGGTTTTTATTTTATATGTTGCAAACATTTCTGTTCCAGAATGAGTGGTACCAGAACTGTTCCCTCACCCTTGACTTAGGGAATTATTGAAAATGAGCTAGACTTTGTTCTTGTTTCACTCTCCCTCTGGGATTTTGATTTCAGGCGTAATCATAAAATATTTTACAGTCTTTACAGACTCTGTCTTGGCGAGCATTCAATAATTTATCTAAGGCTTTCTTTACAAACCAGGAGGCATCTTCTGTGCTGCTTTACATCATTCTGCAAATTTTCTACAACATGGAAAGATGCTTTTTGTGAAATCCAATTAAAGGAGGATGAGTACACAGAATCCAACGTGTGTTTTCTTCTTAGATTTTATTTAGCTGCGCCACACCATCACCTATGGAAAAAAGCAGTGTGTTTTCAGGTGTGCCGATCGGTTTCAGGTTTGTATCGTGTTGCCTGAGTGTGTGCAAGATGGTGATGTCCGCGCCCGCTGAACAGAGCAGAAGGTAGGAGAGCCGGATTTGGGCGCAGGCTTCACACCTCTTCGGTTTGGTTTGCCAGGTGAGTTGCTTTACCATAGCGAGCCCAAAAGACCAAATTAGGTCAGACAGTGACATGGCATAAAGGAGTCGAGATGAAATATTAAATGTTTCTGATTTTGTTTTCTTCAGTCTGACTAACTCCACTTTGAATGTCGCTCCCATATCCGAGAGAGATAGTCACACACACACACGGGTCACTTACACAGGTGATCAGAAGCATGTCAAGATGAAACCAGCTCACTAAGTCATCGGTGCTGAAGGTCTGACATAATCAGGGTGCACTGATCTAAACAGAATAAATTCATTTTTTCAGGTTTTGTGTTTTTTGCTGCTGGTTAGATTTTGTTTTGATTCACTTTTTTATTTGTAAGCTCAGACTGTTCCGCTTTTAGGGTGTGAGTTTCTGCTTCATCTGTGCACTTAAATTCCTTCACCCCATTATTCATACACTGATGCTAGTCTCGGTTTTTTTTTTTTTATTACGTTTTTATTGATTAAAGTGGCCCTCGGTTGGATAATGGTTGGGTTAGGGGTATGCATTATGGTTTTCCTTGAATGTCTCGGCAGGAGTCAGCTACAAGCATTATCAGCTTTGTTTAAAGATGTTTTTTTTTGTTTGTTTCTTTTTTTTATAGAACAACAAAAGACAGGTGAGCAAACTCAAAGCAGACAACCCTGAACTTCTGCACAGATAAAGTCCGGCGAGGTTTGTTGTGTCTAATAAACGTTAAAGTATAAAACGACTCAATTTACCAAAACTGATATTTTTAGGATGTTTCTTCGATTTTGCTTGAACTTGTTTGATTCATTGACTTATAAATTGAGCAAATTGGGTTTCACGTCGGAAAAATGGTAAATTGCTTTCTAGGGTTCTACAATCCCCCCCAAAGTACTTCACAACACAATCAGTCATTTACATGCTGATGATGATGAGCCGCATCGTAGCCACAGCTGCCCTGGGGTGCACTGATGGGGCAAGGCAGCTGAACACACACCACCTGCAAAGGCAAGGTAGACTGAATGTCTTGCCCAACGACACGACTGAGACAGGCTGAGTGGGACTCGATCCCACAACCCTCCCATTATGAGACAGGCACTTAACTCTTCTGCCACCATCATATAACGACTTGCATGTATCTAGTATGAAATTTGCACCACTGTATTGGGTCATTTGTAAACCATTTGTTTCAGTGTAACCAGAATTTCCCAGTACCTTATAAAGGCTAAACAGCATGCACGTGTTCCTCTTTCAGAGTCTGAAGCTAAATGTTAGCATTTTGTATTTGTAGATATCATGTTTTTACCTTTATTATGAGATGAGAACACTTTTATGAACATTCAGTTTCCTACAGTTTTCAGGAAAGTGCTTTATTCTGTACATTAAAAATATTTCTTTTAAAGGCATCTTGGCATCAGAAAGTGGCTCCTGTGCAAAAAGATCCAAACACTCATCGGTTCAAACATGCCTAATTTGTCAGAATATTTCTTTATTATAGCTCATTTGTGTTTTCATGATGACATTCTTTTAACCCTAACAAAAGTTGGAGCATGAATCCGTGCTTTTGACTGCTATCACAGAAGCTGAATTTTAAAGTAAAAGATGAAGAGGATAACTGAATTAGTTTGTATAATTAATTATCATTTCCTGCTGATTCCTAAGTTTCTGATACCATAAAGGCCGTTTCACTGTAATAGTGTTCAAGTTTTAAAAGTAGAACAGAAACCCTGAAGGCCACTGCATAGCTCAGAGAAATGTTTGGGTTCATGTTCAGGTACACAGCTGCTGGTCATGAAATCAGACTATCATGACAAAGATTTATTTCAGTTATTCCATTGAAAACGTCAAACTTGTATATTAAATTCATTAATTACACACAGATTTATACATTTAAAATGTTTATTTCTTTAATTTAGATTATTATAACTGACAGCTAATGAAAATCCCTAATTCAGTATTTTAGAATATCAGAATGTTGTGAAAAAGTTCAATATAGAAGACCCCTGGTGCAACACTCCAACCAGCTAATTAACTCAAACCACCTTCAAAAGCCTCTAAATGGTCTCAGTCTAGTTCTGTAGGCTACACTATCATGGAGAAGACTGCTGACTTGACAGTTGTCCAGAAGACGACCATTGACACCTTACACCAGGCGAGCAAGACCCAAAAGGTCATTGCTAAAGAGGCTGGCTGTTAACAGAGCTCTGTGTTCAAGCACATTATTAGAGAGTTGAAGGGAAGGACAAGATGGTAGAAAAACAAGCAATAAGGATAACTGCACCCTGGAGAGGATTGTGAATGATAAATGACCTGTATTTGTATAGTAACCCCCCAAGACTCTTTACAACACAGTCAGACATTCACACCCTGGTGGGGATGAGCTACTCTGTGGCCACAGCTGCCCTGAGGCGCACTAACAGAGGTGAGGCCTGCCAAGCACCGGCGCCACCGGTCTATCCAACCAACACCAGCAGGCAAGGTGGGGTGAGTGTCTTACGCAAGGACACAACAGCAGCTTTGTCTGGTCAGAGCCGGGATCGAACCTGTAACCTTCCGATTACTGGACAACTCGCGCTACGTCCTGAGCTACTGCTGTCCCCTCAAATGATTAAAGTAAATATCGCATTTCCTTTGGAAATCAAGGTCAAGGCTTGAGGTCCAGTGTAAGGTCAACACATCCGTCTACCAGGAGGTTTTAGAGCACTTCATGTTTCCTGCTGCCGACCAACTTTATGGAGATGCAGATTTCATTTCCAACAGGACTTGGTTCCTGCACACTTTGCCACAGCTACTTTTACATTCAAGGACCACGGTATCCCTGTTCTTGATTGGCCAGCAAACTCACCTGACCTTAACCCCATATAAAATATTTGGGCTATTGTGAAGAGGAAGATGTAATACACCAGACCCAAAAACTCAGAAGATCTGAAGGCCACCGTCAGAGCAACATGGGCTCTCACAACACCTGAGAAGTGCCACAAACCGATGGACTCCACACCACGCTGCATTACTGCAGTAATCCAGACCAAAGGAGCCTCAACTAAGTACTGAGTACTGTACATGCTCATACTTTTCATGTTCACCCTTTTCAGTTGGCCAACATTTTTAAAATTCCTTTTTTTGCAATGGCTTGAATTGATAATCTCATTTTCTGAGATAATAAATTTGTGACTTTCATTAGTTGTCAGATATAATCATCAACATTAAGGAAATAAACACTTGAAATAAGCCAGTCTGTGTGTAGTTAACTAATCTGATATACAAGTTTTACTTTTTGAATGGAATTACCGAAAAAAATCAACTCTGTCATGATATTCTAATATTATGAGCAGCACCTGTATGTTTGACTAGCTTGTAATACAGTTTTAAAGACCTTAAAATGTATCCTTGCATTATTTTAAATGAAAAGCTCGATGTGTTTAGGTTAAAGATTTCCTCAACCTTATGGTTTAAGAACAAATTAAAAGTCACAAAGTTTTCGAAAACTTTTGAAGAAACCAAGTTTGTAGTTAGAATGAAATACACCAAACCCATTTCAGCCCGTAGACGTGTATTATTTAGACTTCCATTAATTGCAGCCCTTTTTGCATTTTGAATGTACTGTATCTCTCGTTCTCGCTCTATAATTATTCATGTCCGTCCTCTGTTTCTGTGCAGTTCTGCCTCGTTCTGCTCTCCCAGAAGTGTTCTTCCATTCATGTGATAAAGTGGATTTAATGAATGGAGCTTCTGATATAAAATCTTTGTTTTAAAAAAATCCTACAAAAGTTGTTAGTAATTTCAAATCCTCCAACTTGTGACTGAGCTGCTGAGTGAGAAATTCAATTAATCTGTTTAGGGAGAGGTTTGGTACTGTTGCATGCTGGGAGGAAACCTGACCCCAGTTTCTCCTGGATGTCTTCTCCTTATAGAGATGGTCTCTTGGTCTCCACACACACACACACACACACACACACACACACACACACACACGCATTATCCCCTCCTGCTGAGGCAGCAAGTGAAGCAAAATAACTCACTCTGCCACACAATCGCTCCTCTGCCTTGCTCTAGGCGCTGACTTCTTTATTCCACCACTTTTTTCCTCTTTCTCTCCTCAGCTCCTCCTTGCTTCTGTATTTTTTCATACCATCATAACTCTGCTAAAACTAGAGCCGGCGATGTTGAATTGCTTGACCTTTCTCGTTGTGTGGTGGTGTTTTGTTTTGTTGTGTGGTCTGTGTCGACTTGGTTCAGCCCCACAAATCAGGAGAGGTTTGTTATTTTGGATGCCTCTGCTTGGTGAGGATTCGAGTCGTTACGTGTTTTAAAACGCTGTCCAGGGTCCTGTCGAAACTTTTGCTTCTCGTAGACAAAAAGAAAAAAAAGGCTTTCTTTGAGACACAATTTTACTGTACAAAATGTTTTATAGTTTTCACAAAATACATTTAAAAAGCTCCTTTTTAAATAAAATTAAATTGAAATATTTAAAGAGACAGTGTGTAGACTTGTTTTGTTTTATCTCAGAAGCAATGCTCGGACATAAACCCAGTATGTGTCCATGTTCTACGTACACACTGAAATAAAATTGCAAAACTCAAGAGAGCATGACAGATGATGCTAGAAAAACCCTCCCATGGTCTTTAATTATAAATAAGGACTGCAGCGTTTAACTGCAATCGTACGATCTCGAAGCCAATGTAATAGAACAAAAACGTGGTTACAAAATGTTGTAACACAAGACTAAAATCTTAAAAATAAAAAAAGAACATTGTGTAGATGAAATACAAAGGCTTTGGTCTGTTTTACAATCAACAATGATTAAATCTGATATGTACTTGTAAACAACTGCCAAACACTTAAGTTTAAAACTCTGTCAAGCAATGTTTAATCATAATTATAGGAATTAAATATTTCTAGTTGCACATTTTTTGACCATAGGACACTATATTACAACTATACCTAAGAGACAAATTGTACCTGACCCTAAAGAAATGTTTTTTTTTTTCATGATGCATGGAACATTTATAGAATATTCTGGAGGAGGGGGGTATTAATGAAATCAACTTTTATTGGAGAAATCTTTCTGGCAGATTCCTGGGGAAGACAAGTACTTTACATTTTGACATAAACAAACTGGATTATATCAAAGACGCGGTCTACCATTTACAGACTACAGGTAACCGTTTACACCTGTTCTCCACGGGTAATGTTCTTGGCGGAAACCTCGAGTCAATCCAACCACAGAAGCACAAGTTGCGTTGCACTGTTAAATCGTCTATGCACCAATAGTGATCCGTATCTATTAGGAAAGCAAATGCAGGCCAGAGGAGGCAAGACCGCAGCCTCGGTGAGTGGTTCGAGATTGAGCTTCCTTCTCTAAAGATCCATTCGTAAGAAATAAGACCAATAAATAGTTTTCTTTTTTGTGTGTCACAGTAAGAGTCTTCCCTCCAGCTTTTCATCTTTAATGATATGCAATAATGTCCAGAGACCATGCAAAGGCTGGTAGAAAGTCTCGATATAAGCAGGTTCAAAGATAGTCATGGCAGAATCTCCCAGCTTCTCCGCTCGGAAACAAAACGCAAAACCAACATGGTTTTCTAGCAGTCCGTCTATCAGTTCTTGATCTTGTTTTTTTTCCTTTTATATTAACATACAAATGGCCATTTACAAACACATCAGAGAAAAAAAGGAAACAATGACTGGAGTTGGAAATAGAAAATAAACAAACAGATAAGATTTTTTTTTTGTTCCATAAAAATGTAACACCGGGCACTTTACAGAGGTCCATGTCTTTTGTTTTTGTATTTTTTTTTCCTGGCTTGCCATTGTTGGTTTCTCTTGCAAGTCCTTGTTTGAATGAGCCCAGGTCTACATAACAGCACACGGTCCCACTGGAAAAACCAAGCCCAAGCGTCCCAAAGCTCTCCCAGAGTTTGTCCCGCTCTTTCTTCCTCTCTTCCTTCTGTGTCTGTAACCTCTCCTCACCCCCCACCCCCCTGCCCCTCGTTGCCTTCACTACTCTGCGCTGCCGGAGGGCCATGGTGGACTGGGTGCTTACAGGGTGAAGTAGCTCTTCTCTCTACTGTAGTCTTGACCAGTACTGAGACATGTCGGGTTCACTCCCCGGGACCTGGACAGGGACAGACACTCCAGGAGAGATGAGTCCTGCAGAGACCAGAACAAAGAGAGGGAGAATGTAATTAAACAAACCCAACAAATGCATCTTGAGACATCTAAGTAAAATGAATGGATGCACCATGCATGTTCGGGGTGAACAGTCGGGAGTAGCATTGTGCTTTGAAAGCTTGTAAAGTAAGTGAGGCCGTGGTGAGTCACAATGCCTCTGCACTCGGCTGCTCTGTAAAACACTTGCAAGCTCGATAAATTGAGGCCACGGCGATGGCATTTAAACAGAGAGAGTACAACAGCAAATGAATCAAATTAATTAGCAATTTAGCACAGAGGAAATGTGGTTATGCATGATTAACTCTTCATGACTATAACCGGTATATATGGCCCTCTGAAACAGCACCCTAATGGGGTGGAACTAAACTATGTGCTGGAGACGTGGGCTTGACATGATGGCCTCGAGTGGCAATGAAACACAGAGACGTTCACGCTGCTGCAGAGACAAACTGATGTCAGACCTAGGAAGTATTGACCCTCAGACATTTAAAGGACCACGTCTCCTCAGACAGACGGGATGGAAGGGTAAAGCGACCGTGACAGGTGATGAATCAGAGATGGCTATGAAGTACTCGCCCCGTTATTACAGAAGAGGTGGCAGATGCTCTTAAAGTGATTGTATTAGTTACCCAGAGATGTTGGTAAACAATGAACTTTCTGCCTACCTGTTGAGGTGGTACCAGAAGTGGTCATTGATTGGCTGTTCATATGTGCCTGCATATGAGGGGGCGTGTATGTGTCGTAGCTCCGCCCATTCACAGGCGGACTGGTAGGCAGCATGCAGGAATAAGAGGAGGTCTGGCTGGGCTATAGACGAGGAGAGAATGTTACATTAGCTTAGCCAACCATAGTTTTCAGATCTCATTTGTTTAATTTTGGTTTTTCCTCTTTTCCTGTCATGAAGCCAATATTTGCTCAGTGAAACTGGACTTTGAGGAAATTTGTTTGCTCTGGTAGAAGTTGAGATTACTGTTGGTGTGTTTGATTCCACTTTTACAAGAAAGACTTATTATAACATGAAGATTTGTGCAGACTTGTACTTACTTGCATAGGTAGATTGTTTGCCATGGAGAAGCTGGGCATGGGCGGCAGCGCGCTGTAGGTGTTTGTGAGTGCAGAGTCAGGTCTGGCCAGCATTGACCCCGAGGTGAAAGACACTGAGAGAGGGGGATAGATAGGAGAGAGGTAAAAATGAAGAACTTAGTTTGAATGTCTGGAAATCTTTCTTACACATGCAGTAGTGTGGTATAGGAGCTCATTAGCGTTCAGCAGTGCATGCGCGAGGTGACGCCTTGTCTAAGCTGATAGGTCTGGGTAGATACTGTACGGTGTGTGTGTGTGTGTGTGTGTGTGTGTGTGTGTGTGTGCGCGTGTGTGTGTGTGTGTGTGTGTGTGTGTGTGTGTGTGTGTGTGTGTGTGTGTGTGTGTGTGTGTGTGTGTGTGTGTGTGTGTGTGTGTGTGTGTGTGTGTGTGTGTGTCAGGTGATTGACTTGTGAGCGTGAGCTTCAGCTCTGCCCGTGTGCCCGCGTGCCTGATTCAGTAATTGCACAGACAGTCAGCTGTGAGGTTTTGCTCAATCATCCATTAAAAGAAAAGCACCGACGCTTCTCTGGATGAACTAGAGCGCGCAGCTACCGAGGCCTCTCCCCGGCACTTTAATATCCTTCAGATTGTCCCATTAAGAAAACTGTTGGGTCAGATTTCATGACTTCTGTCTGGTCTGCACTGTAAAAAATAACATGTTTCAACTTCTAAGTATAAATAAAAATACACGTCTAAATGGAAAAATGTTTCTAATCATCACTTGAAAAAAGAAATCTAATATTAGTCTTGAATGGGATGTTTATCAAATCTGCAACTCTATTTAAATTTACAGAAAAGTAAGTCAAAATGAAATAATCTAAAGTCTAATTTTAACATGGCCTGGTAAATAACTTTTTTATTCATACCATGGAGGATTTTAAAATATGTAAAATATAGGGCTGTCAGTCGATTAAAAAATTAATTAATCACACTAATCTCATTAGTCTGTAATTAATTGTGATTAATCGCAATTTATCTGATCATTAGCCTGGCTGCTCTTACACTTTTTTTCCAACTTTATATTTCTCAATGAAAAAACAAGTTGTCACACACTTCATGGAAACTTTCAGAGAATCCACAATTAGTGGCTTTCAAATGGTTTTATTACTTTTTGCAAGTTTAGAAAAGAAGCAGATGAGACAGCATGTGTGATAATTTAGTTTTTCATCTGATAATATTAGAACATGTCAGTAATGTCTGAGGGGCTTTTACAAACACTGTATAACTAATACTCCTGGAGAGGGTTTGGATTACACAAAGGCTTCTGGGGAGCCCAGTTATAGGGGTGGGGGTATGTTCTGTTTTGCCTTAGCCCCCAGATTGCCTTGAAACGGCCCTGGGTGTGTGACTTATTTTTGAATGTGATCTGAATTGTATCAGATGTATAAATATTACATGTGTGTAATGTATTGTTTTATACAAGTAAAAACATGTAGTGGAGATAAATCTACCTACATTTTACTTTTCAACACTTTGTTTTGTTTTCTTGTTTTTATTTAACTATTTCCTGTCCTGTCTGTCTCTCATCTTCCTGCATCTCCTCTAAACTCTCCAGAAAATCTGTTGCCTGGATTCTTACTTTTTCACCTCATCAGTACTTTTGAGCAGATCAAAGGGATCTCCTGACCGCAAAGGGGAGAGCGCGTTTCGATGCTGCGTCAGTGAGGTGACATCACCGCAGCACAGGTGATGAGCTCCGCAGTAGCAGAGCGCTTCAGGCACAAATAAGACAGAAAGTAGAGAACATGTGCGGACATCAACGATCGTGGGTTAATTACAGTTTTTTGGTTGCGCTACTTTGAGAATGGACCGTGCGCTGGACGCAGCTGCCTGGAGCGCTGCGCACCAACGATGTGACCTGAGAGTGAGAATAATCTCTCACAAGGCACTGTGGTTGCAGGGGTTGACAGGTACTTGCATGCAACAGGTGCCAGTCTGGAATGTGCTTCTTCTCTTTTCAACCACCACTGTACAGTGTCCACTATCCATATTGGGCTCTGCTTTGTACCGATCTAGACAGCGCTCCATGGACAGCATTGTCCATGCTAGCAAGCTTTTCCTCTCCTTCTCTTTCTCTGCTGCTGCTGCTTCTAATCATTTCCAGCAGGTCAGACACCAGCATAACGCAATGCTGCCCCCTCCTTCAGAGCCGCTCACGAGTTTGAGATGTCGGATTACGTAAAATTTTAAAAACTGCATTAATTACGTAAATTTTTTAAATGCATTAAACATTTCACATTAATTAACTAAATTAACGTGTTATTTTTCACCGCACTAGTAAAATATCTTCTATGAGCAGCAGTTAATGCTTCTTCTTTCATCTTGGAAGAAGGATTTGAAGCTTTCCCAAACTAGTCTTCTGCTTTTCTCCCTGTCTGGTTTGATGACGTCAATTTGACGAGACGAACATTTGTAGTCCTATACGTCTTTTCACACAAAACCAAAATGTTTTTACCACCGTTCGAGGCTTTCACGGCATCAAAATGTGTCTTTAAAATACACAAACACATGTAAAATCCATGGCAATTTATCAAGTGGAATTAGAAAATTGTTTTTCTTATTTCCGGGATCCCATGAGCCCACCGGAAAGGGAGGAGACTTAGACTCCATGTGTTAGACAGGAAGATTGTTTTTTAATGCTTTGTGTTGTTTTTACAGCATTTTCATAAAATAATGGAAAATAAACAATAAATAAATACAAACACTGAATTTTACTAACAGACTGAAAAAATAGGTTGAATTAAGCAGGCCGAAGTCCGTTTTACAGTGCGCTACAAATATGATGAAATTATTTATTTCGGCTTCTCTGCGACTATAGAAGCTGACACGTGTGTTGGCCCTAACTTTCTACTTTTGTGGTGAACCTACCTGGCGTGGTGGGCTGTGGGATGGCCTGGTAAACGCTGGTGCTGAAGCTGCTGCTGATGGGGATGTGGCTGGAGGAGTTGTTGGCCTGCCGACGCTGGTTCCGCAGCTTCTCCTCTCGCCTCCACTTTGCTCTTCTATTTGAGAACCATACCTTTAACAGAAAACACACGTTGTTGAGCTTTTTATTTGAGTTCCGTGCAGACAACAGTCTTGTTTGCATAAATAAATAGATGCAGTGACTCACCTGTATTCTTGCCTCGGGAAGGTCTATTTTCGCTGCCAGTCTTTCTCGCGCAAAAACATCTGGATAGTGAGTTCTTTCAAATTCTGCAACAGCAGTAATAAAAAGAGAATGGAGATGTGGGTGAATACCAACACGTGGTTAAATGCGTTTTGAAGGCCTGCGTTTAGTCTTGGCGCAAATTGTTGTAACTTTTATTTTTCACGTTTTTTAATCAGACCATACATTTTAGAATTATTGCTCCTATGAGTGTCGGACCTTTCTCCAGAGCCTCGATCTGCTCCTGCGTAAAGGACGTGCGGTTTCTCTGGAGCTTCCTCTTGAGCTGCAGGCGCATCTGCGTCTCCTCGGAGTCCTCCCCGTTGGAGCTGATGGAGTTGGTGTTTTCTCCCGCTCCGTCCTGTTGTTGGCAGCCGTCTGAGAGGCGGTGGGGGAGAGAGAGACAGAGTGAGGGTGAGGAGAGAAAAACGCTTAATGGAAATATACATTCACTTAAGCTAATTGAATAATTAATTATCGAGCCTCGTGTTTCATCAGTCTACAGCTAATTGTACAGAGCGCAGCGCTACATCATTAATTAAGCCTCCCCCCTCCCATCATGGTTAATTTAATTCCAAATCGGAGGAATTATTGCAATTTCTTCCCTAATGTTGCCAGATTACCGGCGCGTGAAGAAGGAGTCGCGTGTGTCAGAAGGTTTGACTGTTTATAAAATATTGTGGGAAAAACAGGCTGGAGAGTGAGAGATTCTTATGGCGGAGCAACAATACTTTGTGTTCTCTAAAGGTTAAGAGAAATGTGTCAAGATGTGGCGAGCCCCTTTTCAGAGAAATGTTAAAACCCCAAACTCTGCATCCCCCTTCGCTCTTTTCTGGGACAGAGCAGAGCTTCAATGGTGGCTCCCATATGGGCGTTGGTAGAGCCATTGAGGTGACCACCAACTTTTGAATAGAAGAAGACGCTTTTCAGGATGATACAAAGCCTTCAGGAGTAAGGGAAACCATTAAACTATGGACACAGCCAGAGACGACCAGCGAGCCCTCGGTGAGTGTAATATATGGGAGGGAGGGAGAGGGAGGGGAGGGTGAGGGACCATTGGAGATGACAAAAGGATCCTCTCTCTGTGGAGGCGCGCAGGCTATAGAGCTTTGGCATTGTGCGCACGAGGATCCCAGTCAACAGAGCTTTGAGTCCAGTGTGTTAACCCTTATCCACTACCATCATTAATCACGTCCCCAGGCCAGCTACGCCAGTCAGGATTTCTGTCTTCAATTGGAAACAAACGAGTGAGGAGAGAGCATGCAAGGCCCCGAACAACCAAAATAAGGCCAATCTATTCACTGCTGCTGCTTGTCCGTGGTGGGCCCAGAAAGCCCCTTCGGGCTACAGGGCGAGGCTTATCGACTAATGTCTGTCTTGTTGTTGGACATCATTATCACACCGAGAAGTTAATGTGAAATTAAGCAGCAGGCGCGCAGATGGCGGGAGGTTTATGTGACATATCAGGCATGTCTCTGGATGAATGTTTGTTTATGACTGTGAGCACGTGAGGAGGGACAGGTAGTATAATATTAATAATAATAATAATAATAATAATAATAATAATACATTGTTTTTTGTCGATTTGCTGCATAATAGTCAGACACTCTTTTTATTCTAACATGGGCTATTTGTTTCTTTATTCCAGATAATCCATAAAAAGGAGTGAATGTGTTGCTATTATCCGTTTGTCAGACCCAGTGACGCTCGGATAGGATTTGTTTTCTTTATGAAAGCGCTTGGAAATAAACTCATTCTTTAGCATCACGATGTCTCAGTCAGTGAGGCGGAAAAGCAGGAAAAAAAGAGGGGGGAGATACCGAACCAATTGCGGCGCCTTTCAGCTACCGAGACTGGATCAAAACGCTCTTGAGAAACCGCTTAAAACTGAAAGAGAAAGTGAGAGACTAAATCCTATAGACGGGATTTGGAGCCACGTAGCAAGCCAGAGGCAGGGAGACAGAGATGAAAGACTTTTTCTTTTTTCTTTCGTTTTTTTTTCGTTTTTCTTTGGATAGAGTTGTCTTCTTTTGGGGGACCCCTCACTCCCAATGTTAACTTTATATGTGCTTACGTCACCGTCTGCTGGGAAACCAGTTGAATAATAATAATCATAATTCATAATATTTCAAGATTCTAGATAATTTATTGATCATTTATTATTTTATAATAAAGCTAATGTAATAATAATAATAACAATAATAATAATAACAACAACAACAATAAGTAATAGTTATTTTTATTGTTGTTGTTATTTTTATTCAACATACGAAATCTAAATATTATAATTAGTATAATGTATGACAGAAATTTAAACAATACCTGCATAGAAGACTGTTATATAATAATAATAATAATAATAATAATAATAATAATAATTATTATTATTATTATTATTATTATTAGTATTATTATTATAGTAATAATAATAATAATAACAATAATAATAATAATAAGTGTCGTCAATTTGATTTTACGCTTAGCTTGTTGCTGACAGCGTCATGTGCCCAATTGATCTTGTTCATTTGCATGCCAATTGACTAAAATCCGACCATTTCCGCTCCATGTGACGCATAAAAATCAAACCCAACGTATTCTGCATTAAATGCTTTTTTTAAGCTACATTGTGACGTCTCCTAAACAAGAACCGGCCGTGCAGCGTCGGGCCTGCGCGCCCCCACAGGCCCACGTGAGAGGAGGAAAGCCCTCTGAAGTGGAACATTCTCCACATCAGCCCGAGCATCTCCACACTCCTCCTGCATGCTGCCATAATGAGACCCCCCCCCCCCCCCCCACCCCACCCCATGAGCAATTACACGTAGTGCGGGCCGTTCCCATAACCAATCATTGCGTGTGAAGGAAAACATTCCTTTGTACTAATATCCGTGCACCCCCACCATCACCATCACCACACCGCCGGTTCAATCTCCTCATCGGGAGGGAAGGAAAAAGTGGACTGCTGGGTGGACACCTCTGCTGAAAAGACAGGCCACTGTCACGCACATCTACGTCTGGGACAGTGGAGGCATTCAGACCGCATGCATGGCTTTCTTTTTTTCCCCCTGATCGACAAGTCTTAATTGGTGGGGTGGGGCGTCAGACTTGTTAGGGACATCAAAAACGCGCCATAATACCTGCCTGTGCACAGCCACTGCATCTAACAGCCGAATGCGTAAAGGTGGCTCGTTCTTCGTGGTGTGGTAATGAGGCTCACCTTGGTTGGGCTGTCCTGGCACCGATGTTCCGGGGTACCAGCCGGGCCGGGTCCCCCAGGTTCCTGTCTGACCGTTGAGCATTCTCAGCTTGTCATACATGCCATCTGCGCCCATCTGTTGCTTTTCACTAGCCAGGTTGCGAAGGACTCTGTTTATTGATGACACCTGAATGACAAATTACATATGATCAAAGTGAGGATTGCAGATGCAGAGCCGTTTCTGCGTGGGGTGGGGGTGGGGGGGGTCCCACCCCTCCCACTTTGTCCCACCCCTCCCACTTTGTAACGCTGTGTTTAATAAGGCTGAATGGTTGGATGCCCATCTCCTTTCCCCCCACTGCATGAGAAAAAAGTCATTTCATGTGGCAAATTAAATCATGCACACAACTTCCAGTCAATACTTACGCTGGGGATGTTGTCGTTGGTGCAGATCCCCTCCGACAGGAGCCGGTCGCGGATCTCCCAGGCGAAGATAGACGGACACTCCCGCTTGTACTGCGCGATTTTGGCGACCACCTCCGGTGTGGCGACCCTAGGCTTGCTGCCGCCGATCGCTCTCGGTCTTATGGAGCCCGTTTCATAATATCTGCCCAGGATCTTGCTCACGCAACCGTTGGACACCTGGGCGGGAAACAAAAAACACAATTCACATACATTATTTATGACTATTGGCGGAATTTCTAAGATGGCTCAAATAAGTTTCACCTTTTCACTGTCCAGCACTTGGACTTCATCATGGGTCTATAAACACAGAAAATATGCCTTCAATTGTAAAGTAGGCATTTTTTTCTATATTATAGCAGGCAGAATACTTTCCCGTTTTCTTTTTTTTTTCTTTTTGCCAGTGTAATTACATTTGAATTACAGGTTATTACCAGTAATTTACTGCCTCACAACTAGCAGAGGACGGAACCTTTATGCTACAGGAAACGCAGCAACATGAGTTACGTTTAAAGTGGTGAATCGTTTCCATTTTTGCTCCACGAGTTCATTTTCAGACTGTGGAAGAAAACAGTCCGAGTGATTTATTTTATTCATTTATTATTTTTAATTAGAAGGAGTGTGTTTGGTACCTGTAGTATCCTGGAGATGTCGCAGGGTCGAGCACCACTGTGAGCAAGTTCAACTATTTTCTGTCTGGTGGAATCCGGCAGCGGTCTGCCATTGACAAAAACACCACCAAGCTGGTTCACGCCACTGTGACCTGCGTGGAGACAAAACAAAGCAGCGGAGTCATCGCATCACCCCCAGAGCAGCAGGGAAACCGAATAAATTAAATAATAATAGTAAAATGATTTTATGCAGGGTGGCTAAAAGCGTCAAAATGAGATAAACACATTTTAAAAGTTTATTTATGTGGTCAGGAATGCTTCAAATCGCAGGTACAGTCGTGAAACACGAATTCCAGGAAGCTGCGTCAACACCCTCCTCTTAACGCAAAACATTTGCGCACTTTTCAAGCAAACACATGCACATCGTCATCAAAACACAGCATCACACAAACCTTAAGCATCTTCAGAAAATTAAAACATAGCAAATAAACAAATGAGAGAATCACCTGCAGCCACAAATTGTAACTAACAATTAATCATCCCGGTACATTCCGGTGTTAAAGCCCTGGCACCGTTATCCATCCCCTCACCAAGACCAGCTCACCTCACTCACAAAACCATCCGCTATGATAAACAGCAACACTAGCAATCGCATTAAAAAGCAAACCGAGCGTGTTTGTTTCAAAAGCAACGATTATTAGTAAAATGACTTTTAATCCTTTGCTTTAAAATCTGTCCAAAACGCACAAATTACGCACACAACAAATGCAACCAGCAATGAGGAATTAGCTGCAAATAAGCGATTTAAACTAAAGCTCTTTGTCTAAAATGAATCATATTTAACATAATATTTCTAAACTGTTGTAAGGGTAGATGCTAAAGCACAGAATAAGCCCGCAAACCTGAAGCCAAATGGGAGAGCTGACTCCCTGGAGTGCCTGAGCTGCTCTCTGTCTGTCCGCTCCCTTCCCCTGCGCTGCCGCCCGCTACATTGACTCCCGGAGCAGAGGCTCCTTAGCAATAAATAAGCTCCAAATATAGAAGAGGGGGAAAATATGATGAGCCTGCCTGACATTTGTCTTTAAAATAAAGCTAGCTGCACGTCAAGTTTGAGCTTAATTTCTGGAAATAGGCGGAAGTCGCCTCGGATCATGCATGGGAGGCTAATTGAAAAGATCAGTTGGAGCACTTGTGGCAGGCATGTCACTTTATGACACCGCTCTGCTTTTGAAAATCGCATCGTCACGACAAATAGTAGCATGATAAAACGACCCTTTCTGTCTGCATTTGGATATCACTCAGACAAAATTGGACGCTACTCGTTTACCCTCCGAGGGAGACTTCGTTTTAAGGTGGCCAGGGGCTACGCGCGGCCACACAAACGAGGGCGCGCCAGGATTTTTAACATATTAAAAGTGACAAGCACTTTTTCTCTCTCCTCTCTCCCCCCTCTTGTTTGTATTTGACAACAAACGCTCACAGCCACTGCAGTCCTGTTGTGCGCAGTCTGTGGGTGTTTTACTCTGAAATGCGTCAGCGTCACACTTAATTTATAATAATAATAATAAAACAATATATAAGCTTCTTCTACTTGACTGGATATAAACCCTTTTAACTGACTGGCATATCCCTTTTGGCCGCAATGTGTAATGATCTGCAGCGTGGATCTGATTGACGGTAAATCCATTATCATCCCTTTTGCTCTTTGGTAATTCCAGGATTAAGTGGAATTAATAGACTTCTTAGGCTGAAATTGGCCTGCTCTGATGCGGCTCCAAAACATAAATCCACCAAATCGATAAAAAACAACCCGTCAGATAAGGACATCACATAAAAAATCAAGATGATAAAATAAGGTCTTAATCATGTGCGCAATTCCCTCAAGTGTCCGGAGTCGATCTCGCCCCGCTGGCGCTGATTATGCGCCTTGTATTCTATTGCAAGTCGACTAATAGGAAAACATATGGTGTCAATTTGGACGCTCCCCTCCATATACACCCAGGAGTTATTAGCACAAAAGCGCGGCGAGGCCATCGCGACCTTTAGACAAACCCAAAGGGCCGGGCCCAATGATATCTCCGCGGCAATTCGCACCAGACATCACACGCCAAGCCAGGGGAGCATCCCATTAACGTCAATCCGCTGCAAGAGCACGCAGCGCAGGGTTTGATAAGGCCCCCATCAGCTCCACGACTGACAAAAAAATAAAAATAAAAATAAACTACCCACAGCTCTAAATAAGGTTAGTTTCCATCACATGAACCACACCTTTACGCACCAAATCAAACCAACTGTCACGTGTTTGGGCTAGAATGATTACAGCACAGACACGAGGCGAATAATGTAATAAAATCATTCCACACACCTTCATCACTGATGTCATACACCTCTTGTCCAGCAGCAAGAGAGAAAATGTTTCATGTTTATAAGTTTTTATATTCAACACCATGTTCTTGTAGAAATATATCTGCACTTCTGTTTCATATTTAACACACACACACACACACACACACACACACACACACACACACACACACACACACACACACACACACACACACACACACACACACACACACACACACACACACACACACACACACACACACACACACACACACACACACACACACACACACACTGCTGCAGCCAGAATGAGTGAAGCAAGTGGGGTTTATTATTTTTTATTTATTTGTTGTTCATGCTGCCTGCGCAGGAGGAATATATGGTCTGATCTACATAAGACATTATCGCTGTTCCTCGTGTTTCATGCAGGGCTTCTTCCCTTCTCTCCTCTCGCGCAGCTAATCTCGTATGCAGCCTGGCAGCCAGCTCTAACGCTAATGCAGACGGCTGTGCAATTATTTAATAGCAACTCAAGCAGAAACAGAATTCTCCCTGTCGACCCAACCCCCTCTATTCTCCATCCTCTCTCTCTCTCTCTCTTCCCCTCTGGAGAAACACGACGTGTGATTAACTTGTTCAATAATAACTCGCCTATCATTCCAAAATAGTAAATTAAGAGCAATGAAACGGCCATCAAACATAATTTCTTCCCTGCACCTCCAAATCTCATGCACACCTTTGCTTGCACATTTAACGTTTTTTTTTTGCTTAAAATAAATAAAATCAAACAATTCAACCAATGCACAGAGGGTTGCATTCATGCAACCACAGTAAAAGATGGGTATCAGCAAAACCCTTCAAAATAAAATGAAAAGAACTTACTGTTCTGCATCATTGAGGCTACGCCAGACTCCCACGTGGCTTGGTTGTGGTATTCTGAGCGTCACAAGGAAAATAACAAAACTGGTTAGCATCAAATCACACATCTGTAATGTACATTTCTTTTTATTTTTCTAAAATTGTCATTTTCAGTATTTCCTTCAATTCATTTTCTTGTTTTATCTCGTTCTATTTTTTTTTCCCTTCGGAGAGATGCAAAGTGAATCTGAACACATCCTCAGTGTGTAAATATGTGGATTTTAATTAAACTTGCCTGGAAACAGAGTTGACTGTCCACTCTCTAACAATTTAGTCAATCATCTGCCGTTTGCACTACTTAATGTCTCCCTATAGGACAAAGCAAAACAACACATTAGCACAGCCACAGCTACACTGATTCACCTCAGACTCCATACGCCTCGTGTATTATTGTTAGACCTTTATTTGCAATGAACCTAAATGTTGCTGGAAAGCAAATGAACTGTAATTGACGCGTTTTTATAAAAGCACCTGTCAAAATTAATTCTAATTAGCAGTAATATTGAAACTGTGAAGGATATGTATTATTCAAATAAAGAAGCAGCTCTCGTTTTCACAGTAAGAGGCTTCATTTTTGCCATTTTGCTTTGTTTTTCAAAATAAAAGTTGACATCCCTCCTCTTGTGGAACCATGAAGGTGTAACACACCTCGCCTCAGTGCTCTGTAGGGGGTACATAACTGGGGTGCAAAAAATCCTGCTGCACCCCAACAATGCAACCCCCCCCCCCCCCCTCTCTCTATTTTCTTCTTTATTTTCTGCCTCCGTGCAAAGTAGGCCTCTGCGACTAGAAACACGCAGCTTCTCCACTAAACACACCAGCAAGTTCAGATTAATACAAAGAGCCGGAGGCATGGATCCACCCCCTCCGGGACTATTCACACACACACACACGCACACACACACACACGCACACACAGACACACACACACACACACACACACACACACACACACACACACACACACACACACACACACACACACACACACACACACACACGGCCGTGACCCCGCTGCCTCTGGTAGGTGCATGCGCGTTTTGTTTGCATTTAAAACAACAACAATAATTAAAGAATGATGTAATTTCTCCTTCTAAATATTGCTCGGATCTTTCGGCGCTGCTGGTGTGGGCTGTAAAGCGGGTTTTAAAGACACAACAGCGCAGTGGGGCGCTCAATTGGAAAAGACAAATGCGGCAAAGAAGCCATTGAAAGGAGTAGAACTGATAAAAAGGGGGCCTCGGAGGGAGAGAAGTCTGAAGTTTCCATTTTCTCCCCTCTCCGTGCAGGGTTGTGCAGTGTGCAGAGCACAGCGGCTGCAGGTCTAACAGACGAGCGCTCGGGCCGGGGAGATGCACTCGGCGTCCGCCATTGCGCTCAGATTGTTGCGTTTTTCTTTCATGTTTTAACAAACAAGCTGCTCATTAATCAAATTCAGATTCCTTCACAGCGCCCGGGTCATCCTGGAAAACCAGGGAAAATAAAATCTCACCGTTAAAATAGATAAACCCAATAAATCCCATTAAAGTTTTGTGAATCAGTGGATTTCTGTCAGAAGCCAGTTAATCATTTATTTTAAGGTCGAGAGCAGGGGTTAACTAAGATCTAATCTGTGTTTCTTCCCCCGTAGTTATCCGGAACAACAATGTTTTAATTCAGCAGGATTCTTCTGCTGCGCTTTTGACGTTCTAACTCAGGAATGAAGGTTTATTCTAGAGGCAGACAATTTTCCCTGGATTTGTTTCTATTTTCTAGAATTGTTATGGACGAAAGTGAAGGCAACAGGTTAAAACTGAAATACAAGTGTAAAGTTGTAGTTTATTTGTTTGTTATTATTTAAAGGTCTTGTACAAATTCAATCCGTTGAAATCTCAAAATAAAAGTAGATGAAATGACTGCAGCTGTTCATTTTTATTAAAAGCAACATGTTTTGTGTTGATGTTTGAGATGAAAACGTTCTCTCTCTCTCTCTCTCTCTCTCTCTCTCTCTCTCTCTCTCTCTCTCTCTCTCTGTGTGTGTGTGTGTGTGTGTGTGTGTGTGTTATCTTCTTTTTTAATTCTTTTGGGAGGATTATTTAGAATTTTCCCACGACCTGACAGCTCCTGCATAATACCAGATTAATTCACTTTTATTTTATCAGCTGCGGGAAACAGTTTAAAACATTTTTAAAACTTGTGTTTTCTCCACAAAACCAACAGAAACGCTTCTTTCCGGGTGGAAAGAGTACTGCATGGGTCTTTTTCTTTTCTCCTGTTGAAGAAGGCGCTTGGGCGACTCGCCTGCATGAATCAATCTGACACCTTTCCTCAACGGGTCATTGCGCTCCATTCTCCACGATGATCACCGTCCTGCGTCGCCCAATGTGACTTTTTTTTCTCACTATTTGCCACCAGAAATAAGCGGCAAGGCTATCCGTGGGGCCTGCGCGCAACAACAACAAAAAACCGAACAGACAAAATCGATAGAGGCGCTAAAAGCTGTTCGCACTTTTGTTTGTCCCTTTTGGAGAGAGTTCAGTCAGACAACAGGCTGCACAGTCCACACGATAAAACACCGATCCTTAATAACAACACCAATAATAATGACATTGACTATAATAATAATAATAATAATAATAATAATAATAATAATAATAATAATAATAATAATAAAAGTACATGGACTTTCATTGGGCTCACCTTTTTGGGGCATCCTGCGTCTCTTCCCAAGTCCTTATTTTAATTTACAACAGTCTCGTTCTCCAAACCAAAGCAGGAGGGATAAAAAAGAAAAGAAAAAGGAAAAATGGGAAAAAAGGCGACCAGAATCAGTCTCTCTCTGGAAGTTTAAACGAGGAAAAATTAGTTTCCAGTGGTCTTCTGCGGAGACGGAGGGGGTATCCCTGCGAAGGAGACAGAGATTGACAGTGAACTCAGATGTCAGGACGCACGGAGTTTGGCGAGGATGTGCGCTGGCGTGTGAGAGAGCGAATGAGAGAGTCAGGGTGAGGGTGAGTGGGGAAGAGAACGAGGGAGGGGAGGGTGGATGGGGAGGGGAGAGTGTGTGGGGGGTGGAAGTAGGTGGGGGTAAAGCGAATGAGCACACCTATGCTGATTGGTGATGGAACAAGTGTATTAATGTATGTGCTCCTGGTCTGATGCGAGCGCTTCGCTTCTCTCCTCCTCTCCTTGTCTTTCCTCGCCTCCCTCCGCCGCTCTTCACTGGCCCATTAGCGCGACCCGACCTCTGTCATCATCCCCCATATAAACACTTCCCCCTGCACCACAGCCTGAGCGGGAAACGAGGCTGAGCCACGGCGACAGAGAGGGGTGAGAGGCAGAGAGAGAGAGAGAGAGAGAGAGAGAGAGAGAGAGAGAGAGAGAGAGAGAGAGAGAGAGAGAGAGAGAGAGAGAGAGAGAGAGAGAGAGAGAGAGAGAGAGAGAGAGAGAGAGAGAGAGAGAGAGAGAGACTCCTCTTCCCCACTAATCAGCCCACGCATGCAAATACTCCGCGCGCACTTTGCCTCTTTCCTAAAGCACTTCGGACATAGGTTACCAACTGGACGGGAGTCCGCTTAAGTTCATGCACATTTGCTGCTAAAGCTACCGCAAAAGAAAGGAAGTAAAAAAAAGGAGGGGGGGGGGGGGGTTGTAAAGCACTGAATCTCGGAACTCACAAACACCTGCGGTGTGTCTTTTATGCAGGAGTCCATGCCTGCAAATGCATAAAGTTGGCAAAGTTTGTGGATTTTGTCGCAAACCAGAAGCACCATATCTGCGCTAAAATCATACAACAATCCTGCAGCAGCTTGTAAACTTTAAGTGTTCACAAAAATAACTTTTAAGTTTTAGATCAATTGACTAAAGAGTTGGGGAAATTTGGTGGAATTCTCCAGGATTTCAGGACTTCACACACGGGGGAGGGGGGAAGGAAGCCCACCACGTGCTTTTGTTTATTCTTTCAAGCATCACTGTCCCCTGAACACCCTTTACTCCTCCTGTCAACAAGAACGCCATGCGTAGAGAGCGCGGCCCCTTTAGGCAAGCTCGGCTGCTTTTTATGGGCGCATTTTCGAGGCGCGGCCACGTCAACCACCCCCCACCCCCGACCTGACAGCAAATAGCACGTGTAAATAAAGTCAAGCAAATCACTGCGTAGCCATGGCCACACGCTTCCTCCTCCCTTCTCCACGCTACACTCCAACCGCACCGGTCGAATGACCATTTACGCACACCTCAACGCACCCAAAAGCTACCCCTCTGCGCCCGTGTCTGAGCAGACCTTTTTTGGGGTGAGTGTGTGGGGGGTGGGGGGTGCAGCAGCAACACTAGTCGCCCCCATCCAGAGAGGGGGGTTTGTGTGGATGCTGACGCTAAAGTTGGTGTAGAAAAGGGGGCGCAAGAAAGGGTGAGGAGAGTGAGACGAGAGGACAAACATACGCAAAGGGGGAGGGGAGGGAGGGAGAAAAAGATCCATTTTACAATTTTTCTTTTTATTGGAGAGGAGGGGGTGAGTATGAGGGTACGAAATTAA
Source organism: Nothobranchius furzeri (assembly GCF_043380555.1). Lineage (NCBI taxonomy): Eukaryota > Metazoa > Chordata > Actinopteri > Cyprinodontiformes > Nothobranchiidae > Nothobranchius > Nothobranchius furzeri. Next base: position 32,293,613 of record NC_091749.1, read on the forward strand.
GTCGTGGAGGCATACACTTGACTTTCTTTGACATGTGAAAAAGTAGGAGAAGTCAAAGCTCATCAATAAAACACTTGGGAGGTGAAAGAGGGCTCCCTAACAACCAGCGCATTCCTGACTGAGAGTTCAATGAGCAGACAAACGAGAGAGAGAGAGAGAGAGAGAGAGAGAGAGAGAGAGAGAGAGAGAGAGAGAGAGAGAGAGAGAGAGAGAGAGAGAGAGAGAGAGAGAGAGAGAGAGAGAGAGAGAGAGAGAGAGAGAGAAGGCCCTCAGTGGGCCGGCGGGATAATGAGCCGAGGGGACCGGCTCAAACTGTCACCCAGGGTCCTGCGGTGAGGAACAACACTCCGGCCAACACTCCCTCATCAAACAACCCGTAAACTAAACGAGCACATTCATCTGTTTCTCCTTCCTGCTTTGTTTCTACTTTCCTCAGACTGGTGGCTCAGCCTATGGGCCCTGCCGTGAATGGGCGCAACTTATATCATCTAAAACAGGGGAGGAGGAAGGAGGCAGGGAGGGAGGTACGGGGGTTCCCTAGCATTTTCACGTCAAGGACCCCTTCTATTAGACATGCATTAGACCACAAACACCCTCCCCCTCTCAGCCCCCGACCCCCACCCCTTTTGAGAGGAACTGAGTTGCTTACAAAGTGGGAGGAGCTTAACTTTCAACTGTTGTGAAGCCTTAACAGCCAGAGCATCGTTCCAGAGAAACTCGGTGTGATCTCGTGTGAATTTGAAAATTAAAAAATAATATTTCCGTCCACTGCAGAGCTGGACTAAAACTTCCTGGAAAGGTGCAAAATCGCGTAAAGGCGCAAATGAAACGCCCCACAATCGCGCACTAAAGGGCCCACTTTTGTTGTGCAAATGTTATTGGCTCCCACTCGTCACAGGCTGCAGCTGTCAAAAATACACAGCATCAGCCAGCCTCAGCTGAAAGACAGATTCCCCGATGAGAGTCAAGTAGTTTTCTTTGGAAACAAAACCTGCTGCAGGTTATTGGTTAAGCTCTAAATCCACTCCGGTGTCTCCTCCACTCTCAGGAGAGTTTCTGTTTTTCTTTTCTTTGTTTGTTTGTTTTTTCTCACAACTTTCACGGATATTCCAGGGGTGGGCACAAAACAGCTGGACTAAAGCAATTACTCGGACCTTTTCAACATTGCTGCTTTTGTTGCCTTTAACGTGTTTGGAGTTTGCTGTAAATTATTATTTAAAAAAGTAAAAGAAACAGGGGTGGGGGGTGGGGTGGGGGTGGGGGCGGGGGCAATTAGCCCAATTCGGATTAGCAGCAACTAATGTCACAGGCCTTGAAAGGAAAGCCTAATCTGGTCGCTATTTCCCCCCTAGGCAAGGCTGTAGAAACTTTTTATTACAAAACGAGTGAAAGACAGAAAAAAGTTAGGAAGGGATGTGAAGTTATAAACACTTGCTTTGGGGAGACTGGATAGAGGCTGTAACGCACTGCAGGTTTTACGTTACGTTTATTCACTGTTAATGAACTGATATGATTAAGTTTTACTTCTTTGGAGGTCTATGCAGTTTTTATTTTAATTGACATTTGTTTGACTTAATTAGCCCCCCCATGGAGGTTACAGTCTGGGCACAAATGTAAGGAGTTCTCTCAGCAATATCACAATTGTCACTCACATTTATTTGCATTTGTAAATGACAAAAATGCTAAAATGCAATTAAAATAAAATTCACGTAATATCTTCATTTTTCACTTTCACAAAACGTTATGCTAAATTGTTTAAAACTCCAAAGAACATAATTAGAAAGTCAGGGTATTTAAAATGATTTATTTATTTATTTATTTATTTATTTATTTATTTATTTATTTATTTATTTATTTATTTATTTATTTATTTATTTATTTATTTATTTATTTATTCATTCATTCATTCACCTCCTGCTGAGGGAAAAAAGGCTAACTTTACTGACATTTTAAACACTCCTGATTTCACTGTTGGGAATTGTAAACACATTTTAATGCCTAAACCCACTGTTTATCTTAAGGATTTATGGATATATTTAGATTTAGAGAATTATCTGCCAGTATTGTGTAATTTTTCTGGAAGCTGTAGGTAATATAATAATGATAATAATTAATTGTTTTGTTTATATTCTATTATTATTATTATTATTATTATTATTATTATTATTATTATTATTAATGCCCTAATTTGACCGTCTGCACTTGTAAACGAATTTAAACATTATTTATTTTACAGAAACGGTCAATCATCTTGCGGCCCGTTTGTCACATTATTACTCTAAAGACACGCACGAGGATAGCGTCCATTTTTGTTTGCATGCTTTTTGTCCTTTGCACGTTTCCAAAGTGGAGTTGGGCTTTTATCTGCGGTGAAGTTACCGGCAGCTGTTTCTGCTGGTTGTTCACTGCGAGGCGACGCACGCGCGAGCCGCAGAACGAGCTCCGTCAGGTGAGTCGTTCTTCACCAACTCGAGTCTGAACCTGCTGAAACATGAATCCACCTCTGATGGAAAACCGAACAAATAAAAATGTGTTGCTTCCACGTGCTAGCCTTCTTTTGCACGAGTTATTTTTTTGTGACAATAAAAATCACAAAACGGTCACATTTACACATTTGTTCTAATTAATAATTTTCTATTAAAAACGTTTATTTAATTTATCAACAGCTTTAGGTTTGGGGGAAATGCTGGAGACTTGGTGTTACGGTGCACGAAAGCCCTCTCCTGGCAAAAGACTGAAAGCAGGGGTGAACTTCGGGACTAATGGTGTCACAGCGCTGCTCCACAAGCGTGACAGAAAATAATAATCACCGGAGCCAAACACACACGGACATAAATTATAGTCTGGAATAAATAACAAACCTAAGTGAGGCGCATATCATCCGAAGAGGCGCAGTTCAGACGCATGAAACATTTAAAAGGCCAAAGTCTGAGAGCATCTGTGTCGTTGTCCTGGAAATTATTTTTAAGTCAAAAATCTGTCATCAGTCTGCGGTGACTTGACTGATTCGATGTCTGCAACAAAATCGTTTCTCCGGAGGAAGCAGTCCCGCTGCTGAGCGACTTTCTCACCGCGCGCATGGATCCAGTTAAACCCAAACACACGCAGCGCAAAACTCACAAAAACCCGCAATGATTTAAAAAGTGGTTTGCGCCTAATTATTCAGCAAATATCGTTCAGAATGAAGGATGAGTAGAAAACAAACTTGATGAAACTTTTCCTGCGCAGCAGGATCACAGCGACAACAAACGGGTGTTGGTGTTTTTGGGTTCTTCAGGATAAATGTTCGAGTTTAATTCTAAAAACGGAACTGATTCCATCCGAACTTACCGGACTGAAGGCAGCAGCAGCGTGTCACCCGTATCCGGTCTGGGCAAAAATCGCCCCTTCTCTCCAAAATATGTTTTTCCTTCCCTCTGTGCCGAAAGAGAAAGGTGTAGGTCCGGATTAGAATCTGCCTACCGAAGTGGAGTTGAAATGTCAATGAGAGTGAGAAAAAGATCTGCGCCTCTTAGCAACAACTTTCCCTTCAGCATCCGTCTGTAGTTGGCAGTGATTGGTTGGAGCGACGGCTCGACGTCATGTTCTAGACGGACGCGCGGAGCGCAGAACTGGGAAGTGCGCAAGGTGGCCTCCATGTGGAGCTCAGCGGCCTGCGCGCTGTGTGTGTGTGTGTGTGTGTGTGTGTGTGTGTGTGTGTGTGTGTGTGTGTGTGTGTGTGTGTGTGTGTGTGTGTGTGTGTGTGTGTGTGTGTGTGTGTGTGTGTGTGTGTGTAGGGGGAGTAAACAGCTGACTCTGCTGGGACAGCCCTGCACCTCCGGAAGTATCATTATAATAACTGTGGGTTTTCCTTTTTTATTGTTTTCCACAATATCCCGATTCCTGGGCTGGGAATGGTGTCCTGATCTATAGGAAGAAGGGTCAAGTGGCATGACTCGTTAAGCATCAGTGACGTAAATATGAATGTTTGCATGATTTCATAATGATCAAAGCAGCAGCTGCTGTTTGTACGCAGAAAATCATAAGAAATAAGATGATTAGGGATATTTCATTGATTGATTGACTGATTTTCTTTGTTGCGCAACAGCTGCAGGATCATCCAAACTTGTGACATTCCAGGCCCATAGCTTTTGTATGCCACTAATAAGAAAATGCATTAAAAAAACTGAAAATGACTTTTTTACCATCCTGTGTCATGTCTGTAGTTCTATAAAGTTGTGACTCATAACGGGGGTCTCTGCTTCCCTTTCACCAAGGCAGGCTAAAAGCCTCAGATCCTGTTTCACAGCCTCTGTGTCAATTTGAACAAGACGCTGCGTAATTGGGTAACCACGTCACCGCTGGTCTCCCAGGAAGAGACCGGCGCAGCGCAGGTATACGGGCCAGTCAGGACCGGCTGTGCTTGGGCCATTATTTGGACGAGCGGCCATTAAGAGGCCTTGGTACTGTGCAACGCAGCAGGGTGCTCAACATCCGCACTGGAAACCGCACGGCTTGGTCCCTGCTTATCAGGCTGTCAATAAAACGAGATGGGCTGCAGCGGTCGGACCAGGTGCTGCCTTTCCCTTCCCACACAGCCCTGCTCTCCAGAAGCAGATCAGGCGTGAACGCAAATCTGTCCAGCCGGTTTCCCCTCTGCCGTCACCACGCTGCTGCTCTACGCCACCTCCCTCCCTCCTTCCCTTACGCACAAACACACACCTGCATACAAAAGCACGTTGACAGTTGCTTTCACACTTTAGTTTGGAAACAATTCTGCAGCTCAAATATTTCTAAAAATAAATTTTGCACGCAACTGTGTGATTCCATCATAGCGCATAAACGTGAATAAAAAAAGATAAATTAGTCTAAGTTTGTTTTCTGACACTTAACCACGTGGAGGCCCGCCTGTCTCAGACAAGTGTGGAAAACTTGAGTCGGGTTTTTGGAACATAAGATGCCAACTTCTGGTTCCCTCTGACGGATCAAACTGAAAACTAAATGTGTAATGATCGACCTCCCATCTCTAGCCATGCAGAACATTGTGCTGCCATAGCAAACGCCTCGTGAGCTTGTTTACAGTCGCTGTAGCAGGCAGGGGAAAATGTCCAGGGCACCAGCACGGTAGGTGGGACGCATTTTATCATCAGTAGAAGGTAAGTCAGTCACTTAGAGGTTAATTTATCTTTAAAATGTTTGAGATAAAACGCAATTCGCGCAAAAATTACTTGTTTTCTTGACATGTTCTGTGCCTTTTTGGTCTAAAAAGGCTTAATTTTGTCATGATGGATGTCTCCTGCAGCCTCAGCAGGCATGCGGTGCGTAAATATGTTTACACTGGTCACCTGCAAATCTCAGTAAAGTTGGTTAATCTTCCCACTCAGCGCGCACACGCTCCTTGCGTCTGTGTCCCTGTATTGAAGTGTTAAAATAAGTCGGTGTGTGTGCATGTTGGGTTTGGTGTGTGTTTAATCTTCATGCTCTCGGGCCTCGGATCGAGACATTACCAGAATATGCCCGGGGTGATTGGATGCAATTTGTCCGGAGCAGACAGGCACGTCCTGGGTGTTAGGAGGAGTCCACTCTGTCTCAACGTGACAAGCCCAACTTCGATCTACGATCGCGTCTCAAAGTGCAGAAAGCGGAAATAGTCTACCCATTACCCCTTCTTGTCTTTTTTTATATTTATTTAAAAAAACAAGATCATCAGTTTCCTGACAATGATGTTCATGCGTAATTTGGTAAACCTGTAAAATCTCAGAGAAACCTGTGCGCAGGACGCGTGGTCAATCAGGCTGCAGGGAGAAAGTCAAAATGAGGGGATTTGCCACGGGAAAAGGGAAACAAAAGACTGACACCTGCCATTAAGGCATCCCAGTGTTTGATTCTGATGCGTCGTGTTGGCAACAATAACGCTCCTGTTTGGCGCGAAGCTGAGTCGCCACATTTATCACTCACTTGCCAGGAGTGGCTAAAGTCAGTGTCCGTGTCGCGCTGCGAGCTGACAGGGGAACATGGGAGCTAACGAGGTTGTCAGATGTCCTGACTAGACAAATGAGATCTCGTCACTGCGCACGCTTTAATGGCGTTTAATGGAAACGTATTGCACCGTTCAAAATAAAGTGCTACAAGTACCAGTGTCTGATGGCAACTCAATTACGCACGGCGCGCTAAATTACGCATCAGTTAAAGGGTGTTGGCCCGGATTCAGAACCATCAACGCAGGCTACCTGTGTGATTTATGGAGCACTTCGACCTTGGACCCCGTGGTGGTGCTTTCAGCACCTAATCATGAGCCAATCATCAGCTGGAAGTCACTTAAACGATCAGAATGGCACAGGGAGTGTTTTAAGTCATATATTCTGTTATTTATACAGATAAAACCTGGATAAAACATGCGTTTCCCTTCACCACCATCACATTTCCGCTATAATCTCAAAGCCTCAGGATCAAATCCAGCTGTGCAGGGATGAAATGTTTCTCGTGTCACACAACCCTCAAATGATTTCATCAAACTATGGGATGCGATCTGTTATTTATTTATTTATTTATTTATTTATTTATTTATTTATTTATTTACTTACTTACTTACTTACTTATTTATTATTTTGTTGCAACACTGAATGCTGACGTTGTGCATTCTTCTGTGTGATTCTCGATGTGTGCTTTAACCAAAAAGCACGGTTAGTTGTTCTCATGATACAATCTCCCAAGGCTGCTGGACACAAACTAACCTACGCTGCAGACGTCCTGTTAGGATCGGATGTGTCACCGAGCAGCTGTGTGTGATCCATTGTCAGATCTCCTCTCATCTAATTCAGTTTATGGGATTTGGAAAAACGAATATCAACCATCTGTTCACTTGATGAAGCACCTTTTATGCTACCTTTAAAAATTGCAGTTATTTACGAGAGCAGATGATGCGTGACACGTGACGGAATGATATTTGTGAGGATGGTATCCTTTTCTTTCTGCTGATGGAGGAGGCGGGATGTAAAAATAGACATCCGTTTGCTAATGCCATCATCTGGCCTGTGGCACTTTACGCACAGGGTCAGAGAGGCCGAGGCACCTGCACAGGGGGAAGTAATTACATGATGGGTGGATGGATGGATAGATGATGATAGATAGATAGATAGATAGATAGATAGATAGATAGATAGATAGATAGATAGATAGATAGATAGATAGATAGATAGATAGATAGATAGATAGATAGATAGATAGATAGATAGATAGATAGATAGATAGATAGATAGATAGATAGATGATAGATAGATAGATGATAGATAGATAGATAGA